>NC_092333.1:473680000-474280000 GCF_046630445.1 Rutidosis leptorrhynchoides | reverse complement strand
CGTTTTTAGCATTATCAATGAGTTACCGGGTGTTCTGGTGGAAAGACAAGTTGAATTTCGCGTTGAGTTGATTCCAGGGGCTACCCCCATTGCTAAAACTCTTTATCGTTTAGCGCCGACGAAAATGCAAGAGTTGTTAAATCAAACCCAAGAGCTACTTGAAAAGGATTTTATCCGACCGAGTGCTTCACCATGGGGCGCTCCGGTTTTATTCGTGAAGAAGAAGGATGGTAGTATGCGGATGTGCATCGATTATCGGGAGTTGAACAAAGTGACGATCAAGAATCGTTATCCATTACCTAGGATTGACGATTTGTTCGACCAACTCCAAGGTGCAACGTATTTCTCTAAAATCGACCTACGGTCCGGCTATCACCAAATGCGGTTCTGTGAGGAAGACATCGAGATAACGGCTTTTCGAACGCGTTATGGGCATTTTGAATTCGTAGTTATGCCTTTTGGTCTTACGAATGTACCGGCAGCATTCATGGATCTTATGAACCGAGTGTGCCAACCTATGTTGGACAAGTCGGTAATTATGTTCATCGATGACATACTTGTCTATTCGAAGAGTATGAAGGAACATGAACATCATTTGCGAAGTGTGTTAAAGACGTTGCGGAAGGAGAAGTTGTATGCTAAATTCTCCAAATGTGAATTTTGGCTAATGGAGGTTCAATTCCTTGGCCACATTGTGAACGAAAATGGTATTCAAGTAGATCCGGGGAAAATAGAGACGGTAAAGAGTTGGGGACGACCGACTACGCCTACGGAAATCCGAAGTTTTCTCGGATTGGCCGGCTATTATCGTCGGTTTATCCAAGACTTTTGCAAGATTGCTTCTCCATTGACGAAGTTAACGAGAAAGAATGCGAGATTTAATTGGGAGAACGAGCAAGAAATTGCTTTTCAATTGTTAAAAGAGAAGTTTTGTCAAGCTCCGGTGCTAGTTTTGCCGGAAGGGGTGGAAGACATGACGGTCTATTGTGATGCTTCTTTAAATGGGCTAGGTTGTGTTCTAATGCAAAGGGGTAAAGTCATCGCTTATGCCTCTCGACAATTAAAGGAACATGAAATGAGATATCTGACTCATGATCTTGAGTTGGCGGAAGTTGTTCATGCGTTGAAAATTTGGCGCCATTACTTGTATGGTGTCAAGTGTACGATTTATTCGGATCACAAGAGTTTGAAACATCTTTTTGATCAAAGAGATTTGAATTATCGTCAACGTAGATGGATGGATGTGGTGAAAGACTGCGATTGTGAAATACTTTATCATCCGGGTAAGGCGAATGTGGTCGCGGATGTATTAAGTCGAAAGAGTCAACATCCGACAATACGAGTAGGATCGTTACGTATGATTATTACTAATGATTTTCTTGAAAAACTTGGTGTGATTCAAATTGAAGCTTACGTTCACAACAAGCATGCGGAATGAATTGTGGGGCAATCGGAATTCATTACTATGGGTTCGCGTGGTTTGTTGTCTTTTCAAGGTAGAGTGTGGGTGCCTAAGATGGGGGATTATCGACGAGTGCTACTTGATGAAGCACATAAGTCAAAGTATTCCATTCATCCGGGCGCGACGAAAATGTATCTTGATTTGAGAAAGGATTATTGGTGGTCGGGCATGAAATGTGATGTTGTTAAGTATGTTGAGCAATGTGTCACGTGTTTGCAATTTAAAGCCGAACACCAAAAGCCGTATGGTAAGTTACAACCGTTGGAAATTCCGAAATGGAAATGGGAGCACATTACCATGGATTTCATTACAAAATTACCAAAGACGGCGAGAACCCAATTTGATTCGATTTGGGTGATAGTTGATCGATTGACGAAAAGTGCCTTGTTTCTTCCCATTCGGAAAGCGATATCAACAGAGACTTTGGCTAAGTTGTTTATCAAAGAGGTAGTCGCTCGACATGGGGTTCCTATATCTATTATTTCAGATCGAGATACCCGTTTTACATCTCGGTTTTGGAAAAAGTTTCATGAAGATATGGGCACACAATTGAAATTGAGCACGGCGTATCATCCTCAAACGGACGGTCAAACCGAACGTACGAATCAAACTTTGGAGGATATGTTACGGGCGTGTATTATTGATTTCGGTGGTAGTTGGGATGAGCACTTACCTTTGGTGGAATTCTCATACAATAATAGTTATCATACTAGTATCGGGATGCCACCTTATGAGATGCTTTATGGGCGAAGGTGTCGAACTCTGATTTGTTGGGGTGAGATTGGTCAGAAAGAAATCGGGAGTACCGATTTGGTATTAGAAACGAATAGCAAGATTGATATGATTCCGGATCATTTGCAAAAGGCGCAAGATAGACAAAAGTCGTATGCGGACAAGCGTAGACGAATGATCAAATTTCAAGAAGGTGACATGGTGATGCTTAAGGTTTCGCCATGGAAAGGTGTTATTCGATTTCGAAAACGGGGAAAGTTAGCTCCTTGGTTTATTGGGCCATTTAAGGTTTTAGCTCGTGTTGGTGAAGTCGCGTATCATTTGGAATTACCCGAAGAGCTTGCGAGAATCCATAATACATTTCATGTTTCCCATCTCCGCAAGTGTCTTGTGGATGATTCATCTTGGGTACCTTCAGACGAGATTGAGCTAAAGAATAAGTTAGAATATATTGAGGAGCCGATTGGCATACTCGATGAGAAGGTCAAAAGGTTGAGAAATAAAGAAGTGAGAACATATAAAGTTCAATGGCGTCGTAGTAAAGGTTCTGAGTTTACTTGGGAGTCCGAAGAATTCGTGTTGGTTTACCTTCCCTCTTGTCATGCGGCTTGGATCATAAGGACGCGCTCCGGTTCAAGTGGGGGAGAGTTGTAAGACCCTAATATTCATTGTACAACAGGGTATATATGGTACATAGCGTGTGGGTGAAGTTGTGTAATCAAACAGAAGTCAGAAACTGAGCTGGGCTAGGTGCGCTCAGCGCACACCTAATGGTGCGCGCTGCGTACTGTTCACTGTAGCCGGATCCAGCTCTTTTATTCAGATATTTTGATGGGATTTTTGGTAATTTCACTTGTGGACGAGTTAAAGGCCAGTTAGTCAGTTTATGGAGTATCATTAACTCCATTATCAACAACCTTATCCTCTTCACTAAAATTTTAGAGAGAGAGTGTGATTCTTGAGTGAGAAAGCTTAAATCCAAGAGGAAGAAGTTGTTCTCGGACCAAAGTGCGGGTATTAAAGTTGTCCATCTCCTCTCTAGCTCCGTTGTGGTCGTAGTGGTATGTTCTAACTTTAATTTCCTTACTTTGACTTTGTGTAAGGGTTAGGAATTGGGTAAATGAAGAACATAAAACTCATATTTGGTGATTTTGGGTGTTCTTGGGTAAGATGGAGTCATAAAGACTCAATGGTGACTAACCTAAGGTTTCAAAATGTTAATTGATGTTTATGAGTTCTAATTGGTTAGTTAATCACTAGCACACCTAGTGAATTTAGTAAATGGGTGTTAGATGGGTTAGTAGATAACCCGAAATGAGTGTGTTGACTTTAAATTAGTCAAAGGGCTAATGATTGACCTAATTGGGAAATATGGGTATGAAATACCCTAATTGTGTAATGGTTAGTGTTGTTGAACCTTAATCACTAGCTTTTAAGTGATTAATGATGGTCTTGACCCTTAAAGGGCGGTTTTGGTGAAAATGGGGGCATTTAATGCATTTAAGTCATTAAATGCACATAAGTGAAATTGTTGGTATTTAGTCCAAGTAGTTATATGGGTTGATTGAAGTACTTATTATATTAGGTACTTTGCTTTGAAGCTTGCGGAAGTATAAAACCGACACCAAATCGTTAAAGGTGAGTGGAATGATTATATGCATATGTATGTAATGTATTTATTTGTATGCTATGGTATGAACCAAAGAGCCGGTAGTGCCATAGTATATGCGAGCGTGCTATGATGTGAACCAAAGAGCCGGTAGCGTCATAGTACGTGTGTTATAGTGTGAACCAAAGAGCCGGTAGCGCTATAGCACGATTTGTTAGGGTGTGAACCAAAGATCCGGTAGCACCTTAGCATTGTTAGAGTGTGAACCAAAGAGCCGGTAGCACTCTAGCATGACTATGACTCGAGTTGTGATGTGGACCAAAGAGCCGGTAGCATCGTGACAAATGCGTATGGTGTGAACCAAAGAGCCGGTAGCACCATGACGCGAGAATGGTTAACCATGGTTGTGTATTTTTTTGTAGCATATTATATTATGTCGATTATATGTTATTGACTATGCTAGTAGCGGTTTGTTGGAGACTATTAGCTTTGTACTTGAGATGGTATGCTAATTGTATTGCTAGCGTTTATGCGGTATATGTGTAAGTGATTGCAAGTAGGTATGTTATATATATATATATATATATATATATATATATATATATATATATATATATATATGGGTATAATTATTGCATTCACTAAGATTTGCTTACCCTCTCGTTGTTTATCTTTTTATAGGCTTCGGCGTTGACAAGGGTAAGGGCCTTCGATTGGATTAGAGATCCCGCTTGTTGTTTGGGGGACGCTTTTGGGATGTGATAGCTTGCGGAGTTTGACCGAGATTTGGGTAGTTTAACCCCAAACACCATGCTCATAGTGTCGTTTGGAATTTAAACTAGTGTGGTCGAAACTCGAACTTTTGTATGAAACTCGTAAAACGGCCGATGTGGGCCCCGTTTTGTAAAACTCATTTTATGTTTGAATCGTATGAGTTTTCCATATTAGAACATGTTGTGAAAAGCTTTTCGTCTAATTATGTCGAGAAGTGGGAGATCTTTATTTGAAAATTTGCAAATTTGGACAGAACTGAATTGGGGCCTGTGCGCGCCGCGCACCCTATGGTGGTGCGCGTGGCGCACTCCTCTGTAAAAAAAAAAAAATTTTTGTTTCGCCAAATCAATTGGTTATTGGTTTGGGTTGTTACAACGTTCGGCATCAGCCAGAGGGTCAACTGCCTCGAGTGGGCAGAAGAGGAAGAACCCTCCAACAGAAGAGGCTAGAGCTTTTCAGATGTTGGTTAAGAATGCTGTGGCAACCGACGAAGTGATCATCGGTATGTTTCTAATCAACTCAATACCTACTAGCGTATTGTTTGATTGTGGTGCCAATAGGTGTTTTATGGCCCTAGATTTCTGTGCTAAGTTGAGTTTACCAGCTACTGTGTTACCCAAGCCGGTTAGTGTAGAAGTAGCCGATGGTAAGACCACACCCGTCACAACATATGTGTCTGGGGTTTGTATAGAGATCGAAGGGAAGTCTTTCCCGGTGACTTGTTTAGTGTCACCTATTCCTAGCTTTAATGTAGTAATAGGAATGGATTGGCTGAGCTCGCTTAGGGCTAATATTAAGTGTGATAGGAAAATGATTACCTTTCGTTCGATCAATGGAACCCGTGTTGTGGTCCGAGGGGAGTGTGGCGGGTATAATTTTCCGTTGATAACCATGATGAAAGCGAAAAAGTCGATGGCAAAGGGTTGTGAATCATTTCTTGCATATGTGATTGATGCGAAGAAAGAAAACAAAAACAGTGGCCGATATTCCGATAGTATCAGAATTTCTTGAAGTGTTCCCGGATGAGTTACCAGGTCTACCGCCGGTAAGGGAAGTCGAATATAAGATTGAGTTGGTTCCAGGAACAACTCCAGTTACAAAAGCTCCATACCGATTAGCGCCGTCTGAAATCCATGAAATGATGTCACAGATTCAAGAGTTATTAGATCGTGGGTTTTTTTGACCGAGTTCTTCACCGTGGGGTGCTCTGGTATTGTTTGTTAAAAAGAAAGATGGGCCAATGCGTATGTGTATTGATTATCGTGAATTGAACAAAAGAACAGTGAATAATAAGTATCCGTTACCTCGAATAGACGACTTGTTCGATCAGTTACAGGGTGCTTCATTCTTTTCTAAAATAGATTTATGATCCGGATATCACCTGGTTCATGTTACTGAATCAGATATACCGAAAACAGCGTTCAGAACAAGGTATGGTCATTATGAATTTCTTGTCATGCCGTTTGGGTTGACGAATGCGTCAGCAGTCTTCATGGATCTAATGAATATAGTATGTCGTCCGTTCTTAGATAAGTTTGTGATTGTGTTTATAGCTGATATACTAGTGTATTCAAAGACAGAGACTAAACATGCTGAACATCTGAGACAGGTTTTGAATTTGTTGAAACGTGAGCTAATATTTGCAAAATTTTTAAAATGTGAATTTTGGTTACGTGAAGTGTAGTTTTTGGGTCATGTGATTTGTGCCGAAGGTATAAAGGTTGATCCGATAAAGATAGAAGCGGTAATGAATTGGAATTCTCTGAAGACTCCGACTGAGATTAAGAGTTTTCTCGGCTTAGCAGGTTATTATCGCAGATTTATCAAGAATTTCTCGAAAATAGCGGGTCCGTTGACTAAGTTGACTCGTAAAGATGTAGCCTTTCGATGGACTGATGAACAGGAAAACGCTTTTTAGATTTTGAAACAGCTATTGTGTCAAGCACCAGTGTTAGCTTTACCAGAAGGTTCAGACGACTTCGTGGTATACTGTGATGCGTCATTTGCTGGATTGGGTTGTGTATTAATGCAAAGAGATAAAGTAATGGCTTACGCCTCGCGACATGTGAAAGTTCATGAGAAGAATTATCCAGTGCATGATCTTGAAATGGCTGCAGTAGTGTTTGCTTTGAAACTGTGGAGACACTATTTGTATGGAACCTATTATGTTATTTGTACATATCACAAGAGTTTGCAGTATATCTTCTCACAGAAATAATTGAACATGCGTCAGAGACGGTGGCAAGAGCTGATCAAAGATTATGATTGTGAAATTAAATACCATCCTGGTAAGGCAAATGTGGTTGCATATGCTCTAAGTCATAAAAAGTCAAGTGAAAATGTGAAATTCCATTGTTTGAATATAACTTCAGATTTAATTAACAGCTTAAGAACCGTTTAGGCCTGTGCTTTGGAGGACGAACATATTAAATCTGAAAAAATAATCAAACAAAAAGTGAACTTAATTGATGACTTACGTGGACTAAAGACCTTAAACAATCGTGTTTGGTGCCTAAGCTTGGAGATTTGAGGGATTTAATCATGACAGAAGCTCACAAATCCAGATTGACAGTACATCCGGGTAGTAATAAGATGTATCATGACATGAAAATAGTGTATTGGTGGCCAACAATGAAAACAGATATTGCCCGTTATGTCAAAAAGTGTCATATTTGTGCTCAAGTGAAGGTAGAACATCAAAAACCTTATGGTTCGTTACGCCAGTTACAAATTCCAGAGTGAAAGTGAGAACATATAACGATGGATTTTGTGACAAAATTACCTCGAACTCAGAAAAGACATGATATGATTTGGGTAATAGTGGATCGTCTAACTAAAAGTGCTCATTTTTTGCTACTCGTGAAACATCTTCGTTAAGTGAGTTAGCCGAATTGTACGTGAAATAAGTAGTTAGTCGACATGGTGTGCCATTATCGATTATTTCAGACAGAGATTCCAGATTTGTGTCGAATTTTTGGAATAGTCTTCAACAGAATCTGGGTACACGTGTGAATTTAAGTACATCTTATCATCCTCAGACAGACGGTCAGAGTGAAAGAACGATACAGACTTTGGAGGATATGTTAAGGGCTTGTGTGTTAGAATACGGTGGTTCTTGGGATACACATTTGCCGTTGGTCGAATTCGCGTATAATAATTTGTTGAGTCCCCAAAATAATTAAGGATTTAATTATGACAAAACTGTAATTTATTTGCACTAAAGTGTTATGTGCAGTTAGCACAAGTTTGTTCATCTATAGACATCAGATATTGCTATGTTGAGTGTTTAGTTTGATGCTCAGTCTACCAGCATAAGATAGACAGTGTTCTTTAATCAGCACATGATGTGTACTCAGCAAATCAAGAACATGAAGTGGCTCATCAATGAAGAACTAGCACAGTTGGAATGCAGCTCACTATACAAGACAGCTATGGTCCATTATAAGTATAGTCGTTTCCCGAGTGGTCTACATCAATGGTACTATTCAACAGAAGTCAAAGACAAAGTTGAATAGAAAAGGACACGCGTCGACGGCTGACAAGTGACCTTACAAGACCACGTGGGAATGCAGAAGTTTAACGCATGTGCAGACATGGGTTATACTTTGTCATCACCTAGGGAACACAACATTCTATTTGTTAAATCAAATAGTGGTGCCAAACTAAATTGGGGTGTTCCTGCAAATAGCTACCAAAGAGGAAAGAAGAGAGCATGCTCTCTGATATAGTTGTCTCCACAAGTACAGACATCCTATGTACCAGTGGACAATAGAACCATTACACGGTTAATAGGACTACTATAAATTGTTGTATCCACTATTGTAACAACCAGTGGTGTGGGTTTATTTTATAGAGTCAAAACGTGTAATAGCTGTTAGTTTACCTCTTAGCTATAATCTAGGTAATCTGTATTAACCAACTATCATTCCGCCAAGGATAGTTGTGATTCTTTGTGATTCAATCAATAAAGAATAACTGTTGAAAATTACCTGTGACTCTATTTATTTGCTTGTTTGAATACTAATCGAGTTTAACTGTTAAGTTATCTTAAAAGAAATTGTATTCACCCCCCCCTCTACAATACTCTTGTTGTTATCAAGGGACCAACAACTGGTATCAGAGATTCAGTCTTGATAATTAATATCTTGGATCTGAATTCTCTCATAGCTGCATATTCTAATACAGCTTACCTTGAAAATGGCTCATCCAATAGACCACCCAAATTTGATGAAGATGAGTATGAAACTTGGAAGGCAAGATTCATGCTTCACCTTGAGTCTATTGACCCACTCATGCCTGGTATCGCCACAGATGGTCCATTTGTGCCTACTGAAACTATTGGTAGTGCACCAGCTACAGCTGACACTCATGCTATTCCTGGCAAAGAGGTTATTCTCACCCCTTCTAGATGGGATGCTGAGGATAAACGTTGTTGGAGTTGACCCTAAGATCAGAACCTTGTTAGCCATAACTTTACCTAACCCACTGTTCAAACTGATTAAGGGAAAAGAAAATGCCAAGCTTATGTTGGACTATCTAGATGTTACCTATGAGGGTATGGGAGAAGTTAGGCAGAACAAAATGATTGCTTTAAAACGAGAATATGAAATGTTCTTTGCCTACAAGAACGAAACTGTAATGACCCGCACTTTTTTCGATCGTTCTATACTTATAAGATTAATATTTACATAAATTAAACCTTACCAACATGATAAGCAATCCAAATTGTTGAGATTTACGTTTTTGAAATGAGTTTTACACAACCTTTGACCGTCTAGTTTGACCGATGATATCACGAACTATATAACATATGATAATTATACGTTTGTGTATATATATGTATATATACATATTTAACATGATCTAAGGACGTTTAAATACCTCATTTTGTATTAATAACAATAAGTTATAAGTATATTTTGAAACTACTAACTTAAGTTTTCAAAACGATAACCATACGTAACGTTATTTGACATAAATACTTATGACCTATAATGTTTATACATATATCGTATATGTAATGTATTTAATCACTTTTAAGGACTTAAATACATAAAACAATATAAGTATATTCACAAAAGATAGCTATATTTGAATTCTCGTTCCGTTTTCACAAGATTTCTATACGTATATCTAGGGTATATGTACCCGTATCATACCTAGCTTCTATATGTATTTACTATTGGTATATACACATCAAATCACCACCAACCAGCCCTTGTTCATGCCTTATGTATAAGGTAATTAGAAATTGGATGCTAGCATTGAAAGTCATACAAAATAACAAAAGGAAAACTTGTCTTTGTCTCCCCCCATTCACGTTTTTTTAAAGGGCAAGGAGTACTCCATTTTGATTCATTTTCACTTCCATTTTCTAGCTAAACACACACACTTTCATGAGCCTTAAACCCCTTAACCATCTCAGCTCACAACCATGAAGATCTAGTTCCAAAAACATCACTTAATCATCATAAGAAAACCCTTACAAAAACACTTCAAGAATCCTTCCAAGAACACAAGCTTACTTCCAATCTTTCATCCAATTCCATCACTCTTTTGGTTCTAGGTTTTTACTTCTCTTTTACAGCAATCTTGTCCAAGTAACTTGAGGTAGTAACTTTGTTCATAACCTTATTCGATTCATATATATATAACTATCTTATTTTATGGTATAAAATTTTAACAACAAGAACATAGTTTGAATGTTTTCAAACTTGTTTGCAAACTAAATAGATCCTTCTAACTTAACTTTTAAAATACTTCAAGACCTGTAATATATCATAAATATATGCTAATTTAACAAGGTATAACTTGGTTTTTCAAAGAACACTTTAAAAACTGAATTTACGACGTCGGAATGCAACCGGGGGCTGTTTTGGGTTGGATAATTAAAAACCATCTTGAACTTTGAATTGGAGGTTTATATTCTGGAAAAATTATATTTCTTATGAATATGTTAACACATAAAAATTTCATGATTTAACTCAAAGTATAAGTATTTTTAGAAAAATAATCATTTAAGGTTGTTTACATGATGGAAAATGATCAACTTCATAAGTTTCACCAAAGTTTGACCTATGACCTGTGATTTTGAATACAAACTAAGGTATTTACAGTTTATATTCTTAAAGAGGGACTCGATCCAAGGACTTGGCAAGTTGAACCAACGAAAACGGAGTTGTAACGAAGAAACTATGACCAAAACAAAATCGGATATCCAAAACTAGTTTAGCCACGAAAATAATTGGAGAAAAATTAAATAAATCACATCTTTCTAAAATAACATGATATTTTATATATATGTACTCATAATTTAATTTTATATATTTCAGGATCACCCGTAAACAATACGAGAAGATTAATCATAAGATCCCATGATTGTACGCAACACGTCATTTGACAACACCGGTACTTTATGTATGCAACACGTCATTTGACAACACCGGTACCGTGGGTCAAGATTAATCCCGACCAATACGAATACGATGGGGTTTTATTTATTTCTGAAAGGACCCGTTCATATACATTATAAACGATTCACAATAGTTGATTACATTGCGAGGTATTTTGACCTCTATATGATACATTTTACAAACATTGCATTCGTTTTTAAAAGACAAACTTCCTTTACAACGAAAGTTGACGGAATGCACACCATTTCATAATACATCCAACTATAATTGACATAATAATAATCTTGATGAACTCAATGACTCGAATGCAACGTCTTTCAAAATATGCCATGAATGACTCCAAGTAATATCCTTAAAATGAGCTAATGCACAGCGGAAGATTTCTTTAATACCTGAGAATAAACATGCTTTAAAGTGTCAACCAAAAGGTTGGTGAGTTCATAGGTTTATCATAATAATCATTTCAATATATTAATAGACCACAAGATTTCCGTTTATAAATATATGTACACTCGCAAGTGTATAAAAGTATTCTATAAGTTGTAGGCACCCGGTAACAAGCCTTAACGTTCATGTTTTACCCTCTGAAGTACACCAGATCAGGTGTGTTTAAAATAACCTCGAAGTACTAAAGCATCCCATAGTCAGGATGGGGTTTGTCAGGCCCAATAGATCTATCTTTAGGATTCGCGCCTACCGTACATAGACAAGTAGTTTAATGTTACCAAGCTAAGGGTATATTTCTGGTTTAAACCCACATAGAATTAGTTTTAGTACTTGTGCCTATTTCGTAAAACATTTATAAAACAGCGCATGTATTCTCAGCCCAAAAATATATATAAAAAGGGTGTAATGAAACTCACCATACTGTATTTCGTAGTAAAAATACATATAACGTCATTTAACAAGTGCAAGGTTGGCCTCGAATTCACGAACCTATATTAATTATATATATTTATATGTTGGTCAATATTTGTCTAACAATTTTTGGTCAAGTCATAGTGTACCACAATCCTAATGCTCGAGACTAATATGCAAAAGTCAACAAAAGTCAACTTGACCCAAAATGACTTCTAAAATTTATACGTGTTTATTATATAACTTAGCTATAGTCGTTTTATATATTTAAATATATTTATTAGATTTTATAATAATAAAAGTCATTTATTAATAAAAATTTATATTAACGTTTATATATGATAAAATATACTTTTATATATCTTAAGTAGTAAAATTTATAAAGTTCACTTAATATCGTAAAACTATAGTGGTAAGTATTATTAATGTAATTATATTACGCGTGGTGAAAAATATCTTTGTATCCCCTATTTATTTGATAAAATAATATTGATCATAATAATAATAAGTAAAAGTTGTATTATTTTGTAATAATAATTATTATTATTCTATAAAAAAAAACAATATTTATATTTACTAAAAATGTTATTATGATAAAATGATAATACTAACATAATAGTAATAATGATATTTTATAATAACAACGATATTTCTATTAAAATAATAACGACGATAGTAATAATAATCATTTTAACAATAATACTAAAATTCAGTTGACTTTAACTTCAAATCCGTTCATCGAAACCATTCGATATCTAAATGAAAAGTTCTTAATTTTTCGCTAGCTTTCCAATGACATGCATATCATATACCATATCTCAGTAGCATATGTATCTAATTCAGGATTCAACAAACCTATCTAAGGACAATATCGAATGTACAAGCATGCATAATCCTATATACTCGAGCACTAGTCAGGGATACACTATTGATATATAAAAGTTAAGTTATGAGTGCTCACGTATCAATATTGAGATTCAATATTGCAGGAAAGTACGTAGACGCAACGGAGATGATAAACACTAGATTGACCTCACGAGCATACCCATGAACCATACCCATCACCTCCATAGCTATAACCCATAATTTCCTTAGCTTCGACTCATTCAAAAAACTATTTTGAAATCACTCGGACATCACTCCGTCGTAATATTTTATGTATACTAATAATATCTTGAAATAATATAAAGCAAATATATATATATATATGTAAATCGATTGAGAGAGTTTAGAGAAATATATTTTCAAGTTTCTATGAAATAATGAAACCTATTGAATTATATTTATAATAGATTTTTGAATTATTAAAGTGAATTATTAAAGTATGAATTATTAAAATGAATTATTAAAGTATGAATTATTAAAGTGAATTATTAAAGTATGAATTATTAAAGTGAATTATTAAAGTGAATTATTAAAGTATGAATTATTAAAGTGAATTATTTAAGTATAAATTATTAAAGTGAATTATTAAAGTTAAAGTAAAGTAAAAGTAAAGTAAAGGTAAAGTTAAAGTATAGTAAAAATATAAAAACTATGTATGTATAATACGTGTATAAATATATATAATATTAATTTAAATCGTTATATATATATTTAATGAAATAAAATATAAATATCGTTATATTTATTATACTGATTAAGTAATGAGTTGTCAAAAGTGATTCTAGATATTTATAAAAGTTATATACGTTTTAATAATAAAGTTCTTTTTAAACTGAAAACATTTTTGTACGTTTAAAAATAGATTAATAGAATATTATGGAAACCAATTCTCCAATAGCTTTTGTCTAACTTTCGTAAATGACACTTTTTATTTTTATTTATAAATAGCTTTACAAATTATTCCGAATATCGTTAAGAGGAATAGATTTCTCAAATCATAGTGGACCTCTCAACAGAGACTTGTAATCATAATTCAATGTTTCTGATAATTCAATCATTTAATATATATATATATATATGTATATATTTTTAATTTCGTCGATAATCATATTGAAACAAATACATTCATATAAAGCATTATACTTTTAAATACTTTGTTGACATTTTCAATTTATAACATATACACATATACATACATATTCATATATGTTCATTTAATAGTTCGTGAATCATTGGAATTTGGTCGAGGTTTAAATGAATGTATAAACATAGTTTAAAATCCTTGAGATTTAACTTAACAAACATTGCTTATCGTGTCAGAATAATATAAAGATAAAGTTTAAATTTAGTCGGAAATTTTCGGGTCGTCACAGTACCTACCCGTTAAAGAAATTTCGTCCCCGAAATTTGATAGAGGTCGTTATGGCTAGCAATGAGAATGTTATTATGACGATTATGAAGTTTTATCATGTCTAAGAAGTATGGATAAAATAATTCGATTACTCAAAGCGTATGAGGGAAGTTATCGTAAATGAAGGAAATAAGATTATAGTGATTCGTCATATCTTTTGACGTCATCACAATTGATCTCCGAATTTAAAGAAAATCTTTGTAATCTATGTTGGATTTGATGCTTCGGTGATTAAGGAGATTATGATTCTCTTCGAATTAATACGATAATCCATCTTGATTTCTATGTCGGGTATTTCACTATAAATCCACCTCCTTCGTTTCCTTACAACTCACACCTTCTATTCTTTCTCCCTCAACTCATATTTTAAAGTATTTGTCAATATGCTTCATCCAGTACTGATTCTCGATATACTCCTCACTTTCATATCTGTCGTTCTTCTTTTTCATCTGCCTCCGGAAGAATCTATTTATTACTACTATACTCTCGGTTTTATAGTGTTTTTAGTTCTTCCGTGTCTTTATATTGCTATATACATCGATATATACGGTTTATAATTTTTGGGTGGTTGTTGGTTTTTTTATCTTCCCTTATATTTCAAAGCCCCTGCTTTTGTCTTCTATAATCATTGACATCCAAGTTAATGCTCCCTTCTATTTGCTGCGATTTATACTCCAATTTCTATTTTGGAGTTTTGTCCTTTCGTTTCTTCTTCTTGCGATTAAGCAACGTTTGTAATGGTCCAGTATTCGCAGATATGAATTTCAGAATGAACATAGTTAATGTTCTAAGAAGGAAATGGTAATGGCACGATCTTGATTTGTTAATTTACCAGAATACCCTGAAAAGACCGAATCATCAAGAAAATATATTCTTGATATTTTTAGAGATTAAATAGAATACAAGAGTCGTGTAACATGGAACATGATGACGGCATGGTCTGTGAATCGTCATGTCCCATTAGAAACTCAGCATGACTTACTGTAATATAATCACGTTGATCAAGTGTCATTATATTATACTAACTCATGCTTCAGTTCCCAACACTACTTCAAAACATTCATAATTTAAACTCGAAAGTTTATAGAATATAGAAACTAATAGTTTCTTATATGATGTAACACTGATAGCGCAAAGAGATAAATGACTTCAGATAAGATTAGTTGTGAAAATATCTTCAGAAATATCGCGGATATTTATAGTGAAAGATATGATAATATCTTAGAATTTCTAATATTGATGGATGATGATGAAGATTTGTCTGTAAAGGTTTAGAATAAAGAGTAAGGTATTCGTTAATGACTTTAGCAGGCACTGAATCATTTGGATTCTTTGAAGGCAGATTTAGTCTGTGATTTGTCCACAGCCTCCTTCATAGTCTGTTCAATCCGTTTTCCAGTTCCAAACCTTCTCTTTTTCTCAGCTTTACCACCTTACTATTCTTTGTCATCAAACTTTTTACTGTTAAGATCGTTTACAGTTTTTGATGCTTCGTCAGCATTTCAAGAACTAGTTTGCAGTTCAGAATATTTTTTAGAACTTCACATTCAAAGTATGTAAGTCCAGGAGATAGACGTTTTACGTACACATATAACTGTTGGCGTAGACATGCTGCGAGATTTCAAAATACTGGTTACTGTTTTTCGATGATTCGTATGACAATTCTCGTTACAAGGTGCGAATGAGTAAATGATGTGATTTCAATAAATATAATGATTTTTCGAAAAGTCAAAGATAATTGAAGTTGTTGGTAAGTTTATTACTAAGGTGGCGAGATATGAAAGGTCCCCAGTAACGATGATGAAAGGGCAACGTATCTATCGAGATTATAATAAGACTAGTCCGACTGAAAAGTCGAAGTTGACTTGCTGGAGCTGTGACAAAACTGTCTACTTTGAAAAGGAATTGAAAAGTCATTTTAGCTAATAAATGCCAAAGGGTCTGACACGGATACGCGTCGAACTATGACTTTGGCTTCGAGAGCTTTTTAGGTACATAAATGTGGGTAATATGTGGTTGGATCATCATCTCGATTGTTCATTGTTTGAAGTGTCTTCGAAAACTTCGGAGAGTTTGAACACAGTTTGTAATCATTAATATACATATGATGTTCTAACACGGTTTTGAAGTCAAAGTATAGCTTTGAAAGATGTAGGAATCTAAGAGTGATGTCTTCTGTTAAATCATGACTTGGATTTTGATTTGTCAAAATCAGAATGTGTAATCAAATTTGGGTGAGAATGGTTGTTTTGATTTCTATACAAGAATGTATATTGTTGTGAGATTTTGGGAGTATAGTTGATGATTTGCTTAATCAGATTCGAAAAATGTAATATATTAATTGTGAATTTATATATCTCTCGGGTATTACCTACCCGTTAAAAAAATTTTTCACAATTAATATTTTGTACAACAGAATTTTATTACAGTCTTTATGAAAATATATATGTGCATATTTTCTTCAGATGTAATATAGATTTAACGAGTTAATATTAAATTAAACTCATTTGATTTACGGTTGAAACTAGAACTGAATAATCCCTAAAGACTTTAGAAATTACATAACTTTTACGGAGTATTTATTCAATAAAATTGAAATTATGAATTAATACTTCGTTATTTGTTGGTGTTTGTAACCCTTGCACCATATTCTCTAAAGCCACTACTCGAGCACGAAGCTCGTTGACTTCTTCTATTACATCGGGGTGATTGTCGGTTCGGACGAGCGGATAAATAAAATTTAGAATTTGATGTAGTATATAATCGTGACGAGATACTCTGAAAATGAGAGAGAAAATGGTGTTTCGGACCGGTTCGCTGGTAAGTGCTTCAGGTTCATCGCCAAGAGGGCAATGTGGTGGATGGAAGGGATCACCTTCTTCTTGTCTCAAATTATTGAGGAGGCTACGAACATATCCCCAATTCATTCATAATAGATGATGGCTAATTAGTTGATCCATTCCGGTCACACTGCTTTCGGAGCTTGAGTGGGATTCCATATCGGAATTCGAGGGACTTGAACTAATGACGAATTCCATTTCGTTCGATTGAATAAAGAATTTTTCGATATGAAGCTATCGGGTGGTATTCTAATTACATAGAATATCTATATATATAGCGCAAAAGATTTCGTAGATTACGGAGGAAATTACGGGATATGTCAGGAAAAGTTTACAGTAACAGATACGCTAAGATATGGATTAGCAGATACGCTAAGATATGAATTTTGTCTATACACTATTCATGCAATCAATGCAGTAAGACGTGTCTAGACTAAGAATGATAAGCAGGCAATTTCCGACAAAAATGATAAGCAAAACTTTTGACATGCAGACACGGTCGAAGTCCAGGCTCATTAATGCATTCTAACGACTATCAGTCAGACACACTAATGCAGACCTGGTTCGCTAAGACCACCGCTCTGATACCAACTGAAAGGACCCGTTCATATACATTATAAACGATTCACAATAGTTGATTACATTGCGAGGTATTTTGACCTCTATATGATACATTTTACAAACATTGCATTCGTTTTTAAAAGACAAACTTTCTTTACAACGAAAGTTGACAGAATGCACACCATTTCATAATACATCCAACTATAATTGACATAATAATAATCTTGATGAACTCAATGACTCGAATGCAACGTCTTTCAAAATATGCCATGAATGACTCCAAGTAATATCCTTAAAATGAGCTAATGCACAGCGGAAGATTTCTTTAATACCTGAGAATAAACATGCTTTAAAGTGTCAACCAAAAGGTTGGTGAGTTCATAGGTTTATCATAATAATCATTTCAATATATTAATAGACCACAAGATTTCCGTTTATAAATATATGTACACTCGCAAGTGTATAAAAGTATTCTATAAGTTGTAGGCACCCGGTAACAAGCCTTAACGTTCATGTTTTACCCTCTGAAGTACACCAGATCAGGTGTGTTTAAAATAACCTCGAAGTACTAAAGCATCCCATAGTCAGGATGGGGTTTGTCAGGCCCAATAGATCTATCTTTAGGATTCGCGCCTACCGTACATAGACAAGTAGTTTAATGTTACCAAGCTAAGGGTATATTTATGGTTTAAACCCACATAGAATTAGTTTTAGTACTTGTGCCTATTTCGTAAAACATTTATAAAACAGCGCATGTATTCTCAGCCCAAAAATATATATAAAAAGGGTGTAATGAAACTCACCATACTGTATTTCGTAGTAAAAATACATATAACGTCATTTAACAAGTGCAAGGTTGGCCTCGGATTCACGAACCTATATTAATTATATATATTTATATGTTGGTCAATATTTGTCTAACAATTTTTGGTCAAGTCATAGTGTACCACAATCCTAATGCTCGAGACTAATATGCAAAAGTCAACAAAAGTCAACTTGACCCAAAATGACTTCTAAAATTTATACGTGTTTATTATATAACTTAGCTATAGTCGTTTTATATATTTAAATATATTTATTAGATTTTATAATAATAAAAGTCATTTATTAATAAAAATTTATATTAACGTTTATATATGATAAAATATACTTTTATATATCTTAAGTAGTAAAATTTATAAAGTTCACTTAATATCGTAAAACTATAGTGGTAAGTATTATTAATGTAATTATATTACGCGTGGTGAAAAATATCTTTGTATCCCCTATTTATTTGATAAAATAATATTGATCATAATAATAATAAGTAAAAGTTGTATTATTTTGTAATAATAATTATTATTATTCTATAAAAAAAAACAATATTTATATTTACTAAAAATGTTATTATGATAAAATGATAATACTAACATAATAGTAATAATGATATTTTATAATAACAACGATATTTCTATTAAAATAATAACGACGATAGTAATAATAATCATTTTAACAATAATACTAAAATTCAGTTGACTTTAACTTCAAATCCGTTCATCGAAACCATTCGATATCTAAATGAAAAGTTCTTAATTTTTCGCTAGCTTTCCAATGACATGCATATCATATACCATATCTCAGTAGCATATGTATCTAATTCAGGATTCAACAAACCTATCTAAGGACAATATCGAATGTACAAGAATGCATAATCCTATATACTCGAGCACTAGTCAGGGATACACTATTGATATATAAAAGTTAAGTTAAGAGTGCTCACGTATCAATATTGAGATTCAATATTGCAGGAAAGTACGTAGACGCAACGGAGATGATAAACACTAGATTGACCTCACGAGCATACCCATGAACCATAACCATCACCTCCATAGCTATAACCCATAATTTCCTTAGCTTCGACTCATTCAAAAAACTATTTTGAAATCACTCGGACATCACTCCGTCGTAATATTTTATGTATACTAATAATATCTTGAAATAATATAAAGCAAATATATATATATATATATATATATATGTAAATCGATTGAGAGAGTTTAGAGAAATATATTTTCAAGTTTCTATGAAATAATGAAACCTATTGAATTCTATTTATAATAGATTTTTGAATTATTAAAGTGAATTATTAAAGTATGAATTATTAAAATGAATTATTAAAGTATGAATTATTAAAGTGAATTATTAAAGTATGAATTATTAAAGTAAATTATTAAAGTATGAATTATTAAAGTGAATTATTAAAGTATGAATTATTAAAGTGAATTATTTAAGTATAAATTATTAAAATGAATTATTAAAGTTAAAGTAAAGTAAAAGTAAAGTAAAGGTAAAGTTAAAGTATAGTAAAAATATAAAAACTATGTATGTATAATACGTGTATAAATATATATAATATTAATTTAAATCGTTATATATATATTTAATGAAATAAAATATAAATATCATTATATTTATTATACTGATTAAGTAATGAGTTGTCAAAAGTGATTCTAGATATTTATAAAAGTTATATACGTTTTAATAATAAAGTTCTTTTTAAACTGAAAACATTTTTGTACGTTTAAAAATAGATTAATAGAATATTATGGAAACCAATTCTCCAATAGCTTTTGTCTAACTTTCGTAAATGACACTTTTTATTTTTATTTATAAATAGCTTTACAAATTATTCCGAATATCGTTAAGAGGAATAGATTTCTCAAATCATAGTGGACCTCTCAACAGAGACTTGTAATCATAATTCAATGTTTCTGATAATTCAATCATTTAATATATATATATATATATATATATATATATATATATATATATATATATATATATATATATATATATGTATATATTTTTAATTTCGTCGATAATCATATTGAAACAAATACATTCATATAAAGCATTATACTTTTAAATACTTTGTTGACATTTTCAATTTATAACATATACACATATACATACATATTCATATATGTTCATTTAATAGTTCGTGAATCATTGGAATTTGGTCGAGGTTTAAATGAATGTATAAACATAGTTTAAAATCCTTGAGATTTAACTTAACAAACATTGCTTATCGTGTCAGAATAATATAAAGATAAAGTTTAAATTTAGTCGGAAATTTCCGGGTCGTCACAATTTCGATGGGGGTTTTATTTATTTATTGAACACCTAAATATGAACCATTAAAATTGAATTGCTAACTACGAACTAAGAAGACATTAAAAGTATTATAAGTATATATACGTGACGATTGTTTAAAATGAAAATATATTGATATATTATATATGGATAGGTTCGTGATATCAACCGGAGACCAACTCAAAATATATATATCTTCAAGGCAAAAGTGAGTATATAGTCCCACTTTTAAACTCTAAGTATTTCGGGATGAGAATACATGTATTTTATGTTTTACGATATGGACACAAGTAACTGAAAAATAAATTCTACGTTGAGTTGTACCACTGGCATACTTCCCTGTAGCTTGGTAACTACTATTTACAGCGGTATTGTAAACGCGAATCCTGTTGATAGATCTATCGGGCCTGACAACCCCAACCGGACTGGACGACCAGTATTCAACGGTTGCACAGTACTTCGTTTCGGTGACTACACTTGGTACGGTGTAGTAAGATTTCATAATAAAGGGAATATGCGACGTGATTAAATGTTAAGTATGGTTACCAAGTGCTCAACCACTTAGAATATTTTTATTAAAATGTTTACATATGAAAATCTTGTGGTCTATATATATATATATATTGCTGCCAGCATTAAACCTATATCTCACCAACTTTATGTTGACGTATTAAACATGTCTATTCTCAGGTGATAACTAAAAGCTTTCGCTGCAACATGTTGAATTTAAGCAAGATCTTGAGTATGCATATTTGTGTCAAAAATAAAACTACATATCCGAGGAATTGTAATGTAAAATATGCTAGAAATCGTATTGTTATCATCACATGTAAAGTTTGTAAGTCTAAGATTATCGCTAAACGATAATCATCTTTATATTGTCTAAAGCTTGTATTAAAATAAGAGTTATGGTTTGTAATGTAAAATAAGTGCAGTTGTTCTTTTAAAAATGTCGCATATAGAGGTCAATACCTCGCAATGAAATCATACGTTATCTAACTCATTCTTATGGTTAAGGACGGGTTATGACAGAAACCCTTAAGCAAACCTTCATTAGGTTTAACTCCTTGATTGCTGACCTAACACTTTGAATGTCACCTCTACTGAGTTTGAACAAGTTAACAAATTCATAGATTCACTGCCTACTAAATGGAAATCTGTTACGACCCCTTAAGAACCACTCAGACCCTAAAGAACTTTACCATGTCTTCTCTCTACAGTTCACTTTGGAACCATGAGAAGGCAGAGGCTAAATTTGAACTTAACTTGAAAGAAAACTTTAGGTCTGCCCCCACCACTTCAAAATCTTCTAAGACAGATGATATTGCTCTTATTGCTGCTGCTAAAAAGAAAGCTCAAAAGGCTTTACTGGTTCAAAAGTTGCTGGCAGAAGAAGAGTCAGCTGGGAGTGATGTGGATAGTGGTACTGGGTCTGAAGAAAGCAGTGATGATGAAAGTGATGCAGAAGGGTTTGCTGAAGGTATGGCTTTGCTGGCTAGGCAGTTCAAAAGGTTCAATCGTAATAGAACCATCAAGTCATACAAAGGGAGTAAGAAACCGAGTGCTAGGTATAGCAGCAAGTCAGTCAAGGATCCTAAATCTAAGTGTTATAATTGTGGGAAGGTTGGATATTTTGCTGCTGAATGCATGTCCAGGAAACCTTCAACTTCACATGCTAACTCTTTCTCAAAAGCTGACAAGTACAAGAACAAGTACAAAGCTATGAAAGCTCAGCTGAAGGAAAGTGCTAAGACTGATAAGAAGGGTAAAAATCCAGAAAAGGTTCTAGTTGCTGAGCATCATGATTGGGATGAAACCAGCTCGTCGTCTTCCTCTGATAGTGATACTGATGATGATGGTGCTGGTTATGCTCCAGAAAAGAAGCTGTGTTTAATGGCCAAGGAGGTCAAGGAGTCTGATGAGGATGATATTGGTAGCAAGTTTTTGGCTGATATGAGGGAAGCTGATCAGAAAAGAGATTCTCCTCAATGGAAAACTAAATTGATGTATAAGGTTGATATTTTTTGAACTTATACTGATGATGAAAAGGCCGAAATGTTTGACTACCTAAGAGTTGACTTATGCAGAGGCAGCAAACGTGAAGAAGTTTTGATAACAGACAACGAATCTTTAAATGAGAAACTTAAATGCAAAAATGATGAAATTAAAATCTTGAAAGATGATATTTCCAAACTTGAAAAACAAAATTTTGCTTTAAGATCTCTTCACATTGAGGCAGCAGAAGTCAAGAACCAGATGGATAATCTTAAAAAGGTTTTCGTTTCATGGTGTACATCTGCTCAACGCACAACAAAGTGTGTTAACGAGCAGGTGCCTGCCCAAGTTGAAGCTTTCTTTGCTGGTGACTATGCTGCTGCTGCTGCTATTGCAGAGGTTATTTTCATGGACCCAATTCTTGAAACAGATCCTGAAGCTGTCTTGCCAAATACTTTTGCCAAGATAGTTAAAGGTAAAAAGGTCTTGACAAATAAATTTGTTAGACCTGCTACTGTGTCCCCACCACCTGCCATGAAAGAGATTTTGGAGGATGAGGTTAGAGCAAGAGAAGCCAGTACCTCAATTGATTAGACTACTGACCCCTCAAGCATCTACTACATGACTCCAAAAGAAAGACGTATCAAAAGGGAAATCAATGAAAATAATCTTAGAAAAGTTAAACCTACTGATTCCCCTTCGTGTTTGAGTTCCAATTGTGCTGAGCCAGCTGATGACAAACTTACTGGTCAACCAGTAGCTGCAGACAAGCCAGTCAAACATAATACTGGCAAGTCCAAGGCAGCAGGAAAAACTTCTTCTAGTTCATCAGCTTCAGTAGACATGCCAGTAACTTCCCACGCTGGCTCGTCAAATGATAAAGGCAAAGAAATACGTCATGACTATGGTACTAGTTCCAAGAAGAAAGCTGCCCTTAAGGGAAAAGCAAAAGTGGACTCGAATGAAGAGCTATCTATCACTGAGATTATGACAGTCAAGCTTGACCAGCGAATTGAGGCAGTAACCAAACATTGCCCCGATCCCCTTT
Organism: Rutidosis leptorrhynchoides; assembly: GCF_046630445.1. Classification (NCBI taxonomy): domain Eukaryota; kingdom Viridiplantae; phylum Streptophyta; class Magnoliopsida; order Asterales; family Asteraceae; genus Rutidosis; species Rutidosis leptorrhynchoides. Next base: position 474,256,280 of record NC_092333.1, on the reverse strand, counting down.
ACAATGTGTATGACCCATCACCGATACCAAATATGAGAAAATGCTACAAATGTGGCAGCAAGTTTCACTTAGCCAACCGGTGTCCTTTTACCCCAACCCCGTCTGCTGCTGCTTCTTCAAGCAAACCAGCAGACAGGAAGAGATCATCAAAGATGACCCTTCCAGAACCCATCCTTGGATGGGTTCCCAAAAGGACCTAATCTCTTAGCTACTGTGCAGGGCATTCAAAACAAGCAAATCTGGTATCTCGATAGTGGATGTTCGAGACATATGACCGGATGTAAGTCCCTGCTGATGGACTATCAAGAAAAATATGGTCCAGTTGTTTCGTATGGAGATAATTCGTTGGGTTAAACAAAGGGTTTTGGTACTTTGACTAATAGGAATGTCACATTCTCAAATGTTGCATATGTAGTTGGGCTTAAACATAATTTACTCAGCATAAGCCAACTGACAAGCAAGAACAAGATAGTCTAATTCAGAAGGAAAATTGACACTATTTTTGATAAGACAGGGAAGCCACTGCTGACTGCAAAACATCATGAAAACATGTATCAAATTGACATGAACACAGCAGTCACAACAACTGATACTTGTTTTTATTCGAAGGCAGCAGACAACCTGAAATGGTTATGGCACAAGAGACTCTCACATCTCAACTTCAAAGATATTCACAAATTATCCAGTAGAAGTTTGGTGTCTGGGCTGCCCACCATGTCTTATGTAAAGGACAGACTGTGTCCTGGTTATGAAAAAGGAAAACATCACCATGCCTCATTCAAATCAAAGCAAATCTCATCTGTTGAGAAACTATTTCATTTACTTCATATGGATCTTTTTGGTCCTGTTAATGTGGCCAGCTGTAGTGGGAAGAAGTATACACTGGTTATTGTTGATGAATATTCCAGATACACCTGGGTATTCTTTTTGAAGCAAAAGAGTGAAGCTGCTGATGAAATTATCAATTTTATCAAAAGAATGGAGCTTTTAAATGGGCAACTGGTGAAGCAGCTAAGAAGTGATCATGGTACAGAATTCAGAAATGTTACATTAGAAGAATTTTGTGCTGATAAAGGTATTTCACAGAACTTTTCTGCTGTGAGAACACCTCAACAAAATGGTGTTGCAGAAAGAAGAAACAGAACTCTCATTGAAGCAGCAAGATCTATGTTAGCTGAGTCTGGGCTGAAAAAATCATATTGGGCAAAAGCTGTGAACACTGCATGTTTTACCCAGATCTAATTGTGAAAAGACATCAGAAAACTGCTTATGAAGTTCTCAAAGGAAGAAAACCCTCAATCTCATTTCTTCACGTATTTGGCACTCCCTGTTTCATTCTAAACAATAAGGATCAGTTGGGCAAGTTTGATGCTAAGGCTGATGAAGGTATATTCTTGGGATATTCCAACATGTCAAAGGCATATAGGGTTTTTAATAAAAGAAGGGGTTGTTTTGAAGAATCAATTAATGTTACATTTGATGAAACTGCCCCAGCCTCATCTTCCAGTCAAGAAGATGAAGAGTTATTGTTTGAAGAGCCTACTCAGCAAGCTCTTGATGATGAAGAGGAACCAGCTGCAAATCCCTCGCCAATCCATGTTGTTGGGTTCTCTGATGATGAGATGGAACATTCTGTTCCATCTGTGTGTAAACCAAATGGACCTACTGGCTCTACTGAAGTCCTACAACTTGAGCATAGGTCTACTGGTTCTGCAGGATCACAAGCTGGTACTGGTTACATTAATACTGAACAGCTGTCTCCAATTGCTGCTCATACCTTTGAACCAGCTGATGATCAAGATGTTGTGTGTTTCATGACAAGCTCACCTGTTCATAACACTAGATGGACAAAAGAGCATCCAATTGAGCAAGTCATTGGTAATCTGGCTAGTAGTGTTAAAACAAGAAGTCATGCAACCAGCAATTTCTGTATGCATGTAAATTTTGTGTCTACCATTGAACCTAAATGTCCTGATGAAGCAATCAAAGATCCAAGCTGGGCAGGAGCTATGCAAGAAGAGATCTCCCAGTTTGATAGGAATAAGGTTTGGACATGGTACCTAAACTTGATGATGAAACTAAGAAAATCATTGGTACCAAGTGGGTTTTCAAGAACAAGATGGATGAAGATGGGATTGTGATCAGAAACAAAGCTAGATTGGTAGCTCAAGGGTTCAAACAGGAAGAAGGATTGGATTATGGAGAGACTTATGCTCTAGTGGCTAGGATGGAAGCTATCAGACTGTTCTTGGCGTATGCTGCTAAGATGAACTTTAGGGTATTCCAGATGGATGTTAAATCTGCATTTCTAAATGGGAAGCTGCAAGAAGAAGTTTATGTCAAACAGCCTCCTGGTTTTGTAAGTAGTAAATATCCAGACCATGTCTACAAGCTAGACAAAGCTCTTTATGGCCTCAAATAGGCTCCAAGAGCATGGTATGAGACACTTCATGTGTATCTTACGGGTATAGGTTTTAGAGTTGGAACAATTGACACCGCTCTGTTCTCAAAAGAGATAGATGGTGATCTCTTACTGGTACAGATATATGTGGATGATATTATTTATGGATCTAAAAATGAGAAACATTGTCAAGATTTTTCAAAACTTATGTCAAAGACATATGAAATGAGCTTATAAAGAGACTTGCAATACTTTTTGGGATTGCAAATTAAACAACTTGATGATGGAATTTTTATAAGTCAGGATAAATATATCAAAGATATGCTAAAAAAATTTGGTCTGACCTGTTTAAAAGATATAGGGACTCCAATGGTAGCAACTATTAAAATAGATGCTGATCCCAATGGTGAACCAGTCAATATCACTGAATATAGAGGTATGATTGGATCCCTACTTTATCTCACAGCCAGCAGACCAGATATTATGTTTGACACATGTCTCTGTGCTAGATATCAAGCTGATCCTAAAGAGTCACACTTGCTAGCAGTCAAAAGGATATTTAGGTATCTGAAAGCTACTGCTAAACGTGGTCTTTGGTATCCCAAAGACCAGGATTTTGAGCTAATTGGGTATTCAGATGCTGATTTTGTAGGGTGTAAAATAGACAGGAAAAGTACTACTGGTGGTTCCCAGTTACTGGGTGGTAGGCTAGTCAGGTGGACGAGCAAAAAGCAAAATACTGTGTCCACATCTACTGCTGAGGCAGAATACGTTTCTGCTGGTAGTTGTACTGCTAAAGTACTGTGGATGCAAAGCCAGCTGAAAGACTATGGTGTTCATGTTACTAAGACTCCAATCTACTGTGACATCATAAGTGCAATAGCTATCACCAACAATCCTGTGATGCATTCAAGAACTAAGCACATTGACGTTCGATATCACTTCATAAGGGATCATGTTCAAAAAGGAGATGTGGAGCTACACTTTATTTCAACAGACCAGCAGTTAGCAGATCTATTCACAAAGCCCTTAGATGAGAAACATTTTAACTATCTCATCTCTGAGCTGGGTATGCTTGAACTTTAAATAAAAGACAATTTTTGTTGGTGTGCTGGCTCTACAACATGTAGGGCAAACTAGTAAGTCATTTTTGATCACTTACTGCCTACATGTAAAACACTCAGCACAACAAAGTCTTTTATACTTTGGTTACTCAAAATGTTTTTAATTGAAATAATAAATAGCTCATAAAATTAAATGATTCCTTAAATCTGAAACTCATTTACTTCCAATGATTTAAATTAAATTCATGACATATTAAATGTAACAAAGTATTTTGTATTTAATACAAAACTTATTTTGTGGTTTTTAAATTTTTTTTGAATTAAAACCTGCTGCATTTATTGTTGAATGGGAGGTATGAGTGTTCAAGCCGTATATACGTCAAATCATCAGTCTGTGTACCCTCGAGTGTGCCAGTCTGTCACATCTGCCCACGCGCCTGCTAATGGCAGTTGTCATTTTCTCTCTCCTGCCCTTTTCACCCAATCACAACGGTTAAAAGAGTGTTTTATCTTCCATAATAACCTTCAGTTATTCAGTTTTCAAATTCACACTCTTCTCTCAAAAAAAAAAAAAAAATCCCCAAATTTTCAAATCTATTCCTACATCCATCTTCTACGAAATCATCAATGTCAGAACAACAACAACATCAATCACCACCTGTAGCAAACCAGCCAGAGGAACAACAACCACAGCAACAACAACCGGTAGCACCACAACAACCGGAACAGTAACTACCATCGGTCATCGAAGAACAAGTGGTGCAGGGCCCTCTGTTCAACCTGCACCCAAGCCTTGTTAGGGCTGCAAATGCACCAGAACACTCTTCCATTCGCCTATCAAGAGGAAATGCTACACATGCCCTTTCAATTCCCAAATCCAAAGCCAACTTGGGCTATGATATGCTTATTGATTACATAAGACAATCACCACTGGCTCGAGCTATTACCGGTGTACCTTCTTGTCTTTATCCGGCTTGTTTGGCCAGATTCTGGTATACTGCCACCACGGCCACCACTCAACAGAACATTCCATGTATTCGTGGCATGGTGACTGAAACCCTAGCCTGCTCCATCACTGTTGATGCCATCCGACGTGCTCTCCAATTACCCATTGGTCCGTTCGTTAATTCACCAACCAGTGATGAGTTTAGAAGAGAGGTACTGGAGATTATAGGGTTTGATGGACCAGTGGCTCATACGCCCTTAAGGAAGCAGATGCCACCTCTGTGGAACTATTTCTTTGGCTTGCTGACTCATTGCATCAGTCAGAAGTCCGGGAAATTTGATCAGTGCTCAGATTTTGAGCTGAAGATTGGTTATGGGATGCTGTTCAATCGGAATATTGATTATGCCGGTGAAATTTACTTAAGGCTAAGTGAAATGGTGCTTGCACCTAAACGAACACACTTAATCCCCTTTCCAAGGTTTTTGAGCCTTGTTTTTGAAAATGAGCTGGGTGAAGCTTACCAGCAGATTGCTGATGAATCATTCGACCTGCCTCCAAAACAAGGGGGAATGCCAAAAGATGCTCCTGCTGCTCCATATAATGTCCTGACACCAGGCATGCTTGAGTATCTTGCTGCTCGAGGTGGAGTGAACCAACCGGCTGCCTCTGGTGCTGCACCAGCTGAGGGGGAGGGACCTCAGCGAAAGCCAGCTATAAAAAGGAAGAAGCCAGCTACCTCAACTAGTACAGCCACCATCTCACATACTGGTAAAGCAGTAGTTGTATTAGAATCTAGTGCTCTCTGATCATAAAGAACAGCCCTAGTCTTATATACTGACTATCCACTTCTAGTATTGGAATTCGTTGCTTAACTATTTCTTAGTAACAGGAAAATCCAAACGAGCAAAAGCTGGCTCCAGGCTCACCACAGGGGAGATTGCACCAGTCTCAACTGCCGCTCCTGCAAAGGATGTGGCTATGGAACCTGGTGCATTTCTAGACCAAACAGCAGAAAATTCTAACATAATTAAAAATCTTTTATCTGCTGACTTGAAAAATGAAAGTGGAGTTAAAGGTATAACCCTGGCTCCCAAGCTGACTAGTTTTAAAACTAGTGTTAAGAAGAGTAGCAATCCATACTCTTCTAGCCAGACACTTCCACATTTTTCAAAATTGAACTTAATGCTATATCCTCTGCTGACAGTACAACCAGCAGAGCACATACCTGACCCCCAAAGCAAACTTGAGCTGGGTCCTCATCGTGTTGAACCAGCTCAGGATACTGCACAGCCATTATGTTACTCGGATCATGATAAGAGTCTCACTCCTACATCATTACCAGCCAGAACTCTTACACTATCTGGGTCAACATGTGTCGCCAATGAGTCAGCAGAGTCACTGCTGTACTTACAGACACCTTATTCTGTCTCATTCGAAGGGCTGACCAAATCACCAGTCTGTCCCCAGAGACCAACATCAGATGAAATTGTTGAGTCAAATTTATTTGGTTCTACAGTTGTTAACATAAAATGTTCTATTATTTCAGTTCTTAGCAGGGTAGATGAACAGGTAGAGGGGGAGCAAGTTAAAGATAATATTATTCCTACTGAGCAGATTGTTGTCTCTGCTACTAGTATTGGTGCTACTGTTTCTCCTAATGGTGGTGCTGATGCTAGTACTGTTGCTTCTACAGCTGCTGGTGGTACTGCTCCCAGTATTGCTGCTTCCACTACTACACCTGAAGTGGAATATGAAATCATAGTGGATCCTCCTGTTCTTAAAAAGGTAATTGACAATATTATCAAGGATGTTCTACTTGATGAACCTGTCACTGAACTAAAGGGTGACCTTGCGTCAGCTGCTGCTACCGATGCACAAAATGTTATTGTGGATGCTAGTACTTGTGCTACTTTTCCATCTGATGTTATCATGGAAGCTGGTACAAGTGCTACTTTTCCATCTGATGTTATCATGGATGCTGGCAAAAGTGCTAATTTTCCATCAGATTCTGGTTTACAGGGTAATACTGTTCTGAAGGGTCTTGATTTTGTTAATGCTGGCTATGTTGGCTATGTCCCCACAGAGCCAACGGTGGATACTGATGCTACTATTGTTATTCCGGATGTTTCTGATTCCACACCGGATACTTTCTTTAAAGATGCTGCAGATGCTGCTTCTTCACCTACTGCACAGTTACCTACCCCTGCTACTGGTTCTACGAAACTCATTATGGATGCTGGTACCTCTGTTTCTGCCACTACTGACTCTTCTCAGGCTACTGTTTCTGCTGAGAAGAAACCTTATGTGTGCCAGGTGCCAGATTTTGATGAAGTTGTCCCTAACTTCATCTATCGGGGAACATCTATTACTCCCAGAGTTGCTCTGCTGGTGGATCAGCTAACTATTGATCCTCAAACTGCCATAGTCTCAGCCAGCAAATTGCCTCGCGAGGAGCTGACTGAACTATTGTCTCAGCTTGATCGACCAGCTCGAGAAGAAGTTTATGAGAGGCTGGCTACTTTAGAACAGATCAACGAGCAGCCATATTATCATTTTTTTGGCATGGCTCCAGCTGTTTCTCTATGGCCTGGTACATGGAAGCCTCTCAAGTTCATTAGAGATCCCTCTATTGGTATATATGTTATGCAGCATATTCCTGATTCACCAGTACCTTCTGATTCATTAGCTTCTTGCTCGTCATCTTTTTCTTCTGATGGTGATGTTGATAAAGGTACTCGTAAGGATGAACCAGTCACTCATGATAATGTGACTGGTACCAAAGATAAACCAGTGGATCTCACTGATGATGCTGATCTTGATGCTGACAAGGATACCAGTGGTTCTAAACCTTCGGGTGAAGGTAAAAATGATGGTGATCATGGTGAAGAGTCAGATTCTGACCTTCCACCTCCACCACCCCATGGAGGTAATCCTGTGTTAGCTGCTTCTGACCACCCCTCAACCAACTATGTTAAATTTAATGCTGATGAGGTGGCTGACATCTCCACCCTGGCTGTCTATAAGACACTAGCCGAGGTTACACCTGATCTACAATCCACCATTCGCACTGCTATTGTTGATAGTGTGACTGAAGCCATACGTAACGCTGGGCAAGTTACCACTTCCAATATTGAAGCCCAGCTCAAACAAGTATGTGTCTTTGCAGATCTTGCGGTGGATGCCATTGTCAAACAACATGAAGAGGAGGAGGACTTAAAGAAACGAATCATCTCTCACAATGAGTATACTGAGGACATTGCCCGTCTTCAAGCTGATTTAGATGCTGCTAATCACAGAATTCTTTTTCTTAATGAAGAAAATACGGTGCTACATGAGAGATTGGATTCACAGGAACAGCAAATGGCTAACATGATTCCTGCTTCTGCCTATGTTCAAATGGTTGAAAATATGCATCGATTGGCTACCCTACAGGGTGATGTTAGGGCCATTGTTGAGCAGATGGCTATGGGTGTTGCAAGGAATGAAGTTAAGTCTTCCAACCTCATTCTTCGATAATTTGGCGTGGATCCTGGTGCCCATCTCACTCCTGAAGTTGCTGACTGGAACAATTTTGCATTCTCTTTTCCAGATTCAGATAGTGACCTTGATGCACAGGTCTCCCCTGTTCACCTTTCTGCCCCTACTGATGACAAAAAGGGGGAGAAGAAATCTAAAAAGAAACTCAAAAAGAGAAAACAATCAGAGGAGGAGCATGAGCATGAAAAGGCTCCAAAACAACCAATGAGAGATGGTGGTGGGGATGGTTCTACTAGTCAAGACTCTGGCACTAAGCCCAGCAACGCTCATACTAAAGCTGGTGTACAGGCAGCTGGTGAATCGCAACCCAGTGTGTCTACCACATCAGTGGATAATATTGGTTCTGGCAGTAAGCCCCGTGATGTTTCTACTTTGGCTGTTGCTGAAGCTTTTGTTGTCTCTCAAACTATTGAAAAAAGAATGAAAAGAAAACTGGAGAGACATCAGAAGAGACAGCAAGAATTAAATGATGCCTTCAATGTCAAATGGAATGCCTATGTTGCTCTTAAACACCACAGAATTGAGCATAGGAGATGGCTGACCCTAAAAAAGAGAGACATTGATGATGACCTGATTGGCATTGATAAATTCAAAAAGGATGCATGAAAAAGAAATGCCAAATTCATGATCAAATAGGACAAAAAGAGGGCAAAGCTATATGCTGAGCGAGCCTATAGGATCAAACGGATGACTCCAGAAGAAATGAAAGATTATCTTGCATCTACTGAGTCAGGGGGAGGAGTTAGAGCTGACATTTTTATGAAGTGGTTAGATGCTATGTTAGAAATCAGCTCATCTTCTTGCCCAACATCTTCTGCACAGCCAGCTACATAACATAAGCCAGCAGAAACAATCAATCTTGATGATGATGATATTCAGGGGGATCATCTTGCTATCGTTCCCTACCTGCCTCCACTTGAGCCAGTATCAACACAAGAACCATCAGCTGAACCCATGCCCATAGATAAACAAAGGGTGAAATCTGCTCCTAGGGACAATCAGCCCCTAAGGAAAGGACCCTTATTTGAGGCAGCTAATGAAGTTACTGAGGTGGTTGTACCAGCTGATACTAATCAGTCAGCTGGTACCGAAGACACAGCAAGGAGTGCTGTGAATAAAGACCCAGCCAGAAGTGTGCTGCTGGGTGTTACAAGTGTTGAAGACCCAGCCAAGGTGGTTGTGCTGGGTGCTAATCAAGATGATGATACGGTTAATCCTGCTGACTTTATAGTCTGGGGTAGTGGAGATCATTTATTTGTTCAATCACCTATCTCTCCTCAGACCCTCACTTATTTTAACAGAACAATGGATAATCGTGTCAATCAGTTTCCAGTGAGTTCATCTGGCATAGGTGAATCAATCATGTATCCTCCATATTCCCCAAAACGTCATGGTAAACACAGAACTTGGGAAGATGATTCGGTTACCCGTGGTGAGCCAGACTTATTTAAAATGAATCCAGATGAAAGAGATGCTTACCGGCTGGATATCACTGTACAGGAATTGCTTGAGCAAAGACAAGCTGCTATCAATGAAAGGATACGTCAAGTTAGATTGCTGCATCATCCCCTTGATCAGCCACTCTACATCACTGCCTTGACTTATGGCATTGAAATTGGTGTATACTTAAACAACAGTGGTCAAAGGCTCTCTACTGATGAGGAGAAATCTCAATTTCAAGAGGCTCACCAGCTGGGTATGGATCTAAGGGAGTATCGTGCTTCCCTGAGAACTGAAGAGGGTAAAAAGATGATTGAAACAGCAAAATCCCTGAAAATCACTGTTGACGATTATTTGTTGGGTCTACAAGCTGAAATTCAAAGAAGGGAGGCTGCTGATGCTGAACTCGCTGAGAGGGTAAGGCTCCAGGATATAGAAGACAAATTGGCTACTGATAGAAAGCAAGAGGCTGAGTCCCTAGAATTAGCCAAAACCATTGTCAAAGAACAGGATAAGGCATTTGATAAGATGGAAGCTGCTGAGAAAGCACCCGCTACTGCTCCTATAGAATCTGTTCATACCAGTGAATTTCCTGATCATTATTATAGGAGTAGGTATGGTGATGTGATGAATAGAAGATCCAATCCCAGCAGGATCATCAAAGTAAACAGAGGGTCAAAAAGAGCGTTCAATGTTGTAAGGGAGAATAAAGTTTAAGAAAGAATAAACTATGATGAGTTAAGATCCCTTGGATTTAGTGAATGGAAGGAGATCTTGGAGTATTTCATTGGTAAAGGTGAAAGTGCTATCAAAAATACACTTAAATCTGAACTCCAACAGCTCTTCAAGAAAGCAACAAGGTTTGAGAATGCACCAATGGTGAATGTAGATGAAGTCCTCTCTCAAAAACCTAAAGAAAAGCAATCCACTGGTGAAGGACCAACCAGAAAACGCCCCATCATTCTACCTCACCATATCCCTGTATTTGACCCTGCTTATGTACCTTATCTGTTCCCTGAAGCCTGGAGAATCAAACAAGAGGAGCTATCTGAAGAAGAACGAGAAAAAGATAAAGATAGATAGTCTCCAATGTGCTCAAATTGTATCTTTTATTTAATTCACTTTTCATTCTGCTGTTGTTGTAATTACTGTACATATTGTGTTGTAATGAAAGTGAAATGAGTTTATCTTCCAAATCATATCAAATTATAAGATATGGATAACTCAGCAAAAGATCCCAAAACAAACTTAAACAGGGACAAATTTACTGCCTATTTTCATTAGGTCCCTCCGTGCTGACTTTAGTGTTTTCTCTACATGTCATAGGTTTTGTCATCATCAAATAGGGGGAGATTGTTGAGTCCTCAAAATAATTAAGGATTTAATTATGAAAAAACTGTAATTTATTTGCACTAAAGTGTTATGTGCAGTCAGCACAAGTTTGTTCATGTATAGACAGCAGATATTCCTGTGTCGAGTGTTTACTTTGCTGCTCAGTCTACCAGCACAAGGTAGACAGTGTTCTTCAATCAGCACATGATGTGTACTCAGCAAATCAAGAACATGAAGTAGCTCAGCAATGAAGAACCAGCACAGCTGGAATGCAGCTCACTACACAAGACAGCTATGCTCCATTACAAGCATAGTCGTTTCCCGAGTGGTCTACATCAATGGTACTATTCAACAGAAGTCAAAGACAAAGTTGAACAGAAAAGGACACGCGTCAGCAGCTGACAAGTGACCTTACAAAACCACTTGGGAATGCAGAAATTTAACGCATGTGTAGACATGGGTTATACTTTGTCATCACCTAGGGAACACAGCATTCTATTTGTTTAATCAAATAGTGGTGCCAAACCGAATTGGGGTGTTCCTGCAAATAGCTACCAAAGAGGAAAGAAGAGAGCATGCTCTCTAATATAGTTGTCTCCACAAGTACAGACATCCTATGTACCAGTGGACAATAGAACCATTACACGGTTAATAGGACTACTATAAATTGTTGTATCCACTATTGTAACAACCAGTGGTGCGGGTTTATTTTATAGAGTCAAAACGTGTAATAGCTGTTAGTTTACCTCTTAGCTATAATCTAGGTAATCTGTATCAACCAACTATCATTCCGCCAAGGATAGTTGTGATTCTTTGTGATTCAATCAATAAAGAATAACCGTTGAAAATTACATGTGACTCTATTTATTTGCTTGTTTGAATACTAATCGAGTTTAACTGTTAAGTTATCTTAAAAGAAATTGTATTCACCCCCCTCTACAATACTCCTGTTGTTATCAAGGGACCAACATAATTCATATCATTTGAGTATAGGGATGCCGTCCTATGAAATGTTGTATGGTCTTCGTTGCAGAACTCCGACTTGTTGGTTAGAAGTTGGGGAGAAACAGTTTGCAGGACCTGAAATTGTTCAAATGACAGCCAAAAAAGTTGCAATTGCTGGAGAAAAGTTAAAAGCCGCTAGAGATAGGCAAAAAATGTATGCTGATCCGTGTAGACGTCCGATAACCTTTAATGTGGGTGAACGAGTGTATCTGAAAGTTTTGCCGTGAAAAGGGGTTATCAGATTCGATAAACGTGGTAAGTTAGCACAGAGATATATTGGTCCATTTTCGATCAGTGAAGTGTTGAATGATCAGACTGTGGTGTTAGATCTTCCGCCAGAGTTAGACGGTATTCATAATACATTCAACGTATGTTATCTTAGTAAGTGTAAAGTCGAAGATAAAATGCAACTTCTTCCTTTAAAAGATTTAAGGGTCGATTTGAATAAGAAATTGGTGGAAGATCCGGTCCGTGTAGTTGACCGAAAGGTGACTACGCTGAGAAAGAAAGAGATTTCGATGGTGTTGATTGAGTGGAAGCATAGTTTGGGTTCTAATCTTACTTGGGAGACAGAGGAGTTGATGAGAAACCGCTACCCTAGTTTGTTTGTCCGAGACCAGATTCCGAGAACGGAATCTTCTTAAGGGGGTGAATTTGTAACAGACTGAAACTCGGGCTAATTGTAAGTTGCCTATTTTACCCTTAGGGTTTGTGCTTAGTCTTAAGTGCTTTTATTTTAATTATTTTATTAGTGTTTTATTATATTTGTGTTGTGACCTGTTTGTGACAAGGGTCCCAAAACAGGTTTGTTTATTTTATTTGGACCTCGTTTGGGTTACTTAATCTTGTGCGAAAGATATCAGATAACTGGTAAATACCCGTGGGTGATGGGGTATTGTGTTTAACACAGATATTTAAGCCTTGACATACTCATTTTGTTATGTTTCCATAAATTTCTTCTTCACTCCCGTACCTAACATTCACCTCTTTAAAAACCCTAATCACTCAATCTCGATTTGGTTCTTGAATTGAGTCAAGAAACTGATTCCTTGTGTTATTGTGAGTCTACTATCAAGGTAAGATTTGTCAAATTTCATTTCCAAATCAGTGTGTAAATTGAGTTTAAGGTGAGTTTTGTTAAAAGTGATTTTTAGGTCAAAAGTGGTTAAATTGATGTTGTTTGAGCGTAAATTTTGTGGGTTTATGTCTCAAAACGTTTATTATAAAAGATGTGTTTGGTTTTGGGGTCTTAAACGAGTCCTAGGTCGAGATTTGGTGATTTGGGTGTGAAACCCGTCACTTTGCTGCTGTTGCAGCTGATGAACTACCTTCGGCCGATGGTCGTTGACCATCGACTGATGGTGAGGGACGATCGGTCGGTTGACAAGACCATCGACCGATAGTGTATGACTTTTGACCAGCGGATGTAATTTTGACGATCGACCGATTGGGGGAGACCATCGACCGATGGTTTGTTGACGATCGGCCGATGGATAGGACCATCGACCGATGATCTTTTGGCAGTAAATATTTTACTAAGTGTTGAATTATAGCCGTTATGCTATGCTGCCCGTGTGTTTTTATGGTTTTCAGGATGTAAATTCTTAAAATGCATAAGTGTTAAGCATGATTTTTTAGCGAACACTTTTTTTCTTTCTAATTTGCTGAAATGTGCTGTCAGTGTGTCTAATGTTGATGGGAACACTATTCTAACTTGGTTTTTGTTGTTCTGAGGAGATAAAAATACGGAGGAAGCTCAGAAATAATAACTGAGTAGTTGCTGGTAATTGCTTAGTGGGTCTATCTCCGGATAGAGTTTAAGTAGCATAACTTGCTACTGTGGTTGACTCTTTGACCATGCATAGTGTAGGGTTTGCCATGTTAGAATAATATAGTATGCTTGATGTTCTGTGTAAATTATGTGTACACTGTGTGAATGGCACCAGTCGGGCCTAGGGAGACTGGGACTCGAGACCGTGCCTAGGAGAGGTTAGAGTCCGTATGAGGTCAACCGTGCCTAGGGGAGGTTGGGTCCATAGGCTACTGATTGTGGAGCATAGTGTGAACGATGCATCCCCTGCATCTGAATAACTATACTGTGAATTGAGTAGCAGGGACTATCGGTAGACTCAGACCCGATCACCTGAGAGTCGTGTGCTCGTACAAGCCGCCGATCCTCGCATTGTCTTATTATATGCTAGATGGTGTAGCGACCCCGACAAATCGTCAAGTGACGGCGTCGTCTACGTATGGTCCCATTACATGGTTATAAGTATTTATAACAAAGTTTGACCGAAAATATGTCGCATACATTTCATAAAGGATGTTTCAATGTTTACAAAAGTAATTCCCAAGACAAGTACATAACAAAAGTTATTGTTCATATGAAACACGTGCGACATAGTTTAAAATAGCCAAAAAGGCGCTCCACGTATGCAAGTATACTCGACATCCAATGCAAGTATCAAAAAGTATGTGCGGAAGCATGTATCACCTAAGTTCAAAGACCTGAGAGAAACATAGAGAATCTGTCAACGAAAACGTTGGTGAAATCATAGGTTTAAATAAGTAAATGAGTAAAAGCAAGCTGAACCACAAGAGTTGCAATATTGATAAAGTCATAGTACATTCTAAAAGTTAATATTCACGAGCACCCAATTATCAAAGCTTAACATTCCGTCCGTTGAATACCCCATAAATTAGTGCTAGAACAACACTGTTTCCCGAAAATATATTTCATCCGTAGACGGTAGCGAACCGTCAAAGATGAGGGTTGTCAACCCATATGGCCATATAACATAAGTTCTCGCTTACACCATCTGATGTAACTAATGATAATCGGATTGAGGATTTTCGTTCTAAACTCGTATGTAGAATGTTTGTTTTCCCGTTCTTGTGTTCACTTAGTTCAAAAGAATCGTTTATGTTTTCTCATCCCAAAAGTAAGTTTAAAAGAGTAAAAGTGGGACTATGATCTCACCTTGTATGCACGAACCAAAAAGTACTTCGACAAGTAAACGTGCAAGAAACAATGCTAGTCTTGACCTAAACAAATAGGTTGTATCAATAACGATAGTCACGAAGGGTCAAAGATGTTCAATTAGTCCTATGGCTCGTTACGACTCGATTAATATAGCACGTGGATCAATTTGTCAAGTTTCATGCACGACACAAGTAGTTAAGCATGTTAGAACGATTGTATAATCGTTTGGTTAAGTTTGACTAAAAGTCAAACTTGGTCAAAGTCAAAGTCAACGGGGTCGGGTCGGGTGTCCGACAATTTTCTCATGATGAGAAGTCATATACGAGCATAATAGTCAAGTTTCATGGTAAACGGGATTATAGTAAAGCGGGAAACATTTTTGTGACATGAAAAACAAAGACAAAATGAGCTGGGCAGTATGCGCGGCGCGCACCCAAGTGTTAATCCTGGTCAGAACTTAACCACGAAGGCAAACATCTGGGATTTCTAATTCTGCGCGGCGCGCGGGTATATGCGCGGCGCGCAATACCTGGAAAACATGCAGTTTGCAGAAAAATGGTCCAAGTCACGAACCAAAATACAATTTAACACATCTCATGCACCGAAAACACTTAAAACGCATATCATATATCATTAGAAAGGTAATTTGACAAGGAGAATAACTAAACGCATTTACTCAATCAAAACCAAACAAACTCATATCAAAATCACCATTAATGCTCATCATTTATTACTCCAAGTTCATAAATGCCATATTATGATTCGGGAAATTAATGCACATGTGTAATACGCCGTTTTGAAGATAATCAAGCATACAATACAACTAAACGCAAACAAAACAACATGGCAATCATTCAATGCATCTAAGATTCATTTCAAGTTCATCAAACCCTAAACTAAATTCACCAAATTTCATAATCAAGTTTAGGAGGTTTCCTTAATCAAACTTTACATCAAAATAAAGCTAGTAACACTAGGAGCATAATTAAAACATGAAGTCTTAGCATCTAACAACATATAAACACTCAAATCTCAAGGTTAAGCATGTTATCTTTCAATATGAACTAGTTACATCAAAATAACAAGAACAAGCATACAAATCACATAATCATACTAGACTTGAGCCATAGACACTAATCAACAACCTTTTAACTCAAAAATCTCAAGAACACATAAAATTAGTGATTTTAGAAAGTTACCCAAAATTGATGAAATCGGTATGTGTGATGACCCAGAAATTTCGACTAAATTTAAACTTAATCTTTGTATGATTAACATTTCCGACACGATAAGCAAAGTCTGTAAAACTGAATCTCAAAATTTTTGAATTACTTTTATATATTTAAATACCTTCGGTTGTTTTTGACGATTCGCGAACAATTATATGTAAAAAGATACATATATACTATAACATGAAAAGGTAACAATGTATTAATTGTTTGATACCGTACATTAAACTTATTGGTTTAAATATCTATTTGAATGTATATGATAAGTTGAAATATTTATTATTAAAATTTATTTATAAATAACGTCCAATGTGTATTTAAAAACTGATTTATGTATATTAAAAAGATATATACATATATATAATAAACGATAGTAACATTCGTTTATTGATTCAATTGATATTTAGATAAGTTAACTAAAGCGTTTAAGATGAACCAGTTAAACACTAATTTGCTACAGTGTTTTCAAATTGCCACATTACTCAAAATGCTACAGTGTTTTCGAAAATCACTATTTGCTACAGTGAAATTGACTTTGCTACAGTGAATTGCTACAGTAACTTTGCTACAGTAAAACACTATTTTAAAATGTATTTTTAACAAATAACGAGACGATGATTTATAGAAGTAAATGACCAAAATACTCGAAAGTTTAAGATATACTATGAGTGGTATAGTTTATGGATAACTTAAGGCTATATCTTGACAAAGGTACGTGTCACGAAACGTAAAATGCAAGTTTTCTCAACGTACGAAAGGACATTCGAAAAACCAGAACCGGGACATAAGTCGAGTGATGACGTACGACTTATCGGAACAAAAATTACAAGTCAACTATGCACGTGAATTTAATATAATATATAATTAATTATTTAAATTATATATATTATATTAATATTTAATTATGTCGACAAGCTAGGAGCCAAAACAATGTGAGCTGTCCCTGGTCCTCATGCGAGTCGCATGGCCAGAAGGCCATTTCCATGCGAGTCGCATGACTCCAGATTTCAGGCCAAGTGCTATAAATTCTCGAGTTTTGGCCAGATAAATCACACACACATAAATATTATTTTTACTCCGTATTTATTTATTTTATTATTATTATTATTATTATTATTATTATTATTATTATTAATAAGATTATTATTAATCTTATTATTTTTATTATTAGTGTTATTATTTTTGCGATACAAAGATAATAATGTACATAAAATATTACGACGGAGTGCTGTCCAAGTAATTTTTTTCAAAACGAGTTTCC
The DNA here is from genome assembly GCF_046630445.1 of Rutidosis leptorrhynchoides. Lineage (NCBI taxonomy): Eukaryota > Viridiplantae > Streptophyta > Magnoliopsida > Asterales > Asteraceae > Rutidosis > Rutidosis leptorrhynchoides. The sequence goes on along the minus strand of NC_092333.1, from coordinate 474,239,082 downwards.
GAGAAAGCTAGAGCTAAGGAAAATATGGGTTATTGCCAAGGAGGTTATGGGTAATATTCGGGGGTATTTTTGTGAATCAAACCTCGTGCTTATTATTTCCAATGCGTCTACGTGCTTTCCTGCAATATTGTATATCAATATTAAACCGTGAGTTTCATATGATCCCTTTTACCCTTTACATTTTTGGGCTGAGAATACATGCAAATGCTTTATTAAATGATTTACAATATTTATATGCGTGAGTTTCATTTGCTCCCTTTTTAATTGCTTTTGCAATCTATATTTTTGGGCTGAGAATACATGCACTTTATTTTTAAACGCAATGGATACAAGTACATACTAAATTCTACACCGAGTTTGAACCGAAAATCCCTTAGCTTTGGTAACTAGTAACTGTCAGTTATAAGAACTGGTGGGCGCGAGTAGTAGTATATGGATCCATAGGGCTTGATATCCCCGTCCGAGCTAGAGCGCTAGCCTTTTTACGGACGTATGCTATTTGAGAAGCGTACACGTTGGTTTGCGTGTATTATTAAGATGATTATACAAAGGGTACAAATTATATAAACATTAAAGTTTAGTTACCAGGGTGCTCAATTTTGTAGAACCGATTGATAAACGTTTCGAATGAAACAACTGAAATCTTGTGATCCACCTTTTATGTAAAACCTATTGATAAACGTTTTGAATAAAACAACTGAACTTTTGTAATCCACATTGATATACGGATTATGTGTAATATTAAAACTATGAACTCACCAACCTTTGTGTTGACACTTGAAGCATGTTTATTCTCAGGTTTCTAGAAGTCTTCCGCTGTTTGCTTATACGTGATACAAGATATGTGCTTGGAGTCATACATGCTATATAAAAGAAACTTGCATTCACCAAACCATTACCATGTATCTTATTTTGACTGTATTGTCAACAGATGTATTATTGTAAACCATTAAATGGTGATTGTCTATACGTAGAAATCATCAGATGTTAAAAACCTGGAATTTATATATTCATTTATGAAATACCTTTTCAAACGAATACAATGTTACAAAATGTATCACATAGAGGTCAAATACCTCGCAATGAAATCAATGAATGACGTGTTCGTCCATATGGATTTGGAGCGATCGTCACAGTATGGAATCGAAGAGGATGTTGCAAGGATTCCAAATATGTATTTTGTTTGAATTGAAGCTTGCTAGAAATTAAATGGATGATGATTCCTTGATGTGGTGAATTGAAAGAAAATGTGAAAGTAGGAGAAGAAAAGAGAAAAGAAAATGAGAAAATGATGAGTGGATGAGGTTGAAGGTTTGACTAGTTGACCTAGTCAAATCTTTGGCCTCTTGGCAAAACTAGTCCCTCAACTTTGAATCGGGTGCGTTAAATTACCTACACAAGATATTTTGAAACGCGTATTAACGGGAGATGTTATAAACATATAACGGAGTTTGAAATAGTATAAAGGAAAAATAAACGGAAAAAGGCGGGATGTTACATTACCTACACCTTAAAAGAAATTTCGTCCCGAAATTTAAGCAGGCGTAGTAATCGTTGTTTCCTCCTCGGAATCCGACGATTCCGGAACCGGGAATAGATGAGGGTGTTTCTTTCGCATTTGATCTTCTCTTTCCCAAGTAAACTCGGGTCCCCTTTTGGCGTTCCAACGAACCTTAACAATCGGGATCCGGCTTTGTTTTAATTCCTTCTCGACGTAGTCCACAATTTCAACCGGTTCCTCCACAAAGTGGAGTTTGTCATTAATAGTGAGTTCCTCGAGAGGGACGACGATATCGGGCTCGGCAAGACATTTCTTCAAGTTAGATACATGAAAGGTAGGATGGACGGAGCTTAGTTGAGGCGAAAGATCCAAACGATACGCAACGGTCCCAACACGCTCTAAGATTTCGAAAGGACCAACATACCGTGGGTTTAGTTTCCCACGTTTCCCAAAACGGATGACGCCTTTCCAAGGTGCGACTTTTAACATGACGCGGTCACCGACTTGAAATTCGAGGTCCTTGCGTCTTTTGTCGGTATAGCATTTTTGACGACTCCGGGCCGTCCGAAGCTTATCTCGGATTTGAAGAATCTTCTCGGTTGTTTCGTGAATGAGTTCGGGCCCGGAAATTTGCACGTCACCCAATTCGGCCCAACAAAGAGGAGAGCGACATTTTCGACCATATAACGCTTCAAAAGGTGCGGCCTGGATACTCGCATGATAACTATTGTTGTAAGAGAATTCGGCGAGAGGTAAGTGCTTGTCCCAAGCTTTTCCAAAATCAACAACACAAGCTCGTAGCATGTCCTCCAAGGTTTGTATCGTACGTTCACTTTGTCCATCGGTTTGAGGATGATATGCGGTGCTCATGTCTAAACGTGTTCCCAACGCTTCTTGTAAAGTGCGCCAAAATCTAGAAATGAAACGACCATCTCGGTCGGAGATAATCGATAAAGGTACACCGTGACGGGCTACGATCTCCTTGATGTAAAGTTGTGCAAGTTTCTCCATTTTGTCGGTTTCTTTCATGGCGAGAAAGTGCGCGGATTTGGTGAGGCGATCGACAATGACCCAAATAGTATCATAACCGCCCGACGTTTTCGGTAATTTGGTGATAAAATCCATCGTGATCCTTTCCCACTTCCATTGCGGGATCTCGGGTTGTTGAAGTAACCCAGACGGTCTTTGGTGTTCGGCTTTGACTTTAGCGCAAGTCAAACATTTGGCAACGTATCTAGCAACTTCCTTTTTGATGTTCGGCCACCAATATTGTTCTTTAAGGTCATGGTACATCTTATTGGCGCCGGGATGAATCGAGTATCGTGATTTGTGGGCTTCGTCTAGGATGAGGTTTCGTAAATCGCCGTATCTAGGCACCCAAATTCTTCCGGCGTAATATCGAAGTCCGTTCTTCTTAACTTCGAATCGAGAGACGAGAATGTTTAAAAGTTCACGCCCGATGTGGTTGTCTTTAAGAGCCTCCTCTTGAGCTACCCGAATTTGGCTATTAAGGTTGGAGTGGATGGTGATGTTTAATGCTCGGACGCGAAGAGGTACCGTTCTTTCCTTTCGACTTAAGGCATCGGCCACTACATTTGCCTTCCCGGGGTGGTAACGAAGCTCACAATTATAATCGTTCAAGGTTTCAATCCACCTTCGTTGTCTCATGTTTAGTTGCTTTTGATCGAAGATGTGTTGGAGACTTTTGTGATCGGTAAAGATAGTACTTTTGGTACCAAGAAGATGATGTCTCCATAACTTAAGTGCAAAGATGACGGCACCGAGTTCAAGATCATGTGTCGTGTAGTTTCGTTCGTGGACTTTGAGTTGTCGAGAGGCATAAGCAATGACTTTCTTTCGTTGCATTAGTACACACCCATAACCGTTTTTCGAGGCATCACAATATACAACAAAATCATCATTGCCTTCGGGAAGTGACAAGATAGGAGCGGTGGTTAGCTTAGTTTTCAAGATTTGGAAAGCGGTTTCTTGTTCGGATGTCCAAACGAATTTTCGTTCCTTGTGAGTTAACGCGGTTAGAGGGCGAGCGATTAAGGAGAAATCCTTGATGAATTTACGATAGTATCCGGCGAGACCTAAGAATTGACGAATTTGAGTAGGAGTAGTAGGAGTCTCCCATTTACTAATGGCTTCGATTTTTGCGGGATCGACTTTAATGCCTTGATCACTTACAACGTGACCGAGGAATTGAACTTCCTTCAACCAAAATTCACACTTGGAGAACTTGGCATAGAGTTGTTCTTTTCTCAAGAGTTCAAGCACGAGTCGGAGATGTTCTTTGTGTTCCTCTTCGCTTTTAGAATAGACCAAAATATCGTCAATGAACACGATAACGAATTTGTCGAGGTAAGGTTTGCACACGCGGTTCATGAGATCCATGAACACCGCCGGTGCGTTAGTGAGACCGAAAGGCATGACAAGAAACTCGTAACTACCGTAACGAGTCCGGAAAGCGGTTTTGGAGACATCTTCCCCCTTAACCCTTAGTTGATGATAACCCGAACGGAGATCGATTTTTGAATATACACGAGAACCTTGTAGTTGATCAAAAAGATCATCGATGCGAGGAAGAGGATATCGGTTCTTAACCGTCAATTTGTTTAGTTCACGATAATCAATGCACATTCGTAGGGATCCGTCTTTCTTCTTGACGAACAAAATCGGAGCGCCCCATGGTGAATGGCTAGGTTGAATGAAACCACGGTCAAGTAACTCTTGGATTTGACTTTGTAATTCTTGTAATTCGGATAGAGCGAGTCTATACGGTGCACGCACTACGGGTGCGGCTCCTGGAATAAGATCGATTTGAAATTCAACCGGTCGATGAGGTGGAAGACCCGGTAATTCATCGGGAAATACATCGGAAAAGTCACTAACAATTGGCACATCTTCGATGCGCTTTTCGTCGGCCTCGACTTTCTTAACGTGAGCAAGAATCGCGAAACAACCCTTGCGAAGTAGCTTTCGAACTTTAAGGCACGAAACGAGATTGAGTCCGGTGCAATTTTTGTCGCCATAGACAATCAATGGTTCACCGTTCTCGATAGGAATTCGGATTGCGTGAAGATCGCAAAGAATGTGAGATTTATTTTTGACCATCCAATTCATACCGATTATTACATCAAAACTCTCTAATTCCATGGGTATCAAGTCAATTTCAAATTCCTTACCCAAAATGTTCAAAGTACACCCCCGGTAATATGTGTCGGCACTTAAGAGTTTTCCGTCGGCCACTTCGATGGAATAAGTAGTATCTAAAGGGTGTGGTGGAGTGCAAAGGGTAGGAGTCAAAGTCTTAGACACAAAACATTTATCGGCACCCGAATCGAATAAGCAAGTAACATAAGTGTTGTTGAGAAGAAACGTACCCGTGACTAGTTCGTTGTCATCTCGGGCTTCCTCGGTGTTGATGTTAAAGGCTCGGCCTCGGTTGTTGGGGTTGGCTTTCTTCTTCGGGCATTCGTTCTTATAATGGCCCGTTTGGCCACATTCATAACAAGTGACCGTCCTTGGAGGATTGGGCCCCTTTCGAGCGACGGGGGCGGTGCTTGTGCAATTGTTAGCCCTATGACCAACTCCTTGGCAATGGTGACAAATCAGCTTGTTACATTCGCCGTGATGATGCTTGTGGCATTTGTTGCAAAAAGGTAAGTTTCAGACATAACCCTTCTTACCGTCGTTGTTGAAAGGCTTTTTGGTGAAGGTGTTGTTGTTGTTGTTGGTTGATGGAGTGGCTTCCCATTTCCTCTTGTTGCCACCCGACTTGTCTTCGGCCTTAGGAGCCGGCACTACAATTTCGTCAACCATCTCTGTGATGACCCGGAAAATTTCAACTAATTTAAACCAATTCTCTATACGATTTATTATTTTGGCACGTTAAACAAAGTCTGTTAGATTGAGTCTCAAAATTTTAGAACTGTTCATATATACAATTACCTTTGATTACTCTCAACGATTCATGAACAATTATATGTATGTATATATATATATATATATATATATATATGTACAAGTAAAAAACGACTTTCCTACAGTAAAACCCTAGTTGCTACAGTAAAAATGACTTTGCTACAGTAAACACTATTTGCTACAGTAAAACACTATTTGCTACATTAAAATACTATTTGATGTCGACGAACAAACAAACAAAAACAGAAAGGGCGGCCATGCGATCGCATGGCAAAAACACTGAAAACTCATGCGATCGCATGAGCTACAGTAAATCGAAAAGTAATTTAAATACGCAGTTCGTTCGACGAATTTTTTTCACATTTATCTCTCAATATTTATATTTATATTATAATTTTAATTTTAAATTTAAGTTTAATAATAATAAGGTATATACGAGGGTGTTTTTAATTCGGGTTTCAAACCGCTTTAAGCTAAGGAAATATTGGGTATTGTTCGGGGTATTGTTCTTGAATCCAAGGCCAACCATACAGTCGTCTACCATCATTACGTCTACGCAATTTGCCAACAATATTGAGTCTCAATATTGAACTGTGAGTTATAGATCCCTTTTTAAATACTTTAAATATTTTTGGGCTGAGAATACATGCAATTTATTTTAAACGCGATAAGACACAAGTACATACAAAATTCTACACTGAGTTAAATAGAAAATCCCTTAGCTTTGGTAACTAGTAGCTGCCAGTACATAGGATATGGACTGGTGGGCGCGAATAATTGTATATGGATCCATAGGGCTTGACATCCCCGTCCGAGCTAGAGCACTAGCCTTTTAACGGACGTATGTTATTTGAGTTTAAGACACGTTGGTTTGCGTGTATTAAAACGAATGGGGTAATTATCACTATAGCGTTAAGTTTAGTTACCAGGGTGCTCTGTTACGTAGAATCTATTGATAAACTTTTGATGAAATCTTGTGGTCTATCTTTATATATGTTTATGACTCGAGCAATTAAACCTATAACTCACCAACATTCGTGTTGACTTTTTAGCATGTTTTATTCTCAGGTCCTTAGAATGCTTCCGCTGTGATGTGCTTGTTGCCTGCATGGAGTCTCTCATGCTTTGTACAAAGTTTATTGCATTCAAAATAAAACTGCGTTGTGTAATAAATAATTGGACTGTGATGTCAACCTGTAAATTAAAGACTTATGTATTTCGGGGTTTGCTTATCCCTAAGCACTCGCCCACATGTTTATAACTTTCTATGTTTAGAAAGTCACTTATTTTAATGAATGCAATATTTTATCAAAACGTATCATATAGAGGTCAAAACCTCACTGTGGAATCAATGATTAACGTGCCGCGTCAATAGCGATTTTGACGGGTCGTTACAGTTGGTATCAGAGCTTGAGGTCATAGGGAACCAGAAATTACATTAGTGTGTTTAACTGGTAATTGTTAGGATGCATTAGTGAGTCTGGACTATGACCATATTTGTTTTTACTGATTTTTGCATATCATTTGGTCAAAAACATTATATGTAATATATTTATATGCTAACGTAATTGTTGTTTCAATTATGTGATAGATGACTTCCTCTAATCCTATCATTTTGTACGACTCGGAATCGGACACTGAATCTATTCTATCCACAACTGAAAAGGGCGTTCCAATACCTATTAAAGAAGAAATTGTGTTAGCCGGGGAATCTCAACTCCCGGTAAACCCAGAGGAGGTTCCAGCTCCACCCAACTCTAGTTTTCCGGAGCCACAGTATCGTTGGCATGGACCCATGATCCCTGGAGTAAACGAGGATCGTCCATTTCTAAACAAATATGGACATTGGTCCAGATATACCGCCGACGGGCGGGTTGTGCCGATTACGCCTGGCAGATTTCGGTTCATGACCACCGGTACATATTCTTGCAGTTCGTCATCATATTCTCCTACACATGACTCAGAAAGTTCGTCATCAGACGAGATCAGTAAGGAGGAGGATTTCGCTAATGAAATAAAAGAGATCACTAAGGAGAAATTCCAACTTGCTATAGATAATAAAAACAACCACAATAATAAAATGTCCTTAATTATTAAAAAAGAACAGGACCATTCGATCCGTAACCACCCTTATTGTATTAAACCCACTGAGGTAACGGGTACCTCAAAACCCCAACTAAAAATAAAATACACTGCCAGAATGTCTGTCGGACCATGTGCACACAAACAATTGGCAGAGAGAACCAAATGGGAAGAAGTTTCTGATAGTTCTGAATGAACGACCTCGCAACCATAAATCTTCCATGCGCTATTTTATTGCTTATGTGTGCTACTCTATCTTGTTATGTAAAATAAGCATATGTAAAATATCAGTATTGTATGGTATTGTATTATTTTGGTTTATTAATAATAAATGCATGGAATGATTACTTGTATTATTACTACTTCTTATTATTATTATTATTACATAATAATGTAGTAACTCGCTATAATTTTTTATAGTGGAATATTATTAGGATTTTAGTAGTTAATTCCTTGTACTAGCTATTATGTATGAACTTAACGGGTAGGTAATACCCTAGAAATAATTATAAAATACTAATAAGAAGAAAAGGCTTTTATAATAATTGGTTCATATTATTAATATGCTACGATTAACTATTGACAACTCATTTTACCTATAATATTCTATATGATTAAATTATATCTGTTGTGTTTATTGAAGAAACATGTCTCAAATGTCGGATGCTGAGTTTGAGCAACTAGTCGAGAAACGTGTGAATGAAAGAATTGCTGCAACCGAAGCAGCAAAAGCAACAGCCGAAGCAGCAGCCAAAGCAGCAGCCGTAAACACAAACTCACGAAACGGATGCTCATACAAAACTTTTCAAGGATGCAAACCACAGACGTTTAGTGGAACCGAGGGACCAGTCGGTCTAACCCGATGGTTTGAAAAGATGGAGTCCGTTTTCAAAATCAGTAATTGTGCGAATGGAGACAAGTCAAAGTATGCTTCGTGCACGTTGCAAGATGGTGCACTTACTTGGTGGAACAATTATGCTAAAGCAGAAGGAATAGATACGGCATATGATATCTCTTGGGAAGAACTGAAAAAGATGCTAATCGAGGAGTACTGTCCTCGAAACGAGATCAGAAAAATGGAATCTGAGTTACGTAATCTGAAGGTTATCGGCGCGAATCTCAATAACTATGAAAAGCGTTTCATGGAACTAGCCTTGTTGTGTCCCGAATTGGTGCCAAACGAGAAACGAAAGATAGAAATGTATATTGATGGTTTATCGATCAATATCAAAGGAAATGTTACATCGTCCAAACCGAATACGATGCAGGAAGCCATGACAATGGCACACCAACTCATGGACCAGATCACAGAGAGTTCGATTAAGGCACCAATTACCGAAGTCAAGACAACTGAAGGAAAGAGGAAATGGGAAGAATATAAGGGCAAAAGTACTCACTTGAAGAAACAAGAAACTTTTAAAGGTAAACAAGATGGGGCAACTGCAAGTCCTAACTATAAGGGACCTCATCCGTTCTGCAAAAGGTGTTACACACATCATGCAGGCTATTGCCAAGTGGTCTGTGATAAGTGCAACAAGAAAGGACATGTGGCGAAAGATTGTTATGCCACCGTTTCTGAAGTAAAGACAAAACCGACCGATGTCAAGAAATGTTATGGATGCGGGAAGTCTGGTCACTTTATAAATCAATGCCCTGATAAGGAGAAGAACAAAGAACCCGCACGTGGGAGGGCATTTAATGTTAGTGCCAGTAAAGCACGTGAGGATCCTAATCTTGTCACGGGTACGTTTACCGTTAATAATCAACTAGCTTCTATTATGTTTGATACGGGTGCTGATAGAAGTTATATGTGTAAAGACTTTAGTTTTAAACTAAAATGTGCATCATTACCTCTAGACGATAAATATACTATTGAATTAGCTAATGGTAAACTGATAAAAGCCGATAAAATTTGCCATGGTTGCGAAATGAATCTCGCTGGTGAAACCTTCAAAATCGATTTGATACCCGTAGAACTAGGAAGTTTTGACGTAATCGTTGGCATGGACTGGATGTCCAAAACAAGAGCGGAAGTTGTTTGCGCTGAGAAAGCAATCCGCATCCCTCGTAAGGATGAAACGTCATTAATGATTTATGGGGAGAAGAACAACTCAAAACTGAACTTTATCAGCTGTATGAAGGCCCAGAAACTTATAAGAAAAGGTTGTTATGCTATTCTGGCACACGTAAAGAAGATCGATACTGAAGAAAGAAGCATTGATGACATGCCGGTTGTAAGAGAATATCCCGGAGTATTTCCAGAAGAATTACCGGGGCTACCTCCACACAGATGTGTAGAATTCCATATTGATCTCATACCAGGAGCTGCACCTGTAGCCCGATCTCCATATAGACTTGCACCTTCAGAAATGCAAGAATTACAAGACCAGTTGCAAGAATTATCGGACCGTGGATTTATTCGTCCTAGTTTTTCACCTTGGGGTGCTCCTATTCTGTTCGTCAAGAAGAAGGATGGATCTATGAGAATGTGCATAGATTACCGAGAATTAAACAAATTAACGATCAAGAATCGGTACCCATTATCGAGGATTGATGATTTGTTTGATCAATTGCAAGGATCAAGTGTTTATTCTAAGATTGATCTACGCTCCGGATATCATCAGCTGAGAGTGAAGGAAGAAGATGTTCCTAAAACAGCGTTCAGAACCCGTTACGGTCACTATGAATTTTTAGTCATGCCTTTTGGATTGACTAATGCTCCAGCAGTATTCATGGATCTAATGAATCGCATATGTAGACCGTATTTAGACAAATTTGTCATTGTTTTTATCGACGACATATTGATTTACTCGAAGAACAAGGAAGAACATGAGCAACACTTAAGACTGGTACTAGAGATACTCAAGAAAGAAGAATTGTACGCAAAATTTTCGAAGTGTGATTTCTGGTTACAAGAAGTACAATTTTTGGGCCATGTTGTCAGTAAACATGGAATTAAAGTTGACCCCGCCAAGATCGAAGCCATTAGTAAATGGGAAACACCGAAGACTCCAACACAAATCCGCCAATTCTTAGGTCTTGCTGGTTACTACCGAAGATTCATTCAAGATTTCTCTAGAATCGCCAAACCCTTAACTGCATTGACTCAAAATGGAAAGAAGTATGATTGGTCCACGGAACAGGAATCCTCATTCCAGTTATTAAAGAAGAAGTTAACGTCTGCACCCATTTTGTCATTACCAGAAGGAAATGATGATTTCGTGATCTATTGTGATGCTTCACGCCAAGGTTTAGGATGTGTATTAATGCAACGCACAAAAGTCATCGCATATGCCTCACGACAACTAAAAATTCATGAAAAGAACTATACGACGCACGATTTAGAACTTGGAGCAGTAGTTTTTGCACTCAAAATATGGAGACACTATCTATATGGCACCAAGTGTACAGTGTACACCGACCATAAGAGTCTTCAGCATATTTTTGATCAAAAACAACTCAATATGAGGCAACGTCGCTGGGTAGAGTTGTTAAACGATTACGATTGTGAAATCCGTTACCACCCCGGAAAGGCTAATGTTGTAGCTGATGCCCTAAGTCGAAAAGAAAGAGTAAAACCTCTTAGGGTCCGAGCTTTGAATATTACAATTCGTACTGATCTCACAAAACAAATTCAAGCAGCACAGTTAGAGGCTTTAAAAGAAGAAAACGGAAAAGGCGAAATAAGCAAAGGGTTAGAAAAACAACTTGAAGAAAAAGCCGATGGAACCCTGTATTTTGCTGGTAGGATATGGGTACCAAAACATGGTAACCTAAGGCAACTAGTACTGGATGAAGCACACAAAACGAGGTACTCAATTCACCCAGGAAACGGAAAAATGTACCACGATCTCAAGAAGTTTTATTGGTGGCCTAATATGAAAACAGAAATTGCTACTTATGTAAGCAAATGTTTAACGTGTGCAAAGGTCAAAGCTGAGCACCAAAAGCCGTCAGGATTACTGCAACAACCAGAAATTCCACAGTGGAAATGGGAAAGAATAACCATGGATTTCATTACGAAATTGCCAAGGACTGCAAGTAGTCATGATACTATTTGGGTGATAGTTGATCGTCTAACTAAATCAGCTCACTTTCTACCAATAAAGGAGACAGACAGTATGGAGAAATTAGCACGCCTATATTTGAAGGAAGTAGTTTCCAGGCATGGTGTACCCATCTCTATCATATCTGATCGCGACACCCGATTCACATCACGTTTCTGGCAGTCATTACAAAAAGCATTGGGAACTCGATTAGATATGAGCACCGCTTATCACCCACAGACAGATGGTCAAAGTGAAAGAACAATACAAACATTGGAAGACATGTTACGGGCATGCGTGATTGACTTTGGAACCAGTTGGGATCGACACTTACCGTTGGCAGAATTTTCATACAATAACAGCTATCATACGAGCATCAACGCAGCACCATTTGAAGCACTTTACGGTAGAAAGTGCAGATCTCCTATTTGTTGGAGTGAAGTAGGAGAAAGACAACTTACTGGACCAGAAATTATTCACGAAACCACCGAAAAGATCATTCAAATACAACAGCGATTGAAAACGGCCATGAGTCGCCAAAAGAGTTATGCTGATGTAAGAAGAAAACCGCTAGAATTTCAAGTGGGCGACAAAGTCATGTTGAAAGTGTCACCCTGGAAAGGCGTTGTACGATTCGGTAAATGAGGAAAGCTAAGTCCTAGGTACGTAGGACCCTTTGAAATCACCGAAAGAATTGGAACAGTTGCTTATCGATTAAAGCTACCGCAAGAACTTAGTAGTGTTCACAACACATTTCACGTGTCAAATTTGAAGAAATGTTTAGCTGAAGAGGATGTCGTAATTCCTCTTGACGAAATACGAATCAATGATAAACTCCATTTTATCGAAGAACCTGTTGAAATCATGGACCGTGAGGTCAAACAATTAAAACAAAGCAAAATACCGATAGTTAGGGTTCGTTGGAACGCAAGACGAGGACCCGAGTTTACTTGGGAACGTGAAGATCAAATGAAGCAAAAGTATCCACATTTGTTCACTGATATCGCTCATGAAACAGGTACTACTCAAAAATTTCGGGACGAAATTTTCTTTAACGGGGAGGTACTGTGATGACCCGGAAAATTTCAACTAATTTAAACCAATTCTCTATACGATTTATTATTTTAGCACGTTAAACAAAGTCTGTTAGATTGAGTCTCAAAATTTTAGAACTGTTCATATATACAATTATCTTTGATTACTCTCAACGATTCATGAACAATTATATGTATGTATATATATATATATATATGTACAAGTAAAAAACGACTTTCCTACAGTAAAACCCTAGTTGCTACAGTAAAAATGACTTTGCTACAGTAAAACACTATTTGCTACAGTAAAACACTATTTGCTACAGTGAAACCGTATTTTGCTACAGTGCTACAGTGAAAACGAGGAATTGAACTTCCAACGTGACCGAGGAATTGAACTTCCTTCAACCAAAATTCACACTTGGAGAACTTGGCATAGAGTTGTTCTTTTCTCAAGAGTTCAAGAACGAGTCGGAGATGTTCTTTGTGTTCCTCTTCGCTTTTAGAATAGACCAAAATATCGTCAATGAACACGATAACGAATTTGTCGAGGTAAGGTTTGCACACGCGGTTCATGAGATCCATGAACACCGCCGGTGCGTTAGTGAGACCGAAAGGCATGACAAGAAACTCGTAACTACCGTAACGAGTCCGGAAAGCGGTTTTGGAGACATCTTCCCCCTTAACCCTTAGTTGATGATAACCCGAACGGAGATCGATTTTTGAATATACACGAGAACCTTGTAGTTGATCAAAAAGATCATCGATGCGAGGAAGAGGATATCGGTTCTTAACCGTCAATTTGTTTAGTTCACGATAATCAATGCACATTCGTAGGGATCCGTCTTTCTTCTTGACGAACAAAATCGGAGCGCCCCATGGTGAATGGCTAGGTTGAATGAAACCACGGTCAAGTAACTCTTGGATTTGACTTTGTAATTCTTGTAATTCGGATGGAGCGAGTCTATACGGTGCACGCACTACGGGTGCGGCTCCTGGAATAAGATCGATTTGAAATTCAACCGGTCGATGAGGTGGAAGACCCGGTAATTCATCGGGAAATACATCGGAAAAGTCACTAACAATTGGCACATCTTCGATGCGCTTTTCGTCGGCCTCGACTTTCTTAACGTGAGCAAGAATCGCGAAACAACCCTTGCGAAGTAGCTTTCGAACTTTAAGGCACGAAACGAGATTGAGTCCGGTGCAATTTTTGTCGCCATAGACAATCAATGGTTCACCGTTCTCGATAGGAATTCGGATTGCGTGAAGATCGCAAAGAATGTGAGATTTATTTTTGACCATCCAATTCATACCGATTATTACATCAAAACTCCCTAATTCCATGGGTATCAAGTCAATTTCAAATTCCTTACCCAAAATGTTCAAAGTACACCCCCGGTAATATGTGTCGGCACTTAAGAGTTTTTCGTCGGCCACTTCGATGGAATAAGTAGTATCTAAAGGGTGTGGTGGAGTGCAAAGGGTAGGAGTCAAAGTCTTAGACACAAAACATTTATCGGCACCCGAATCGAATAAGCAAGTAACATAAGTGTTGTTGAGAAGAAACGTACCCGTGACTAGTTCGTTGTCATCTCGGGCTTCCTCGGTGTTGATGTTAAAGGCTCGGCCTCGGTTGTTGGGGTTGGCTTTCTTCTTCGGGCATTCGTTCTTATAATGGCCCGTTTGGCCACATTCATAACAAGTGACCGTCCTTGGAGGATTGGGCCCCTTTCGAGCGACGGGGGCGGTGCTTGTGCAATTGTTGGCCCTATGACCAACTCCTTGGCAATGGTGACAAATCAGCTTGTTACATTCGCCGTGATGATGCTTGTGGCATTTGTTGCAAAAAGGTAAGTTTCCGACATAACCCTTCTTGCCGTCGTTGTTGAAAGGCTTTTTGGTGAAGGTGTTGTTGTTGTAGTTGGTTGATGGAGTGGCTTCCCATTTCCTCTTGTTGCCACCCGACTTGTCTTCGGCCTTAGGAGCCGGCACTACAATTTCGTCAACCGTCTCTGTGATGACCCGGAAAATTTCAACTAATTTAAACCAATTCTCTATACGATTTATTATTTTGGCACGTTAAACAAAGTCTGTTAGATTGAGTCTCAAAATTTTAGAACTGTTCATATATACAATTACCTTTGATTACTCTCAACGATTCATGAACAATTATATGTATGTATATATATATATATATATATATGTACAAGTAAAAAACGACTTTCCTACAGTAAAACCCTAGTTGCTACAGTAAAAATGACTTTGCTACAGTAAAACACTATTTGCTACAGTAAAACACTATTTGCTACAGTGAAACCGTATTTTGCTACAGTAAAACACTATTTGATGTCGACGAACAAACAAACAAAAACAGAAAGGGCGGTCATGCGATCGCATGGCAAAAACACTGAAAACTCATGCGATCGCATGAGCTACAGTAAATCGAAAAGTAATATAAATACGCAGTTCGTTCGACGAATTTTTTTCACATTTATCTCTCAATATTTATATTTATATTATAATTTTAATTTTAAATTTAAGTTTAATAATAATAAGGTATATACGAGGGTGTTTTTAATTCAGGTTTCAAACCGCTTTAAGCTAAGGAAATATTGGGTATTGTTCGGGGTATTGTTCTTGAATCCAAGGCCAACCATACAGTCGTCTACCATCATTACGTCTACGCAATTTGCCAACAATATTGAGTCTCAATATTGAACTGTGAGTTATAGATCCCTTTTTAAATACTTTAAATATTTTTGGGCTGAGAATACATGCAATTTATTTTAAACGCGATAAGACACAAGTACATACAAAATTCTACACTGAGTTAAATCGAAAATCCCTTAGCTTTGGTAACTAGTAGCTGCCAGTACATAGGATATGGACTGGTGGGCGCGAATAATTGTATATGGATCCATAGGGCTTGACATCCCCGTCCGAGCTAGAGCACTAGCCTTTTAACGGACGTATGTTATTTGAGTTTAAGACACGTTGGTTTGCGTGTATTAAAACGAATGGGGTAATTATCACTATAGCGTTAAGTTTAGTTACCAGGGTGCTCTGTTACGTAGAATCTATTGATAAACTTTTGATGAAATCTTGTGGTCTATCTTTATATATGTTTATGACTCGAGCAATTAAACCTATAACTCACCAACATTCGTGTTGACTTTTTAGCATGTTTTATTCTCAGGTCCTTAGAATGCTTCCGCTGTGATGTGCTTGTTGCCTGCATGGAGTCTCTCATGCTTTGTACAAAGTTTATTGCATTCAAAATAAAACTGCGTTGTGTAATAAATAATTGGACTGTGATGTCAACCTGTAAATTAAAGACTTATGTATTTCGGGGTTTGCTTATCCCTAAGCACTCGCCCACATGTTTATAACTTTCTATGTTTAGAAAGTCACTTATTTTAATGAATGCAATATTTTATCAAAACGTATCATATAGAGGTCAAAACCTCACTGTGGAATCAATGATTAACGTGCCGCGTCAATAGCGATTTTTACGGGTCGTTACAGTCTCAATTAATTGGCGGGCCATGTTCATAGCGGCTTGATGAGTAGTGGGTTTGGATGACATCACCCCTTGTTTGATGCTTTTTGGAAGACCGAGCATGTAGAGCTCAATCCTTTGAGATTCGGGGTTAACAAGATTAGGACACATCAAGGATAGTTCGGCGAAGCGTTGATTATAAGCTTTAAGATCGTTTCCGACCGCTTTCAAAGCTCTTAGTTCTTCCTCAAGCTTTCGGGTTTCTTCGCGCGGAAAATATTCAACAATCATCTTTTCCCTTAGATCGGCCCAAGAGAGGGCATGAGCTTCATCGGTACCCACCGATTGAACATAGGTGTTCCACCATGTTAGAGCAATTCCGGAGAAAGTGTGGGTGGAGTATTTGACCTTGTCTTGATCCCGACAACCGCTTATGCTAAAGACGGCTTCCGTTTGCTCAAACCATCGGGTGAGCACGACCGGTCCCCCGGTCCCATCGAAAGTGTGAGGTTTGCACCCCATGAAAGCTTTATAGGAGCATCCCTCGTTTGAGTTACCGGCCCCATTATTGTTGTTGTTGTTGTGGTTGTTGTTATTGTTATTGTTGTTGGAAGAGTGACCGGCCATGGCCGCATCTACGGAGGTAGCTATCATCCGTTCGAGAGCTTGTTCGGGAGTTTCATTGCGGCGTACACGACGAGGAGCCATTGTTCCTTCAAAACAAAAGAATACCGTTGGTTAGTATTCTAAATAATACTAACCGTGATATGGAATAAAGATAGAGAGAAAATTTTCCTTTACCCGCCTTAAATTCTTTATGTCATAATGTCGGAATGTTCATATGAGTCACCGTAATATAATTTTCGGGAATTATATTACCCTAATTCATATGTGCATTCGACATTACATCATATAGTCAAGGTGGCGTGTAAATTAAATTATATAACGCAAGATTTAGATAGAATAAGAGTAGATATGAGTAGAAGAGTTAGAGTATAAATGCACAATTTGTCAAGTAATTCCTATGTCAAGTCTATATGCCGGTTGTAGTCTAGACTCACCAATGTACCCTATGACTCGGGGTTGACACCAATGAACTCTAAATCCTTACAACCAAAGCTCTGATACCACTTGTAGCGACCCCGACAAATCGTCAAGTGACGGCGTCGTCTACGTATGGTCCCATTACATGGTTATAAGTATTTATAACAAAGTTTGACCGAAAATATGTCGCATACATTTCATAAAGGATGTTTCAATGTTTACAAAAGTAATTCCCACGACAAGTACATAACAAAAGTTATTGTTCATATGAAACACGTGCGACATAGTTTAAAATAGCCAAAAAGGCGCTCCACGTATGCAAGTATACTCGACATCCAATGCAAGTATCAAAAAGTATGTGCGGAAGCATGTATCACCTAAGTTCAAAGACCTGAGAAAAACATAGAGAATCTGTCAACGAAAACGTTGGTGAAATCATAGGTTTAAATAAGTAAATGAGTAAAAGCAAGCTGAACCACAAGAGTTGCAATATTGATAAAGTCATAGTACATTCTAAAAGTTAATATTCACGAGCACCCAATTATCAAAGCTTAACATTCCGTCCGTTGAATACCCCATAAATTAGTGCTAGAACAACACTGTTTCCCGAAAATATATTTCATCCGTAGACGGTAGCGAACCGTCAAAGATGAGGGTTGTCAACCCATATGGCCATATAACATAAGTTCTAGCTTACACCATCTGATGTAACTAATGATAATCGGATTGAGGATTTTCGTTCTAAACTCGTATGTAGAATGTTTGTTTTCCCGTTCTTGTGTTCACTTAGTTCAAAAGAATCGTTTATGTTTTCTCATCCCAAAAGTAAGTTTAAAAGAGTAAAAGTGGGACTATGATCTCACCTTGTATGCACGAACCAAAAAGTACTTCGACAAGTAAACGTGCAAGAAATAATGCTAGTCTTGACCTAAACAAATAGGTTGTATCAATAACGATAGTCACGAAGGGTCAAAGATGTTCAATTAGTCCTATGGCTCGTTACGACTCGATTAATATAGCACGTGGATCAATTTGTCAAGTTTCATGCACGACACAAGTAGTTAAGCATGTTAGAACGATTGTATAATCGTTTGGTTAAGTTTGACTAAAAGTCAAACTTGGTCAAAGTCAAAGTCAACGGGGTCGGGTCGGGTGTCCGACAATTTTCTCATGATGAGAAGTCATATACGAGCATAATAGTCAAGTTTCATGGTAAACGGGGTTATAGTAAAGCGGGAAACAATTTTGTGACATGAAAAACAAAGACAAAATGAGCTGGGCAGTATGCGCGGCGCGCTATGGGTTGCGCGGCGCGCACCCAAGTGTAAATCCTGGTCAGAACTTAACCACGAAGGCAAACATCTGGGATTTCTAATTCTGCGCGGCGCGCGGGTATATGCGCGGCGCGCAATACCTGGGAAACATGCAGTTTGCAGAAAAATGGTCCAAGTCACGAACCAAAATACAATTTAACACATCTCATGCACCGAAAACACTTAAAACGCATATCATATATCATTAGAAAGGTAATTTGACAAGGAGAATAACTAAACGCATTTACTCAATCAAAACCAAACAAACTCATATCAAAATCACCATTAATGCTCATCATTTATTACTCCAAGTTCATAAATGCCATATTATGATTCGGGAAATTAATGCACATGTGTAATACGCCGTTTTGAAGATAATCAAGCATACAATACAACTAAACGCAAACAAAACAACATGGCAATCATTCAATGCATCTAAGATTCATTTCAAGTTCATCAAACCCTAAACTAAATTCACCAAATTTCATAATCAAGTTTAGGAGGTTTCCTTAATCAAACTTTACATCAAAATAAAGCTAGTAACACTAGGAGCATAATTAAAACATGAAGTCTTAGCATCTAACAACATATAAACACTCAAATCTCAAGGTTAAGCATGTTATCTTTCAATATGAACTAGTTACATCAAAATAACAAGAACAAGCATACAAATCACATAATCATACTAGACTTGAGCCATAGACACTAATCAACAACCTTTTAACTCAAAAATCTCAAGAACACATAAAATTAGTGATTTTAGAAAGTTACCCAAAATTGATGAAATCGGTATGGAATCGAAGAGGATGTTGCAAGGATTCCAAATATGTATTTTGTTTGAATTGAAGCTTGCTAGAAATTAAATGGATGCTGATTCCTTGATGTGGTGAATTGAAAGAAAATGTGAAAGTAGGAGAAGAAAAGAGAAAAGAAAATGAGAAAATGATGAGTGGATGAGGTTGAAGGTTTGACTAGTTGACCTAGTCAAATCTTTGGCCTCTTGGCAAAACTAGTCCCTCAACTTTGAATCGGGTGCGTTAAATTACCTACACAAGATATTTTGAAACGCGTATTAACGGGAGATGTTATAAACATATAACGGAGTTTGAAATAGTATAAAGGAAAAATAAACGGAAAAAGGCGGGATGTTACAGATGTTAGTTAGCATGTGTTGTTGCTAGTATATAGTTTGTGTGTGGCTTAAGCTATATCTGATAGATAGATTACATTCACTTAGCGGTGCGCTAATCCTCCACATTTTCCCCTTGCAGGTTTAGATACTGCTAGTCGGGATGAGTGCTGATGTAGAAGACATGTTTGACAACCCTACTCTGATGTGGACATTTGTTTAAATAATGTTTTGTAATAACGTAACACCGTTGTGTAAACTTAAACTTAATTACACGAATTAATGTAATGACGTGACTTATATTATGTTTATTAGTAAAGTCTTCCGCTGTGTTAGAAAAAAAAATGGCCCGTGTTACAATAACCACTCCCTTGGGACGAACTTGATAATAATACTTGCATTAAAGTACAATAATTACCGGGTTTTAAATGCTCGTTAGTTGTGTGTGCTTAATTGTTAGTGTTTGAATCATATATAAATTTAGAAAGTAAAAGTTATGCATAGCATCACACCATCAATGATAATAAAGAAATGGACAACTAATTGTGTGGTGAAGAACAATTTTTTTTGTTGCCTTTCCTACATATGTCCGAGTTTGTTATTCACTTATTTCTTTGATTTTGTGTATACATGTGACATGTGTGCATTGTTTATTACTTCAAATTTATTAGGAGTTGATATATTTGCTGTTTAAGAAGAACCAAATTGTTGTTACGCTCATAACAAGATTTTCATATTTGCCATGATAATAGTCATCTACACATACAAAAGGTAAAATGAACCAAAACATATCTATATAATACGAACCACATTATATCAATTTACTAAAACATAATGAACTACTTAATCTGCTTATAAAATCAGTTAAAACGTACTTTATTACATCATTAGACTTATTTTAAAAGTTTTTTATGTATAGTCCGCGAAGTCGCGGGTTTTAAAATAGTTAATTATGAAATCAAAGGTAAAGTTGAGTGGTGTCACATGACGAATTTTTTTTAGTAGTTATTTTTTACAATTATTTTACAAAACTAATTTAAAATATATATATATATATATATATATATATATATATATATATATATATATATATATATATATATGAACATAGTAAAATCGACATGACTAATGTCGATTTGCCACTGTTTACATCAAACTGGCAATAGAATGCTCACTTGTGCTTACATGGATAATTTTTACACTTTTCCAGATGACACTGGATAACCGGCATTCGAAATGCCGGTTTCCAGTCAAAAGCCACTCCACAACCGTCCCCTTTAATAGCATTGATCACGTCTATATATTTTTCTAAATACGAACCAATAAAAACGTGTCACGTGACAAACCAGCATTCTAAATGCCGGTTTGCAGCAAAATATAACTAGTGCTTTGAAGTTCGGTTTACACACACAAACAATCATACAAACGAACAATCACACAAACGAATAATCACACAAACTTGCTTTCAAATTTTCAAAGAACGATGAATCTCATACAAGCTAGATCGGTCCCGGTCAATGAAGAACTTTTGTTTTTACAATCTCAACGAACTCATAGGTTGTATACGATTTTTACGGGTCAGATTTATGGTGACCAAATTAAACCAAGACGATGTGATCAATGTATTTGGGATCATATTGATGCTCTTCATAACTAAAACGAAGAAATAGATCCTCGGGTCTACCAATATATTAAAAGAACGGGTTTAGGTTTATTTTTTAAGCTCAGATACTAGCTAGTGGATCACACACTTATTTTAGCTTTTGTTGAAAAGTGGCGCCCGGAAACGCATACCTTCCATTTTCCGACTGGTAAAAAATGCATACCCTACAAATGTTTATATTATCTATAGTTAATTTCGTAGATATATATATATATATATATATATATATATATATATATATATATATATATATATATATATATATATATATATGTATATATATATATATATATGTATATGTATATATGTATATATACATATATGTATATATATATATATATATATATATATATATATATATATATATACATATATACACATAAGCAACTTTAGTGGCTATGTGGGAATAAGCAAAATCAATTTTTTTTCTTAGATTTATAAATCTGCATCAAAATGCTCTCCTAAACTATATTTTTATAAGACAAAAAGATTCGAAATCGTTAAAAAATCGATGAAGAATGATAATAATCGTGATGAATGATTATTTTATCATTCATCTGAATAGTGATGAATGATAAATTAATCATTCATCAATATTCAGATAAATGATAAATTAATCATTCATCACGATTATTATCATTCATCATCGATTTTTTTAACGATTTCATTATTTTGTTTTTGTAATTTTTGCGTTTTTTTCAATGTGGATATTAAGAGACCCTAAAATGATAATTTTTTCAAACTAAAAAAAAATTTGAAATTTTGCTTATTCCATTCTTAGCCGTTTTAAGTTTAAACATGGATATCGCCCATATATATATATATGTCCCGATTTAACAACATGAAGTTTGTTGAGGGGGTGAATACAATTTTTTTTGTTAATTAAGATTATTTAAAAGTTTATGCATATAATTAACAATCAATTAAATAAGAGTCATAAATAATTTTCAACGTTATTGTTTTATTGAAGTAATCTCAAAGAATCAGGGTTATCCTTTGGCGGAATAGATAACCGGTTCACACCACTAAATAATACAATAGTGGAATACATCTATATATAGAGATCCTAGTAATCGTGTAATAGATATATTATCCACTGTTATAAAGGATGTTTGTAATCTGACGACAACTATGTCAGGAAGCACGTGGATCCCTTTACTATTCGGTAACTATTTGCAGGAACACCCCTAAAGTGTTTGGACATCCTATTTTAATAAACAATTGGAATGTTGGGTTCCCTAGACGTTGACAAAGTATGGGTAAACTTCTGCATTCCATTGTTGTCTTGTAAGGTCACTTGTCAGCCGCCGACGCATGTCTATTTCCGTTCAACTTCATTTTCGATGTTAGTTGAATAATATCATTTGATGTGGACAACACAGGGAAACGATTATGCTTGTAATGGAGCATAATTTGTCTAAGTCTTGTGTGCTGCTCCAGTCTGTGGGGGGGGAGAATAATTTTTTTTCATTTAAAAAAATAAAATAAAATTTCAGGCATCAAGATTACATGAAAATATGAAGATTTTAAAAAGACACATCGTGATGAATGTTATTATTTTGGTGGGAAAATGCTCGAAGAAATAAATGAAAACATTCATTACAATGAATGTTTTGCTTCTGAGTGTTTTTTTAGGGTTTAAAAATTAGGGTTTAGAAATTAGGTGTTAAAAATTTGGATTTAGCTATTGGTGTTTAGAAATTAGGGTTATATTTTTATATTAATATCAATTCCATACATATATATACATACATACATACATACATACATACATACATACATACATACATACATACATACATACATACATAATAATTATATATATATATATATATATATATATATATATATATATATATATATATATATATATATATATATGAATACCGTATAGATATATATTTATAATAATTCAGAAAATATATATAATTAATTTCGTATATAATATATTTAATTTGTATATATATATATATATATATATATATATATATATATATATATATATATATATATATATATATATATATATATATATATATATATATATATATATATAGTGTTAGGATCAAGAGGGAAGTAGCCAATCGGGGGGAAGCTGGGGGAAGCAAAAACCTTTTTTTTTCTTCGTTTTTTGAAAAAACTTCGTTCACGAACATTATAGATTGGATGAAAATATGAACACTTAGTAGAGACACTCTGTGATAAATGTTTTTAGTTTGGCGGGAAAACGCTCGAAGAAGTAATATATAACAATTATCGTGTTTTTCGAGCGTATGTTGAGGTTTTAGCTCTTGGGGTTTAGATATTAGGGTTTATAGGGTATAGATATTAGGGTTTAGAAATTTAGGGTTTAGGGTTTAGATTTAGGATTTAGATTGAGTTTTTAACACGAACGGTTTAGAGTTTAGAGTTTAGGGTTTAGGGTTTAGGGTTTGGTGTTTTGGATTTATGGAATAAACCCAAAACACCAAATCCTAAACCCTAAACTCTAAATCGGGCTAAATTTTACTTCACAAAACATGAAAAAAAAACGTTCATATTCTTCACGAACAATATTATCTTGAATGTTATTTTTGTCGATCGTTTTCCCGCCTAAATAATAACATTCATCACGAAGTGTCTCTTCTAAATGTTCATATTTTCGTGTGATCTTGATGCCGGAAAAAAAAATTCCAAAAAAATGAATTTTTTTTTTGCTTCCCCTCGCTTCCCCCCGATTGGTTACTTCCCCATTGATCCTGCCCCTATATATATATATATATATATATATATATATATATATATATATATATATATATATATATATATATATATATATATAATATTAATTCGTAATTTTTTGTAGGAGAAGCAACCATAATGTTGCAAGATGTCCAGATTTTTTTTGAGTTTACTATAAATGGAGATGTTTTATCCAAAATTTGGCACAATATAGAAGATGAGGAATGAGTTTCTCTATCTGCACAATATGTAGGGATCGGTATTGGTTCGTTGGGTTTAAAAACCGAAAATAAAAAAATATCTACTTTAATCAAAGAGTTGTCTAACCCCGTTGGAGACACTATGAGTCTCACCAACAACGATCTAGAGTTTACATGTTTGTTTCAATTGGTGGCGTGCTATTTCCTTACGCTAATTCCACCAATGTCCCATTCAGCTTTATGTATAACCTCATCGACTTTAGTAATTTGAGTTGGGGTAGTGCGGTTCTTGCGTAATTTGTATATGAATTTGTGTCGTGCCACTGAAAATTCAAGCAACAAGGGCATAAATGGTGCAATGGTTTTAGTACAACATTGGTTGTATGCGAGAATTTCGAACCTTGCGCCAACTCTTCGTATAGATATAGACTTTATATCGGATGTGGCGTTTACTGCACCATATGGTGCGATGTATATTACTTTTAATCTATACTTTTAATTATTTTAGTTATTTGTAAGTATATATGTTAATTCCCTTAATGTAGGTGGTGTGGAAAAAAGACAAACAGAGGAACGCCCGCACATGTATTGGTTACGTATCGCGCGACATTGACGGCGTTACATGACAACGAGGTATATATATATATATATATATATATATATATATATATATATATATATATATATATATATATATATATATATATATATATATATATATATATATATATATATATATATATATATATAGAACCCTGAGAAGGAGTAATACGAGTATCCCTAGCCTTATGGAGGATCCTTTAGACTAGAGCTATATAAAGGATCCAAGGCTCCCTAGATTCACTAAGTTTAGCCACTGTTATGTAGAGATTTCAAGAGAGCCGTGGAAGTCAATCTTGACCGATTGACTTTCTCTCTCAATCTTAATGGTTAATCTTCACATTCATTGATATTCATGTATCAAGGGTCCTATCAATTGGTATCAGAGCTTCCAGAGAGTGATATTACATCACTATATCGATCCAGAAATTGAAGATTACAGAATCTGTTCAATCTCGGTTAGATTGAATCACATTCGGTATCATCGAAAGTGATAATCTGACGTTTAGATTCTTGTGATAAGTTCAACAAAGGTTTATTAGGTGTATTAGAAAGAGTTTTGATCATCATTACAGCTTTTTAACAACAATTATGGAGAATCAAGCTAATTTTTAGAGTTCGTGTTAACAACAATTATTCTGTGTTAACCGAAACTATACCGAATCAGGGTGTGATTCTTGTTATTCTTATCAGTTTCTGATACAGAATCTGATATACCGAATTGTGATGACCCGTCCTAATCCACATGGACGAAGTAATCAACATTTGGTCCCATTGCGAGGTGTTGTCCTAAATATGCCATGAATGACTCCATGTAATATGAGCAAATGCACAGCGGAAGATTTCTTTCATACCTGAGAATAAACATGCTTAAAAGTGTCAACCAAAAGGTTGGTGAGTTCATAGGTTTATCATAACAATCATTTCAATATCTTAATAGACCACAAGATTTCATATACACAAACGTTTTAATAAAAATATTCTAAGTGGTTGAGCACTTGGTAACCATACTTAACATTTAATCAACGTCGCATATTCCCTTTATTATGAAATCTCACTACACTGTACCAAGAGTAGTCATCGAAACGAAGTACTATGCAACCGTTGAATACTGGTCGTCCAGTCCGGTTGGGGTTGTCAGGCCCGATAGATCTATCAACAGGATTCGTGTTTACAATACCACATGTAAATAGTAGTTACCAAGCTATTAGGGAAGATATGCAGGGTGGTATAACTCAACGTAGAATATATTTTAAGTACTTGTGTCTATCTCGTAAACATTTATAAAAGCAGCGCATGTATTCTCAGCCCAAAAATATATATTGCAAAAGCAATTAAAAAGGGAGTAAATGAAACTCACCATACTGTATTTTGTAGTAAAAATACATATAACGACATTTAACAAGTGTAGGGTTGGCCTCAGATTCACGAACCTATATCAGTTTTGTATATATTAAAACATGTAATGAACATGTAATGGCATTCATACTAGGTTATATATATATATATATATATTAATTGTTTAAAATAATAATGTATTTATTATTTCCAATGTTACATATATCTACATATTTTATTTTTATATTAAAATAGTAAATTAGATATACTTATGATATATGTAATAAATATATTTCTATATAAATATCTTTTAATGATAAAAATAATAATTTTAACAATACTAAAATAATTTGTAATAATAATAACAATAATACTTTTAATAATATTAATAATTTAATAAAAATAACAAGTTTAATAATAATGAATACTAATAATAATAACTATGAAAATAATGATTTTACTAATAATAATAATAATACTAATATTTATATTAATAACTATAGTGATAATAATACTACTAATAATAATAATACTTATGATAATAATAATAATAATAATAATAATAACAACAACAACAATAATACTACCTTAAGAGAATTGATAAGCTTCAAAAGAAAATGAAACTGTCACTGCCTAGAATTAATCTCGCGACCTGTCGTCTACCCATTTCCTTCCTAGGCCACTTCTCCACTTGTTACTTTCTTGTATTAATTAGTACATTTAATTACTTAACCCATCATCATTATCAAACCCAATTTCCTTTTGGCCCAACTCTACTATCCGGCCCAACAGCAAAATGATTTCAGCCCAACTCTTTTATAAACCCAAATTGAAGTTTAAATTGTACTGGAACAAAAAAAATATAATTAAAGTCGGATAGCAAAGTTTATAGAGTGCACGTGTAATCATCCTTCACTCTTTTCATCATCATATATTATTTCATTAAAACAACCGTCACCATCATTTTGTTATTTTATCATCAAGCTTCATTTATTTATTTATTTTTTTCACGTTTTTAAATCAAATAGAATCAGAAAATTACGGGTAGCAGTAGCAGTAACCAGGGACGTGTAACAGCAGGTAGGATGTTTTGGGTGTGTTCGATGGTGAAGGTGTTGTGATGGTTTTATGATGACAAAAAAAAAAAATATAACCGTTGGTGGTGGTGGTTCAATGGTTCTAATCATGGTGATGGTGATTGGGGGTGGCGATATGGGCTACGGTGGTTGGGTGGTGATTTCATGACGGTTATGGTGTTGCAAAACAGAAAGTGGAAATGGCGACTAAGGTGGTGGTTCTCGGGTAATAGGGTGGTGGTAAGGTGGACCGAGAACTAATAAATTAAATGGGTTCGTTCTTGATTCATGTATTCAATAAGGTGGTGGTATAAAGGAGTTGTAGGGTGGCGTTGATGGCCAAGGTTTCGTGGGTGATGGAAGTATAGGTGAAACGATTTAGTGTGGTGGTGATGGCTTTGGTGATTTTCGAGCAACAAGAAAAAATAGAGAAGGAATGCAGTAGTGGTGATTGAATGGGTTAAAGGTGGTTTTAAGGAGATGTTAGAGTGGTTCTTGAATGTAGTTTAGTAAACGGTTTTTGATGGGATGGGATTAACTACTGGATTGGTTAAATATTTAAAATGGATTAGAGTAAAGAGTAATACAGTCAAGTTACACTAAAAGGCTAAAGGGTTGTGTTGTTAAATGAATGAAGTAGTATTTAAAGTAGAAGAAAGAAGGTAATAATATCTACATGTAGGTACTGTGTATGATTGGCAATCAAGGAAACAAAAACAAAAGTATTACTATATCATATGATAATTGGCAAAGAAAAAGACAACGTTATTTTAATATTTTAGAATCACTCGCCACATTTCATTTGGTTATATGTACCGACGGTTTATCCGAGCTGATATCCCATGTTCCGTTGTTAAGCACTGACGGATAAAGGTCTTCAGAAAAATCCAATATTTTTAAATTAACTATATTTATTTATTTTGGTCATTATGGTATAAAATTCAGTCATTAATTTAATAAATATAAATTACATCAACCGTCCCTCTCATTTATGGGTAAAATATAAAAAGTGTTAAAATTAAATAATTAGGTCCTAAATATACTTTTAATAAGCCTATAACTTATATAACTCATTTTCGTATCACCGTTTATTTTAAAAATCAAATAAGTTTCTTTTTAACTCGTTTACTATTAATCGAATTTAAATTGAGCGTTACCGTTGTTTTCTAAATAACTTCGAAATCAAAAAATATATTTAATATACTTTTTATGTATATATATAGATCTATTTTATATAATAAATTTCATTATCTCTTATATTATTTTATAATTTAAATCATATATTAAATCAACTATATTTTAAAGTATTATATTTATACATTTAAGTATATATGTATTTATTTATTTATATGTAATAGTTCGTGAATCGTCAGAAATGGTCGAAGTTAATTTGATTGTATGAAAACAGTTCTAAATTTTTGAGACTCAATATTACAGACTTTGTTTATCATGTCGGTTTCAGCTGAAGATCAAGTTTAAATTTGGTCAAAAAATCTCGGGTCGTCACAGTACCTACCCGTTAAAGAAATTTCGTCCCGAAATTTGAGTGAGGTGGTCATGGCTAACCATAAAAATGTTTTAATGAAGAATATGAGTTGATAATTAAAGTTTTATCATTATTGAGTAATATAGATAAAACTATTCGATTATTCGAAGCGTAAGAGTGAAGTTATCGTAAAAGATTGAAGTAAGATAATAGATATTCATCTTTACTTTTGACGTAGTCACGTTTGAATTTGGAAAATAAAGTGCGTCTTAATTTTTGACGTTATCTTGATTGAATTCCAGAATTCAAGGAATTTAAAAGAAAATCTTTGAAATTTTAAAAGATTTGATTCTTCGGCGAATAAGGAAATTAAGATCTCTATAATTAAATACGGTGATCTGTCTCAATTACTTTGTCCGGTATCTCCACTATAAATGAACTTCTTCCGTTCCATTATTTTTCACCACTCCTATACTAAATTCCCAAATTCAAAAGATCTTGAAAATGCTTAATCTAGTTCTGATTCTTGTCCTTATTCTTACTATCGCAACAATCCTTCTCCTTTTCCAATTACCACTGGAGGAATCTGTTTTCTTCTACTTCGCCCTTGGGGTTATAATGTTTTTAATTCTTTCGTGTCTTTATGTTGCGATAAACATTGATATACACGGTTTGTAATTCCAATTTTTGTGATCGGATTTATATTTTCCTTTATTCTTCGGAGCTCCATGCTCTGGTTTTCTCTTCCCGATTCCAAGTCAAGCGAATAATGGTCCAGAATTCATAGATATAGAGTTTCGAATGATTATAATGTTCTAAGCAGGGTGGAAAGTGATAGCACGATTTGATTTTCAAATTTATCAACATCACGGAAGTTAGAACCATCAAGAATACATTTTCTTGATATGTTCAGAAGTTAAGTAGAATGAAAGAGTTATGTAATATGGCACATGATGACGTTAGGATATGTGAATCATCACGTTCCATTAGAAACTCATCATGACTTACTGTAATATAATCACGTTGGCCAAGCGTCATTATGTTATATTAATCCATGCTTCAATTCCCAATACTTCTCCATATTTCATTCATAATTTATATTTAGATTTTACAAAAGTTTCCAATATAATGGAATACAGAAAACACCAACAAGTAGATAATTTCGGACAAGAATATTTATGAAAATATCCTCAGAAATATCGAAGATATTTATGATGATATTTTGGAATTTCTAAGTTCGAAGGTTGATGAAGAAAAATTTTCAGCAAGATCGTGGGTACCGAGCAAAATATTCTCTAAAGATTTCATCGGATCCAGATTTACCTGGATTCTTTGAATATAGGGTTTGGTCCTTGTATTTGTTCTTTGTTTCCTTCATGGTTAACTCAATCCATTTTTCAGTACCAAATTTTCTATCGAGCGTTCCTAATACTCCCTTCTTTATCATCAAACTTTTGACCGTTTAAACCATCTACAATTTTTACTGTTTCCTCTGTATTTAACGCTGTGACGCCCCGTACAAAACCATCGTGTACGATCGTCAACAACAGGATCTTTACACGGTCAAATACTATATGTTGTTTGAAAACCAGTTTGCATTCATAAAAAGACATAGCGTTTACAAAAGATAACGTGACACAAAGGTCGTTACAAAGTCATTATTTGAAAATAACATAAATTACGAATGCAAAAGAAAAGTTCCATAATTGAGACATCTCTAAGTTATGCAGCGGATATCTAACACAGTAGGTCCTTAACAGCAAGTCTAAACAACAAGACAGCAAATCTAAACAGCGGAAGCAACAAACCTCTAAGCACCTGAGAAAACATGCTTAAAAACGTCAACAATAATGTTGGTGAGCTATAGTTTAAATTGTAACAGTAATATAAGATTGACCACGAGATTTCAATGTTTCAAAACAGTATGAAAAGTATATGTATAATCGTGGGCACATGGTAACTAGACTTAACGTAAATATAAATATCACCCCCTAAAAGTACACCTGGCGAGTGCGTATGTCCTCGAAGTATTAAACACTCGTTAAATGCTAGCGCGACTAGCCCGAGTGGGGATGTCAAACCCTATGGATCCATATCTAAGATTCGCGTCTACCGGTTCAAAAACCAATAGTTAAACGTTACCGTGCTAAGGGGAAAATTTATGCCGTTATATAACCCACACATATGTAAAGTTTAAGTACTCGTGTGAAGTAAGTAAAACATAAAAAGCACATGTATTCTCAGTCCCAAAAATAGTATAAGTAAAAAGGGATGCTATAACTCACAGTGATAAGAGCGGTAAAGTCGATAATGAAAGTACGCAAGTAGTAAGTCGGTCCGAAAGGTCGTCAACCTAAGTCAAAGGTTGCTAGGTCAGTAGGTTATCCTCATAAGTTCTAATAGTGCATAAAATAAGTTTAAGTGTCATCATCATCATCGTTCATCATCATAAAAGCTAAGTAAGTTTGACAAGAATAGAGATCGAAACAATATGCTGACTTCGGTCATCTGCTACGACCTCTACGTAAATAAAAAAGACACATAATCAGTGGCTATGGCTCCGTATATGAGTCCCCTAGTTTCTGACCAATTTACAGAACCAAACTCATCTTCTTTTGACCGTGGCGACGGTTTAAGTACGAGTAGGTCAGAAATTTCAGCACAACGTTAATAGGGTGTAATGACTTTCGGAAGGCCATAAATCCTAAACCGTAACTCGGATTAAGACGAGGTCTAAACGTAAAATCATCTACTCGAACCGAAATGACTTAAAATTAACTTTCTGGTAGCCCAGGTTACTGATCAGATCCCGAAAAACAGTAAACAAGTGCTCCGGTGGGGTTCTTGGTGCTTGATGCTCATCACGGTTCTCATCCTTGATGCTTGTAGCTTCAAGTGTACAACTCGTTGATGGGTTAGTATCACCTTGACCAAGATTCTACCATCAAAACACAATATGTTAGGACTAAGTAAGAACACATCTCATTTAAGAGTCTTAGATGGATGATGAACCAAGGTTACATCATATCCGTAGTCTTAACACAATTACAAGTTACATTTACAACTAAAGCTACAAACTTTATTTTAATCAAATAAGTATGAACATAATCTAAGCCAAATGAGGTGATGGAACCCTAAGCTAGAGAGCTTTGATCCCTTTCACACAAGTTATAAGGTTACAAAGCTAGAAAGCTTGAACATTTCGTGTTCTTGAAGATCTTGAAGCATAAAGCTTGGATCTTTAAGTTACATGAAGACCATAAACACAAATTTTGATCTTTATAACAAAATAATGAGATCATAAGTTAGAAAACTTAGATCCAACAAAAGATATGAAGATCCAAACTAGAAAGCTTGAATCTTGGTTGTTCTTGAAGATCTTGAAGCATAAAGCTTGGATCTCTAAGTTACATGAAGATTACAAACACAAGTTTGAATCTTTATAACAAAATAACAAGATTTAAAGTTAAAAGATATAGATCTACAAAGTGGGTGAAGATTCAAAGCTAGAAAGCTTGAATCTTCCATGTTCTTGAAGGATTCATGCTTGAATCTACAAGATGTAATCAAGATCAAAGCTAAAAAGCAAGACCTTTAAATGATGATGATGATTTCGTGTAAGATGAAGGGATAAGAAGAAGAAAAATTTAATTACTTACACTTTTAGAGAGAGAAAGAACTAGAGAGAATTATAGAGTGAGTGTGTGTGAGATACAAATGAGAGCAAGTGTTAAATGGATGGAATAAGGGTGGTATTTATAGGTGGTGAGGGGATAGTGGTGGTGAGTTGGCCGAAAATTGGAGGGGGGACAAGGGGGACAAAAAGTTGCTTTTTGGTTAATGGTTGTCTAAAGTTGGTGTTTATGTTAGGATCCCATGCAACATTAAGGATAATACTTGACATAAATGCTAGCATGTTCCCTCTAATAAATGGGCATTTGTCTTACATATTAATGGGTTACTAGCTAATAATAATTGGGCTAATTAAATAGTCTACTAACTAGTGTAGGGTGGGCTAAGGCCCAACAAGGTAGAAAGTCCAACAAGACTAACTAGTAAGCATAAGTAAATTACTACGCGTAATTAAGCATCCATAAACCCAAGTAATTATTATTATAAAATAATAATTAAGATTTTGTAGTCATAATATTTCGATTACGACAAAAGTTAAACGTGTACGCAGTACGCAGTTTGTTCGTAACGTCAAGTGACACTAACGGTCATAAAGGTTTTCGATGATCAAGTTAAGTAACCTACGTACTTAAAGGCACGTTTTAACACATAAATGAAAGTAAGCCATGTATATAAAGGTTCCAGAGTATAAAGTAGCATAGTAAGCACAAATACGCAGTTTCGCTAAAAACACAAAGCACAAAAGCAAGTCGAAAAAGTCGGGTCGTTACATTACCCACCTGTTATTGGAAATTTTGTCTCGAAATTTAAGCTGAGGCAGGTGTTGGAGTCAGGAAAAGTTGAGGGTACTTCTGCATCATTTGATCCTCTCGTTCCCATGTAAACTCAGGTCCACGCTTGGCATTCCATCGAACTCGGACAATTGGAATCTTATTGCGTTTCAAGGTTTTGACCTCACGGTCCATAATTTCGACAGGTTCTTCCACGAAGTGGAGTTGGTCATCAATGGTAAGTTCTTCCAACGGTATGATAAGTTTCGGTGGAGAAAGACACTTTTTCAAATTTGATACATGGAAGGTAGGATGAACAACACTCAACTGAGTCGGAAGATCCAGCCGATAAGCAACGGGTCCAACACGTTCCAAAATTTCAAAAGGACCAACATATCGCGGGTTCAACTTTCCGCGCTTTCCAAACCGAATTACACCTTTCCAAGGTGCGACCTTCAACATTACCCGGTCACCTACGTTAAATTCGAAGTCTTTACGTTTAAGATCAGCATAACTCTTTTGGCGATCACGGGCCGTCTTAAGTCTCGCTTGAATATGAGAAATCTTCTCCGTCGTTTCATGGACTACCTCAGGTCCGGTGATTTGCACTTCGCCTAACTTGGCCCAACAAATAGGAGAATGGCACTTGCGGCCATACAACGCTTCAAAAGGCGCGGCTTTAATACTCGAATGATAACTGTTGTTGTAAGAGAATTCGGCTAGCGGCAGATGCCTTTCCCAAGACTTTCTGAAGTTAATAACACAGGCACGTAACATGTCCTCTAAAGTCTGAATCGTTCGTTCACTCTAACCGTCGGTCTGGGGGTGGTACGCGGTGCTCATGTCGAGACGAGTTCCCAAGGCTTCTTGCAAAGAACGCCAGAATCTGGAAGCAAAACGGGGATCACGATCTGAGATGATTGATAAGGGCACAACATGACGAGATACAACTTTTTTGATGTAAAGTTGAGCAAGTCTCTCCATTGTATCTGTTTCTTTCATCGCTAGAAAATGAGCAGATTTGGTAAGACGGTCAGCGATAACCCAGATTGTATCGTATCCGCCCACCGTCTTTGGTAGCTTCATGATAAAATCCAATGTAATTGCTTCCCATTTCCATTGTGGGATTTCTGGTTGTTGAAGTAATCCAGATGGCCTCTGATGTTCAGCCTTAACCTTCGAACAAGTCAAACACCTTCCAACATAAGTTGCAACATCCTTCTTAAGATTTGGCCACCAATACTGTACCTTAAGATCATGGTACATTTTTCCGGCTCCTGGATGAATCAAATATCTCGACTTGTGGGCTTCATCAAGTATAAGGTTCCGTAGATCTCCATAACGAGGTACCCAAATTCTTCCGGCATAGCATCGGAGTCCAGATTCCCTAACCTCGAATTTAGAGACGAGAATGTTCAAGTATCATAACGTAAGTTCTTCTCGATGAGAGCCTCTTCTTGGGCTACTCGGATCTGGCTATGGAGGTTCGAATGGATGGTGATGTTCAGAGCCCGAACATGAAGAGTTACCGTTCTCTCCTTTCGAATCAGAGCGTCGGCTACAACATTGGCCTTAACAGGATGGTAACGAAGTTCACAATTATAGTCGTTCAGCGTCTCAATCCATCGTCGCTGTCTCATGTTCAGCTGCTTCTGATCAAAGATGTGCTGGAGGCTTTTGTGATCGGTGAATATCGTACTCTTTGTTCCATAGAGATAGTGTCTCCACAGCTTCAATGCGAAGATAACGGCTCCAAGTTCGAGATTGTAAGTAGTGTAGTTTCGCTCATGAATCTTCAGCTGACGAGATGCATAAGCAATGACCTTCGTTCTTTGCATCAATACACAACCAAAACCATTCTTTGAAGCATCGTAGTACACAACAAATTCGTCACTGCCTTCGAGAAGAGATACGATGGGTGCGGTGGTTAACTTCTGCTTCAGGGTTTGAAATGCTGCTTCTTGTTCGGTTTCCCAAACGAACTTCTTTTCTTTGTGAGGTAGTGCAGTCAAAGGACGCGAGATCAACGAAAAACCTTCAATAAACCTTCTGTAGTAACCGGCAAGACCTAGAAATTGGCGGATGTGAGTCGGAGTAGTGGGTGTCTCCCACTTGCTGATAGCTTCAATCTTGGCGGGGTCAACTTTGATACCTTGATCACTCACAATATGACCCAGAAATTGGACTTCCTTCAGCCAAAATTCACACTTGGAGAACTTGGCATAAAGCTGCTCTCGTCTCAAGAGTTTAAGCACTAACCGAAGATGTTGCTCATGTTCTTCTTCGCTCTTGGAGTAGATGAGGATATCATCTATGAAGACGATAATGAATTTATCCAGATAAGGCTTGCAGACACGATTCATGAGATCCATGAACACAGCAGGTGTGTTGGTTAATCCGAACGGCATCACGATAAACTCGTAATGACCATAGCGGGTTCTAAACGCAGTCTTCATCACATCACTCTCTTTCACCCTCAACTGGTGATAACCTGATCGCAAATCGATCTTAGAGTAAACGCTTGATCCTTGCAGCTGATCAAAAAGATCGTTAATTTGGGGAAGAGGATATCGGTTCTTGATCGTCAATTTGTTGAGTTCGCGGAAGTTGATACACATGCGGAAGGATCCGTCCTTCTTCTTCACGAATAAAACAGGTGCGCCCCAAGGCGACGAGCTCGGTTGGATAAACCCTCGGTTGAGCAATTCCTGAAGTTGACTCTGCAACTCTTACAGTTCGGAAGGTGCTAGTCGATAAGGTGCGCGAGCTACGGGTGCAGCTCCCGGCACTAGATCGATCTAGAATTCCACGGCTCTCGGTGGCGGTAATCCAGGCAGTTCTTCCGGAAAGACGTCGGGGAATTCATTCACGGTTCGCACATCATTCACACTTTTCTCCTTTGTTTCTAAAGCCTTCACGTGTGCTAAAACAGCAAGACGTCCTTTCTTCATGATCTTCTGTGCTTTCATACAACTAATGAGGTTCAGCTTCAAGTTACATCTCTCTCCATAAATAGTCAATGGCTCACCGTCTCCTTGTGGTATACGAAGAGCTTTATCTCCACAGATAATATCGGCCCTTACTTTAGTCAACCAGTCCATGCCGACAATCACGTCAAAGCTTCCCAATTTGATGGGTATCAAGTCAATTTCGAAATCTACGCCAGCTATGTTAATGATAGCTCCTCGGCCAATTTGGTCAACTTTCTCAAGTTTTCCATTGGCTACCTCAACTAGCATATTCTCCTCTAAAGGCACTAATGACCAATCTATCTTAGAGCAAAAGTTTCTACAGACATAGCTTCTATCAGCACCAGTATCAAATAGGATAGAGGCTAATAGATTGTTGATAGTGAATATACTTGTAACCAAGTCGTGGTTCTCACGGGCATCCCTTGTGTTCACATTGAAAGCTCTTCTACGCGGTGGTCCTCCGTCCTTTCGCTTGTTGGGACACTCATTCTTGAAGTGGCCCTGTTGTCCACACTCATAACACTTTCTTGGTCCATTGGGGTTGGTCCTCATAGCTGGGATGGGAATCTTGCAGTCCTTGCCAATATGCCCGGTCCTTTTGCACTTTTCACAGACCACATTACAGTACCCGGTATGGTGCTTGTAGCACCTCTTGTACTGTGGTAGAGTACCCTTGTAGTTGGGGTTCGAGCTAGTATTCGGGTTGGGGTTCCTTCTGTCGTTAGGCCTCTTAGCGGGAGTTTGATCATAGGTTCTCCCCTTGTTGTTGTAGTCCCACTTATGCTTCTCACCACTGGCTCTCGATTCGGATTCAGCCTTTTCCGGTTCTTTGCTGATAATTTGGTTCATAAGGGTGTACGCCATGCGCATAGCTGCCGGGACATTGGGTGGATTAGAAGAGGTGACATTTCCTTGAATGGACTTGGGAAGTCCCCACAAGTATCGCTCCATTCTCTTAAACTCCGGGGTAACCATCGTGGGACACATCATCGCTAATTCCAGATACCTACGGTTGTAACCATCAAGATCGTTGCCTACAACCTTTAACTCCCAGAACTCAGCCTCCATTTTCTGTATCTCTATCCTGGGGCAGTACTCTTCGATCATGGCCCCCTTGAATTCTTCCCACGGAATGGCATAAGCCTCATCAATACCCTTAGCTTGAGCCAGTGTGTTCCACCAGGTTAGGGCGCCGTCTGACAGCGTACATGAGGCATACTTGGTTTTGTTCACCTCTGAGCAGTTGCTGACGCGGAACACAGCTTCTAATTTCTCAAACCACCTAGTCAAACCAACTGGCCCCTCAGTACCACTAAAGTTGTGGGGCTTGCAGCTTTGAAACTCTTTGTAAGTGCAACCGTTCTGGACGTTCTGGTTTACCGGTGAGGTTGGGGGAATGACATTTGTCATGGCTGCGGCTACTCGTTCTGCAATCATTTCCTCAATTTGTGCTGCTGTGGGTGCTGCTCTTCCGTTTGCCATTGCTCTTCTAAACAGAAATTTTGACTTAAGTCAAAATCCAGCATTTAATAAATAATATAGTATAAGGCAACCAACATGGAATCAACGTAACACATGTTAACTACGTAAAGCAACCAGATACAGATACCACAGAAACAACATACAGTAACGTAATTAGAACACCGTACCAAAAGTAAACAACACTAGTTCCATTCATTAATAATAAGTTGCATACATCCGCATAGGTTCGCACAATACATGATTAAAACATGAAACTACAAACGAGATTACATAATGAAATCTACTACAAAGCCCTATGGTGACGGTGGGTAAAGGATGTCCATTACGTGGGACATCTGGTCCTCGAGCTCAGTTACCCGAGCACGGAGGATCTTCATTTCCCTCGTCAGTTCCTCGATGGAGGGAGATGGTGGGGCAGGCAGTGCAGTCGGTACAGGAGGTGCAGGTGGTGCAGATGGTCCATCGCCAGAAGTAGATGGTGCGCAACGGTAAGCCTTACGCACGAATGGATCGGTAGGATACGGCACAACCCGCTTGCGGGCGGTGACCCTAGTCCCCAGTCCATGTGCGCTAACGAACGACCTACCTCTGTTAACCCCTGGAATAACGGTACCATTGAAACGATACTGCTTCTTCGGCGAGGTGGAGGGTGGCTGCACGGGTTCCTCTTCAGGGTCCTCGTCAGAATCCTCGTCACTGGAGTCATCAGAGGGTGAGTCGTCGGACGATGAGTTTTCAAAAACAGCTGGAGGTGGCTCTGCTCGGCCGGTAGTCATAATCCAGTATCTGAAAGGTGGGATCGGTATGACACGTCCATCAGGAAGGCGTTGGCACCAATGGTTATGCTCATTACGGAATGGAACGTCCCCGTATTCCCCGAGAATCACAGCACCACCGGGATGGGGCTGTGGCTCCAGAGGTACTGGGATGATTGGAGCTGGAATCTCTTGTAGATCCTCATGTCCGTCTGAGGTGATCACTGGGTCGGGTGCATGGACACTGGCTCCGGAGGACAAAGCGCCAGAGTTACTGGAGTGCGTCGACGACGGGATCTGTGAATTGGCAACAATGGCAACCGAGGTGGAGGGTGAGTTTGAGTCGCTCTCCAAAATGATAACGGGCGGGACATCCGACATCTGAATAGGGAAAAATAACTTTTTCCGTGTCAGTAAGTCATAAAGCAAGCACGTATTAGGAACTACAGCAACCTAGGTTGTCTAAAACAGTATACAGCATGGCAATAATAACAACACTAAACAGAAATAACATGTGAAAGCAGATAGTAATCATGCAATAGCGGAAATAAGCATACAGCAAGTTCGCATGGCAGTAAAGATAAGCAATAGCATGCAGTAATATCACATAGCAGTAAAAGTAATCAGTAGCATGCAGTAAGTTTTGCAGAAACAAGTAAACTAGCAAGTTGTAGATTAGTCCTATTAGTGAATCCTACTTGGTCCGGTCTAGACTCACTAATGCAACCTAATTCCCTACAACCAATGCTCTGATACCAAATGTGACGCCCCGTACAAAACCATCGTGTACGATCGTCAACAACAGGATCTTTACAAGGTCAAATACTATATGTTGTTTGAAAACCAGTTTGCATTCATAAAAAGACATAGCGTTTACAAAAGATAACGTGACACAAAGGTCATTACAAAGTCATTATTTGAAAATAACATAAATTACGAATGAAAAAGAAAAGTTCCATAATTGAGACATCTCTAAGTTATGCAGCGGATATCTAACATAGTAGGTCCTTAACAGCAAGTCTAAATAGCAAGACAGCAAATCTAAACAGCGGAAGCAACAAACCTCTAAGCACCTGAGAAAACATGCTTAAAAACGTCAACAATAATGTTGGTGAGCTATAGTTTAAATTGTAACAGTAATATAAGATTGACTACGAGATTTCAATGCTTCAAAACAGTATGAAAAGTATATGTATAATCGTGGGCACATGGTAACTAGACTTAACGTAAATATAAATATCACCCCCTAAAAGTACACCTGGCGAGTGAGTATGTCCTCGAAGTATTAAACACTCGTTAAATGCTAGCGGGACTAGCCTGAGTGGGGATGTCAAACCCTATGGATCCATATCTAAGATTCACGTCTACCGGTTCAAAAACCAATAGTTAAATGTTACCGTGCCAAGGGGAAAGTTTATGCCGTTATATAACCCACACATATGTAAAGTTTAAGTACTCATGTCAAGTAAGTAAAACATAAAAAGCGCATGTATTCTCAGTCCCAAAAATAGTATAAGTAAAAAGGGATGCTATAACTCACAGTGATAAGAGCGGTAAAGTCGATAATGAAAGTACGCAAGTAGTAAGTCGGTCCGAAAGGTCGTCAACCTAAGTCAAAGGTTGCTAGGTCAGTAGGTTATCCTCATAAGTTCTAATAGTGCATAAAATAAGTTTAAGTGTCATCATCATCATCGTTCATCATCATAAAAGCTTAGTAAGTTTGACAAGAATAGAGATCGAAACAATAGGCTGACTTCGGTTAGCTGCTATGACTTCTACGTAAATCGAAAAGACGCGTAATCAGTGGCTATGGCTCCGTATATGAGTCCCCTAGTTTCGGACCAATTTCCAGAATCAAACTCATCTTTGTTTGAGCGGGGCGATGGTTTAAGTACGAGTAGGTCAGAAATTTCAGCACAACGTTAATAGGGTGTAATGACTTTCGGAAGGCCATAAATCCTAAACCGTAACTCGGATTAAGACGAGGTCTAAACGGAAAATTATCTACTCGAACCGAACTAACTGAAAATTAACTTTCCAGTAGCCCAGGTTACAGA
Organism: Rutidosis leptorrhynchoides; assembly: GCF_046630445.1. Classification (NCBI taxonomy): domain Eukaryota; kingdom Viridiplantae; phylum Streptophyta; class Magnoliopsida; order Asterales; family Asteraceae; genus Rutidosis; species Rutidosis leptorrhynchoides. Next base: position 474,198,748 of record NC_092333.1, on the reverse strand, counting down.
TCAGATCCCGAAAAACAGTAAACAAGTGCTCCGGTGGGGTTCTTGGTGCTTGATGCTCATCACGGTTCTCATCCTTGATGCTTGTAGCTTCAAGTGTACAACTCGTTGATGAGTTAGTATCACCTTGACCAAGATTCTACCATCAACACACAATATATTAAGACCAAGTAAGAACACATCTCATTTACGAGTCTTAGATGGATGATGAACCAAGGTTACATCATATCCTTAGTCTTAACACAATTACAAGTTATATTTACAACTAAAGCTACAAAATTTATTTTAATCAAACAAGTATGAACATAATCTAAGTCAAATGAGGTGATGAAACCCTAAGCTAGAGAGCTTTGATCCCTTTCACACAAGTTATAAGGTTACAAAGCTAGAAAGCTTGAACCTTTAGTGTTCTTGAAGATCTTGAAGCATAAAGCTTGGATCTTTAAGTTACATGAAGACCATAAACACAAGTTTTGATCTTTATAACAAAATAATGAGATCATAAGTTAGAAAACTTAGATCCAACAAAAGATATGAAGATCCAAGCTAGAAAGCTTGCATCTTGGTTGTTCTTGAAGATCTTGAAGCATAAAGCTTGGATCTTTAAGTTACATGAAGATTACAAACACAAGTTTGAATCTTTATAACAAAATAACAAGATTTAAAGTTAAAAGATATAGATCTACAAAGTGGGTGAAGATTCAAAGCTAGAAAGCTTGAATCTTTCATGTTCTTGAAGGATTCATGCTTGAATCTACAAGATGTAATCAAGATCAAAGCTAGAAAGCAAGACCTTTAAATGATGATGATGATTTCGTGTAAGATGAAGGGAAAAGAAGAAGAAAAATTTAATTACTTACACTTTTAGAGAGAGAAAGAACTATAGAGAATTAGAGAGTGAGTGTGTGTGAGATACAAATGAGAGCAAGTGTTAAATGGATGGAATAAGGGTGGTATTTATAGGTGGTGAGGGGATAGTGGTGGTGAGTTGGCCAAAAATTGGAGGGGGGACAAGGGGGACAAAAAGTTGCTTTTTGGTTAATGGTTGTCTAAAGTTGGTGCTTATGTTAGGATCCCATGCAACATTAAAGATAATACTTGACATAAATGCTAGCATGTTCTCTCAAATAAATGGGCATTTATCTTACATATTAATGGGTCACTAGCTAATAATAATTGGGCTAATTAAATAGTCTACTAACTAGTGTAGGGTGGGCTAAGGCCCAACAAGGTAGAAAGTCCAACAAGACTAACTAGTAAGCATAAGTAAATTACTATGCGTAATTAAGCATCCATAAACCCAAGTAATTATTATTATAAAATAATAATTAAGATTTTGTAGTCATAATATTCCGATTACGACATAAGTTAAACGTGTACGCAGTACGCAGTTTGTTCGTAACGTCAAGTGACACTAACGGTCATAAAGGTTTTCGATGATCAAGTTAAGTAACCTACGTACTTAAAGGAACTTTTTAACACATAAATGAAAGTAAGCCATGTATATAAAGGTTCCAGAGTATAAAGTAGCACAGTACGCACAAATACACAGTTTCGCTAAAACACAAAGCACAAAAGCAAGTCAAAAAAGTCGGGTCGTTACAAACGCAGCCTTATCTGAATCGTCGGTTATCAATCCGAGGTGATTTCAAAAGAATTGTGTTTTTAGATGATTAAACGCTGATGGTAGTATGGTGGAATATAAAAGGTCCTCCGGTAACAATAAATGAGCACGCATATATATCAAGGTTATAATAAGGTTGTTTTGAATGAAAAGTCGAAGTTGTCTTGCTGGAGCTGTGACAAAATTTGCTACTTTGAAAAAGAACTGCAAAGTTATTTTGGGTAATAATAACACTAAAGGAATTAGCACAGCTACTTTTTAAACGTTTACTCAGTTTTCGATAGTTTTTCAGATGCATAACTATATGCATAAATCTTTCCTTCCGTAGATGAAGTGCGGTTGTTTCATTCTCTTGATTGAGGTGTAATTAAGAATCATGAAAGGTTTGAACGCGGATTATAATTGTCAAGGTACAAATGAGGTTTGAGATGAAATCAAGTGGCAAACTTGAAGAATTGTTTAATTTCATATGTTATAATCAATATTTTAATTCATTTTTAATTGTCCAATGTTGATAGTCCAATAATCGGTTTATATATATATATGATCTTAGAATTACCCCATGACGTATTGTATACGTATTGTCTTTGTATGAACCCAGAGACGTATTGTATACGTATTGTCTTAGAATTAACTAAGACGTATTGTGTACGTATTGTCTTAGGATTTATCAAAATATATGGTATACTTATTGTGTTAGGAAGTACCAAGAATATTATTATACATATATACAATTACAGAATTTGTGTACATGTCTCAGACTCAATCACAACTCAAAGTATATATATTATTGTAGAATCAACCTCAACCTTATATAGCGAACTTGAGCATTACAGCATATAGAGTGTCTATGGTTATTCCAAAAAATATATATACATGCGTCGATATGATATGTCAAAACTTTGTATACGTGTCCCAATATTTAAAGTGCGTAAAAATAAATAACGGAAATTAAATGATGATAAATAAAATTGCGAGAATATAAATTGCGATAATTAAATTGCGATAAATAAAATATTATCAGTTAGCTAGGAACAGTTAGCTGGAACAGTTAGCGTGGATTCTTAACAAAATTTCTCATAGTTAACTCGTTTGTTTCTAACAAATTTTATTTTGTTCAATGTTTCTTCATTATGCTACTTGTTGAATTCTGATAAATCAAAATCCAAATATGAAATTGAATGAAAATGGTTATTCTGTGGTGAACGGATACGTATATCAGTGGATGTAAATAGCATAGTAAATGATCGTTGAATCATATTCGAAGAATGTACAGTGTAACTTATTAATGCGAAATCTTAAATATTCCTCGGGTATTACCTACCCGTTAAAATATTTTCATCATTAAGATTTTGTACGAAATAATTTTTAATTTCAATCTTTATGAAAATATATTTGCATATATATTTTCTGCAGATGTAATTATGGATCTAATGAGTTAATATGATATTAATCTCATTTGCTTTTCGGTTTGTGCTAGAATAAGTAATCTCTAAAACTATTAGGAACCACATATTCTTCGCAGAATATTAATGAAGTTATGGATCAATACTTCATCGTTAATTATTGTTGGTACACCATGGTATCTATGGTGCGTATGATGTTGATGTTCGAGGTATAGATTATGGTGTCGAGATGTGTGATGTGGATGTTGTGGTTAGTGGTATTGGTGCTGCTGGTACTGATGTTGATGGTACTGTTAGTGCCGGTGATGCTGCTGGTGCTTGTAAGTTTTGAACCATATTCTCCAAGGTTAGCACTAGAGCTCGAAGTTCTTTAACTTCTTCTACTAACCCTGGTTGGTTGTCAGTGTGAGGTAGAGATCGGATATCTTCTCTAGTTCCGTTAATGGTAGTCTCAAGATGAAAAATACTCGCAAAAAGGGTATAAACGGTGTTGCGAACAGGTTCGCCGGTGAGCGGGTCAAGTACTCCAAGGTTAGGTAGTAGATTCGGTTCATGATATGGAGTACCTTCTTCCCTTCTCCATAGAGTGAGTATGTCGCAAACCCTGAAAGGACCCGTTCATATACATTATAAACGATTCACAATAGTTGATTACATTGTAAGGTATTTTACCTCTATATGATACATTTTACAAACATTGCATTCGTTTTTAAAAGACGAACTTTCTTTACATCGAAAATTGACAGGCATGCATACCATTTCATAATATCCACTATCCAACTATAAATTGATTTAATAATAATCTTTGATGAACTCAATGACTCGAATGCAACGTTCTTCGAAATATGCTATGAAAGACTACAAGTAATATCTTTAAAATGAGCAAATGCACAGCGGAAAATTTCTTTAACGCCTGAGAATAAACATGCTTTAAAGTGTCAACCAAAAGGTTGGTGAGTTCATTAGTTTATCATAATCATTTATTTCCATCATTTTAATAGACCACAAGAATTTCATTTCCAGTTCTCATAAATATACGTCCCATGCATAGAGACAAAAATAATCATTCATATGGTGAACACCTGGTAACTGACATTAACTAGATACATATAAGAATATCCCCTATCATTCCGGGATCCTCCTTCGGACATGATATAAATTTCGAAGTACTAAAGCATCCGGTACTTTAGATGGGGTTTGTTAGGCCCAATAGATCTATCTTTAGGATTCGCGTCAATTAGGGTGTTTGTTCCCTAATTCTTAGATTACCAGACTTTAATAAAAAGGGGCATATTCGATTTCGATAATTCAACCATAGAATGTAGTTTCAATTACTTGTGTCTATTTCGTTAAACATTTATAAAAGCGCATGTATTCTCAGTCCCAAAAATATAAAGGGTAAAAAGGCAAATGAAACTCACCATACTGTATTTCGTAGTAAAAATACATATAACGTCATTGAACAAGTGCAAGGTTGGCCTCGGATTCACGAACCTAAATTAATTATATATATTTATGTGTTGGTCAATATTTGTCTAACAAATTAGCTCAAGTCATAGTGTACCACAATCCTAATGCTCGAGACTAATATGCAAAAGTCAACAAAAGTAAATTTGACTCAAAATAATTTCCAAAAATTGATACATGATTAATATATAGTTTAAATATCGTCGTTTTATATTTTTAAATATTTTTAAAAGATTTATTAGAGTAAATAATATAATTTATTTATTAATAAATAAAATTTTATATTAAATTTATATAATATAATATACTTTTATATATATTAAGTAATAAAATTTATAGGGTTCATTTAATATCATAAAGATAATATGATATGTATTATTAAAGTAAGTTATTACACGTAGTAAAATATGTTTGTATCTCATATTTATTTGATAAAATAATATCTATAATGATAGTAAGTAAAAGTTGTATTATTTTGTAATAATAATTATTATTATAAAAATATCAATATTTATAATTACTAAGATGACATTATGATAAAACGATAATTCTAATTATGATAACTTTAATATTTACGATAATTTTTAATATTATCTTTAAAATAATAATTCTATTTAAAATAATAATAATAATGATATTTTATAGTAACAATGACATTTCTATTAAAATGATAATTTTTGTTAAAATGATAGTTTTAATACTAACGATACTTTTAATAATAATAGTAATGATAAAAATAATAAGAACGATAATTTTATCTAAATCAATATCTTATAATATTTTAATTTCATCATGATACTCTTACTCATTATTTCCTAATCGTTTCGTTTAATAGCTTTTAATCATCTTTTATATCGTGTTCATAATAATGATAATAATAGTAATCAAAATAATTAGGTGTTACAAATATTTGTTTTAATTACACTAATATTAATAATGATAGTTACTATAACATTATTAACGATAATACTAATAATTATCTTAATGATAATATAGTAATAATAATAATAACAATAACCATTTTTAAATAATGATATATATATATATTAATAATGATAATAATAATAATAATACTAATAACAATAATAATAATAATAATTGAATAATAATAATAATACTAATTATAACTTTAACGATAATAACGATAGTAATAATAAAAAAAATAACAATTTTTAATGATAAATCCCTTTTATTGATAAAGATAATAATAATCATAATAATAAGATAAAACTAGAACGACGATAAAAACGACGATAATAATAATCATTTTTAATAAAAATATCGAAAATTCAATTGATTATAACTTCTAATCCGTTCATCGAAACCATTCGATATCTAAAGGAAAAGTTCTTAATTTTTCGCTAGCTTTCCAAGGACATGCATATCTTATACCTTATCTCAACCGCAAGTGTAACTAATTCAAGATTCAACCTAACCTGTCTAAGGGCAATATCAAAAGTACAAGCATGCATAATCTAAATACTCGAGCACTAGTCAGGGATACACTATTAGTATGTAAAAGTTAAATTATGAGTAGTCACGTATCAATATTGAGATTCAATATTATAGGAAAGGTACGTAGACGCAACGAAAATAATAAACACTATATTGACCTCACGAGCATACCCATGAACCATACTCAATCACCTCCATAGCTATAACCCATAATTTCCTTAATCCTATCCTACTCGAAAAACAATTTCGAAACCACTCGGACAGCACTCCGTCGTAATATTTTATGTATACTAATAATATCTTGAAATAATACGGAGTAAATATATATATGTAAATCGATTGAGAGAGTTTAGAGAAAAATATTTTCAAGTTTCTATGAAATAATGAAACCTATTGAATTCTATTTATAATAGATTTTTGAATTATTAAAATAAATTATTAAAGTATGAATTATTAAATTGAATTATTAAAGTATGAATTATTAAAGTGAATTATTAAAGTATGAATTATTAAAGTGAATTATTAAAGTGAATTATTAAAGTTAAAGTAAAGTAAAAATAAAGTAAAGTAAAAATAAAGTAAAGGTATATTTTAAGTATAGTAAAAGTATAAAACTATGTACGTATAATACGCGTATATATATATATATAATATTAATTTAAATCGTTATATATATTTAATAAAATAAAATATAAATATCGTTATCTTTATCATACTAGTTAAGTAATGAGTTGTCAAAAGTGGTTCTAGATATTTATAAAAGTTATATACGTTTTAATAATAAAGTTCTTTTTAAACTGAAAACGTTTTTGTACGTTTGAAACTAAATAGATCAATCGAGTCTTTATGAGATTCAATCTTCCACTATCCTTTGTCTAGTTCTCAATGATTGACAATTTGTTCTTATTTATAAATCACTTTACCATTTTCCGAATATTGTTAAAATGGAAAGATTTCTCAAATCAACGTGGGCCTTTCAACAGAGACTTTTAATCATAATTCAATATATCTGATAATTTAATCATTTGATCTTATCTTCTAATTCTATTGATAAACATTTTGAAACAGATACAATCATATAAAGTATTTAATCTAATATTTTGTTTACGTTTCAAGTTATAATATATATATACACATATACATATATAATAATATTCGTTTAATGGTTCGTGAATCGTTGGAACTTGGTCGAGGTTGAATGAATGTATGAACATAGTTTAAAATTCTTGAAATTTAACTTAACAAATATTGCTTATCGTGTCGGAAACATATAAAGATTAAAGTTTAAATTTGGTTGGAAATTTCCGGGTTGTCACAGTACCTACCCGTTAAAGAAATTTCGTTTCTAAATTTGAGTGGAAAGGTCGTGAATGATAATAAGTATGTTTTCATGATGCATACGGGCTGAAAATTTGAGTTTTATCATCAGCAAATAATTTGGATAAACAATCCATTTATATGAAGAGTACGTATGAAGCTAACATAGAAGAGTGAAATGAGTAAGTGTAGATTCATCTTATCATTTGACGTAGATATGATTGATTCCCAGATTTCAAGGGATTTGAAGAAAATCTTCTTAATAAGATTTGACTCTCCGGTAATCAAGGGAATTAGGATCCGCTTTAAATGCGATCGTCCATTTTAATTGTTCTGTCGGAGATTTTCTTATAAATTCACCTTCTTCATTTCCTTACAACTCACACCTTATGTTGATGCATTTTATGCAAGTCCCTAGACATCTACCCACGTCCATTGCAGGTACAACAATTTACAGGCCACCATGATTGCTCGTTATTATCCTATCCGTGTTTGTATGTGGTTACAGGAACTGCAGGAACGAGATTTAGATGTTTGACTATGTTAGACTTAGTCAGACGTACGAGTGAAGCCTCACTAGTACGGATGACAGGCTCATACGCACGGTTGATGCTGAGCTAAGTCACAATTATAACCTAAATGAGAAGACACGAGTGAGTGATCACCCGTACGGTTGATGAAGCCAACTTGTACGTGTGATGAATGAATCGTATGGGTGAGTCAACCGCAGGAGTATATAAAGTCTTATGTTCTTCATTTTAGGTTAAGCCTCTCATTTGTTAGACACACTCAGATCTAGTGAGCTCCTCCGATTCTCTCTCAGTCCAAATCACCCAGGTGGTGAATAATAGCTCTAGGTGTTAATCTAATCACACTTGATTTAGTTGTGGTTTGACTAAATTAATAAAAAAAAAAACTTAACCTATTCACTAGAGGGTTTGATTCACTTATTCCGCCATTATGTGAGTTAAATCTGTTGATTTCTAAGTTCCTAGTCATGTTTCATCACCTTCTATTCTTTCCCCCTGAACTCATATTTTAAAGTATTCATCAATATGCTCCATCCAGTTCTGATTCTCGATATACTTCTAACTTTCATATCAGTCATTCTTCTTTTTCATCTACCGCCGAAAGAATCTATTTACTTCTACTATACTCTTGGGTTTATAGTGTTTCTAGTTCTCCCGTGTCTTTATATTGCTATATGCATCGATATATATGGTTTATAATTTCTGGTTTGTCGTTGGGCTTTATATGTTCCCTTATATTTCCATGTCTTTGCTTCTGTCTTCTATAATCATTATCATTCACAGTTAATGCTCTCTTTTATTTGCTGCAATTTATACCCCAATTTCTATTTTGGAGTTTTGTCTGTAATGACCCGCACTTTTTCGATCGTTCTATACTTATAAGATTAATATTTATATAAATTAAACCTTACCAACATGATAAGCAATCCAAATTGTTGAGATTTATGTTTTTGAAAAGAGTTTTACACAACGTTTGACCGTCTAGTTTGACCGATGATATCACGAACTATATAACATATGATAATTATACGTTTGTGTATATATATATGTTTATATACATATTTAACATGATCTAAGAATGTTTTAATACCTCATTTTGTATTAATAACAATAATTTATAAGTATATTTTGAAACTACTAACTTAAGTTTTCAAAACGATAACCATACGTAACGTTATTTGACATAAATACTTATGACCTATAATGTTTATACATATATCGTATATGTAATGTATTTAATCACTTTTAAGGACTTAAATACATAAAACAATATAAGTATATTCACAAAAGATAGCTATATTTGAATTCACGTTCCGTTTTCACAAGATTTCTATACGTATATCTAGGGTATATGTACCCGTATCATACCTAGCTTCTATACGTATTTACTATTGGTATATACACATCAAATCACCACCAACCAGACCTTGTTCATACCTTATGTATAAGGTAATTAGAAATTGGATGCTAGCATTGAAAGTCATACAAAATAACAAAAGGAAAACTTGTCTTTGTCTCCCCCCATTCACGTTTTTTTAAAGGGCAAGGAGTACTCCATTTTGATTCATTTTCATTTCCATTTTCTAGCTAAACACACACACTTTCATGAGCCTTAAACCCCTTAACCATCTCAGCTCAAAACCATGAAGATCTAGTTCCAAAAACATCACTTAATCATCATAAGAAAACCCTTACAAAAACACTTCAAGAATCCTTCCAAGAACACAAGCTTACTTCCAATCTTTCATCCAATTCCATCACTCTTTTGGTTCTAGGTTTTTACTTCTCTTTTACAGCAATCTTGTCCAAGTAACTTGAGGTAGTAACTTTGTTCATAACCTTATTCGATTCATATATATATAACTATCTTATTTTATGGTATAAAATTTTAACAACAAGAACATAGTTTGAATGTTTTCAAACTTGTTTGCAAACTAAATAGATCCTTCTAACTTAACTTTTAAAATACTTTAAGACCTGTAATATATCATAAATATATGCTAATTTAACAAGGTATAACTTTGTTTTTCAAAGAACACCTTAAAAACTGAATTTACGACGTCGGAATGCAACCGGGGGCTGTTTTGGGTTGGATAATTAAAAACCATCTTGAACTTTGAATTGGAGGTTTATATTCTGGAAAAATGATATTTCTTATGAATATGTTAACACATAAAAATTTCATGATTTAACTCAAAGTATAAGTATTTTTAGAAAAATAATCATTTAAGGTTGTTTACATGATGGAAAATGATCAACTTCATAAGTTTCACCAAAGTTTGACCTATGACCTGTGATTTCGAATACAAACTAAGGTATTTACAGTTTATATTCTTAAAGAGGGACTCGATCCAAGGACTTGGCAAGTTGAACCAACGAAAACGGAGTTGTAACGAAGAAACTATGACCAAAACAAAATCGGATATCCAAGACTAGTTTAGCCACGAAAATAATTGGAGAAAAATTAAATAAATCACATCTTTTTAAAATAACATGATATTTTATATATATGTACTCATAATTTAATTTTATATATTTCAGGATCACCCGTAAACAATACGAGAAGATTAATCATAAGATCCCATGATTGTACGCAACACGTCATTTGACAACACCGGTACTTTATGTACGCAACACGTCATTTGACAACACCGGTACTGTGGGTCAAGATTAATCCCGACCAATACGAATACGATGGGGGTTTTATTTATTTCGATGGGGGTTTTATTTAATTATTAAAACACCTAAAAATGAATCATTAAAATTAAATTACTAACTACGGACTAAGAAGACATAAAAAGTATTATAAGTATATATATGTGACGATTGTTTAAAATAAAAATATATTGATATATTATATATGGATAGGTTCGTGATATCAACCGGAGACCAAGTCAAAATATATATCTTCAAGGCAAAAGTGAGTATATAGTCCCACTTTTAAACTCTAAGTATTTCGGGATGAGAATACATGTATTTTATGTTTTACGTTATGGACACAAGTAACTGAAAAATATATTCTACGTTGAGTTGTACCACTGGCATACTTCCCTGTAGCTTGGTAACTATTATTTACAGCGGTATTGTAAACGCGAATCCTGTTGATAGATCTATCAGGCCTGACAACCCCAACCGGACTGGACGACCAGTATTCAACGGTTGCACAGTACTTCATTTCGTGACTACACTTGGTACGGTGTAGTAAGATTTCATAATAAAGGGAATATGCGACGTGATTAAATGTTAAGTATGGTTACCAAGTGCTCAACCACTTAGAATATTTTTATTAAAATGTTTACATATGAAATCTTGTGGTCTATATTTATATCGCTGCCGGCATTAAACATATATCTCACCAACTTTATGTTGACGTTTTAAACATGTCTATTCTCAGGTGATAACTAAAAGCTTCCGCTGCAACATGTTGAATTTAAGCAAGATCTTGAGTATGCATATTTGTGTCAAAAATAAAACTGCATATCGGAGGATTTGTAATGTAAAATATGTTGGAAATCGTATTGTTATCATCACATGTAAAGTTTGTAAGTCTAAGATTATCGCTAAACGATAATCATCTTTATATTGTCTAAAGCTTGTATTAAAATAAGAGTTATGGTTTGTAATGTAAAATAAATGCAGTTGTTCTTTTAAAAATGTCGCATATAGAGGTCAATACCTCGCAATGAAATCATACGTTATCTAACTCGTTCTTATGGTTAAGGACGGGTTATGACATTTGGTATCAGAGCGGTGGTCTTAGCGAACCAGGTTTGCATTAGTGTGTCTAACTGATAAGTCGTTAGGATACATTAGTAAGTCTGGACTTTGACCGGGTCTGATTTAAAAACCATTGCTTATCATTGTTGGTTAAAATTTATATGTAAATATTATGTAGTACTAATGGGTTAGTTGTTGTGTGATAGATGTCGGGCTCAAAACTTGTTATCACATTCAGCGACTCCGAACCAGAATCTTAAGATGGTGTTCCAGTCATTAACCTATCCGATGACGAAAATAATATCTTTGGGGAAGACTCACAAATTCCGGATGAACCGACTATAGAGAACCCGGAAATTGAACCCGAGGAGGAAAGTGAACCCGAGGAGGAAAGTGAACCCGAGGAGGAAAGTGAAACCGAGGAAGAAATACAGGAAATTACAAAAGACAAGTTCGAACTAGGAAAGAAACGAAAAGCTAATGAATTAGAAAATTCAAATCCCGAGTTTAGTGAGGATGATGTGGCACCAACTCCGCTAGACACTACCACCCCTATTCCCGCTATTCCTATTCGTTCTATCCCGGCATCCAGTTCTTCAGCCCCACAGCCAAAATATAGGCAGACAGCTAGGATAAGCGTTAGGTGATTCCTTGAACCTAAACGTCCTAGAAAATAGACCAAACGATGCACTGCCGTATTAAACTATGGGATCATATAATGTTTTGTATAATATTATTAGTATAGTTTGCTTAATGTTCGATGTAAGATAAGCATATGTAAAATAGTGAAGTATGAAATGCAATAATTTTCCATGGTTAAGTATTATTTAGATTGTAGTAATTGGTTCTGTACTAAGCTATTAAGTATGAACATTAACGGGTAGGTACTACCCTAGATATAATTATAAAATGCTAATAAGAAGAAAAAGCTTTTATAATAATACCTGGTTCATATTATTAATAAGCTATAATGTACTGTAAATATACACTACATCTATAATATTCCATGTGAATAATTATTTCTTTTCATTCTTATAGAAGAATATGGCGCGATTGAATCGAATGACGGAACAAGAAGTCGAGGAATTCATCAACCAGCGAGTGAACGACAGAATGTTATGGGTAGAGGCTGCAAGAGCTGCTGCAGTTAACCCAAATCCTCGTGTAGGATGCACCTACAAAACTTTTCAAGCTTGCAAGCCCTCATCATTCAGTGGAACAGAAGGACCGATCGGTTTAACCCGGTGGATAGAAAAGATGGAGACTGTGTTTAAAATCAGTGGTTGTGTTGAAAAGGACATGACCAAGTATGCATCGTGCACTTTACAAGATAGTACACTCACGTGGTGGAAAAATTATGTGAAGGCTGTAGGAGGAGATGTAGCTTATGATACCCCATGGGAAGAATTCAAAATAATGTTAATCAACGAGTATTGTCCAAGGAACGAGGTTAGGAAGTTGGAAGATGAATTACGAAGCCTGAAGGTTGTTGGTACTGAAATCACCAACTACAATCAGCGATTCATGGAATTAGTTTTGCTATGTCCTGAATTGGTTCCAACCGAGGAACGGAAGATTGAAATGTACAAAGATGGTTTGCCCAAAAAGGTCAAGGCAAACGTTACAGCATCGAAACCTAAGACAATTCATGAAGCTATAACCATGGCAAACGAGCTAATGGATCAGGTCATCATGGATAAGAAAGCATCCAATACTGATGTGAAGGTATCAGGTAACAAAAGAAAGTGGAATGGAAATTATGATCGAGGTAACCAACAACAATCTTTTAAGAAACAAGAAACCACGCAAGGTGCAGGTAGTGGTTCAAGCTTTGGTTACAAAGGACAAAATCCTTTATGCAACCGATGCCACAAACATCACTCTGGCTACTGTAATGTGGTATGCAACAAATGTAATCGAATGGGTCATCTTGCTGAAGATTGTAGGGCTCTCGTTACAAATACAAATGGTACCAAGACTCCTGCCACCAATGCAAATAGAACTGCTTTGGCTACCGTTACTTGTTTTGGGTGTGGAAAACAAGGTCACTATAAGAGCCAGTGCCCGAATCCAGAGAAGAATATCGGACCTGCACGTGGGAGAGCATTTGTTATTAATGCTAGAGAGGCATGTGAATACCCGGAGCTTGTTACGGGTACGTTTACCATTAATAACTTATTAGCATCTATTATATTTGATACTGGTGCCGATAGAAGTTACGTGTGTAGAAATTTTTACACTAAATTGAATTATTCATCATTACCTCTAGATGCTAAGTACATGATTGAGTTAGCTAATGGTAAACTAATTAAAGCCGATAAAATTTGTCGTGATTGTGAAATAAAGTTAGCCGGAGAAACGTTTAAAATTGACTTGATACCCGTAGAATTAGGAAGTTTTGATGTAATAATCAGCATGGACTGGATGTCCAAAGTAGGAGCTGAAGTTGTGTGTGCCAAGAAGGCAATTCGCATTCCTCGTAAGGATAAAACGCCAGTAATGATTTATGGAGAGAAGGGTAACTCAAAGCTAAAACTCATTAGTTATTTGAAAGCTCAAAAGTGCTTGAAGAAAGGGTGCTATGCTATCTTAGCACATGTTAATAAAGTCGAAACGAAGGAAAAAGTGAAGAGCATCAATGACGTGCCTGTGGCAAGAGATTTTCCTGAAGTCTTTCCGGAAGAGTTGCCGGGATTACCTCCATTTAGATCTGTAGAATTTCAAATAGATTTAGTACCAGGAGCTGCACCAGTTGCCCGTGCTCCATATAACTTGCACCGTCCGAGTTAAAAGAACTTCAGAGTCAGTTAAAAGAATTACTGGATCGTGGATTCATACGACCAAGTACTTCACCGTGGGGAGCTCCGATTCTATTTGTTAAAAAGAAAGATGGATCTTTTAGGATGTGTATAGATTATCGTGAATTAAATAAGTTAACTATCAAGAATCGGTATCCACTACCGAGAATTGACGACTTATTTGATCAACTCCAAGGATCATGTGTGTACTCGAAAATTGACCTAAGATCGGGCTATCATCAATTACGCGTCAAAGAAGAAGATATACCGAAAACTGCTTTTCGGACACGTTATGGTCATTACGAATTTTTGGTCATGCCGTTTGGGTTGACAAATGCGCCAGCTGTATTCATGGACCTCATGAATCGAGTTTGTAGTACATATTTAGATAAGTTTGTTATCGTTTTCATTGATGATATTCTTATCTATTCCAAGAGTGAGCAAGAGCATGAGCAGCATTTAAGGTTGATATTAGAGTTGTTGAGAAAAGAACAGCTATATGCTAAATTTTCTAAATGTGCTTTCTGGTTGAAAGAAGTGCAATTTCTTGGCCACGTTGTTAGTAGCAAAGGAATTCAGGTTGATCCAGCAAAAATTGTAGCCATTAGAAAATGGGAGACTCCTAAGACACCAACGCAGATACGCCAATTTTTAGGTTTAGCCGGTTATTATAGAAGGTTTATTCAAGATTTTTCCCGAATAGCTAAGCCGTTGACAGCATTAACGCAAAAAGGGAAGAAATACGAATGGACCTCGGAGCAGGAGAACGCATTTCAATTACTGAAAAAGAAGTTAACTACGGCGCCTATTTTATCGTTACCAGAAGGGAACGATGATTTTGAAATATATTGTGACGCTTCGCGACAAGGTTTTGGTTGCGTTCTTATGCAACGGAAGAAAGTTATTGCATACGCATCCCGACAATTGAAGATTCACGAGCGGAATTATACGACGCATGATCTAGAACTGGGAGCAGTCGTGTTTGCATTGAAGATATGGAGACACTACTTGTATGGGGTTAAATGCACTGTGTTTACTGATCATAAAAGCCTTCAACATATTTTTGATCAGAAACAGCTGAACATGAGACAACGTAGGTGGGTCGAGTTAATAAACGACTATGATTGTGAAATTCGTTATCATCCCGGGAAGGCGAACGTGGTGGCCGATGCTTTAAGCAGAAAGGAACGAGAACCAATTCGAGTTCGAGCGATGAACATAAAAATTCGCATGAATCTCAACTCACAAATCAAAGAGGCTCAACGAGAAGCACTTACTAAAGAAAATATAGGAAATGAAATAATGAAGAAGTATGAGAAGCAACTCGTTATACGGGAAGATGGAATTCAATATTTTGCAAATCGTATTTGGGTACCGAAGTTGGGTGGATTAAGGAAGTTGATATTGAACGAGGTACATAAGACAAGATACTCGATACATCCTGGAGTGGAAAAGATGTACCAAGATCTTAAGACACATTATTGGTGGCCAAATTTAAAGACAGACGTTGCAACATATGTTGGGGAGTGTTTAACTTGTTCCAAAGTCAAAGCAGAACACCAGAAGCCGTCAGGGTTACTTCAACAACCAGAAATCCCAGAATGGAAATGGGATGGTATTACCATGGATTTCATCACGAAGTTACCAAAGACTGCCTGGGGATACGACACCATTTGGGTAATTGTTGATCGTCTTACCAAATCTGCACATTTCTTGCCTATAAAGGAAACGGATAGAATGGAGAAATTATTACGATTATATATAAAGGAAATAGTTTCAAGGCATGGAATACCTATTTCCATTATATCTGATCGTGATAGTAGATTTACCTCAAAGTTCTGGCAATCACTACAGGAGGCACTAGGAACTCGTTTGGATATGAGTACTGCATATCATCCGCAAACCGACGGGCAGAGTGAAAGAACAATTCAGACTCTTGAAGACATGCTCAGGGCATGTGTGATCGATTTTGGAAACGGATGGGATAAATATCTACGGTTAGCAGAATTCTCGTATAATAATAGTTATCATGCGAGCATTAAAGCTGCACCATTCGAAGCACTGTATGGAAGGAAGTGTAGATCTCCTATCTGTTGGAATGAAGTAGGAGATCGACAATTAACTGGTCCCGAGATCATACATGAAACTACTGAAAAGATAGTACAAATTAAGGAGAGATTGAAAACAGCCCGTAGTCGCCAAAAGAGCTACACCGATGTTCGAAGGAAACCATTAGAGTTTCAGATCGGTGACATGGTTATGCTAAAGGTGTCACCTTGGAAAGGTGTAATACGTTTCGGAAAAAGGGGTAAACTGAACCCAAGACACGTAGGCCCGTTCAAGATTATCGAACGCATTGGACCAGTAGCTTATCGACTCGAGTTACCACAACAACTCGCCGGAGTACATAATACATTTCACGTCTCAAACCTTAAGAAGTGTCTTGCAAAGGAAGACCTCACCATTCCTCTAGAAGAAATCCAAGTTGACGAGAAATTAAAATTCGTAGAAGAACCAGTCGAAATCATGGACCGTGAAGTTAAACAGCTCAAGCAGAGCAACATACTGATCGTTAAGGTTCGTTGGAATGCTCGAAGAGGTCCTGAGTTTACTTGGGAACGAGAGGATCAGATGAAACAAAAGTATCCACACTTGTTTTGAAAACGGGTAGGTACTGTAATGACCCGCACTTTTTCGATCGTTCTATACTTATAAGATTAATATTTATATAAATTAAACCTTACCAACATGATAAGCAATCCAAATTGTTGAGATTTATGTTTTTGAAAAGAGTTTTACACAACGTTTGACCGTCTAGTTTGACCGATGATATCACGAACTATATAACATATGATAATTATATGTTTGTGTATATATATGTATATATACATATTTAACATGATCTAAGAATGTTTTAATACCTCATTTTGTATTAATAACAATAAGTTATAAGTATGTTTTGAAACTACTAACTTAAGTTTTCAAAACGATAACCATACGTAACGTTATTTGACATAAATACTTATGACCTATAATGTTTATACATATATCGTATATGTAATGTATTTAATCACTTTTAAGGACTTAAATACATAAAACAATATAAGTATATTCACAAAAGATAGCTATATTTGAATTCTCGTTCCGTTTTCACAAGATTTCTATACGTATATCTAGGGTATATGTACCCGTATCATACCTAGCTTCTATACGTATTTACTATTGGTATATACACATAAAATCACCACCAACCAGCCCTTGTCCATGCCTTATGTATAAGGTAATTATAAATTGGATGCTAGCATTGAAAGTCATACAAAATAACAAAAGGAAAACTTGTCTTTGTCTCCCCCCATTCACGTTTTTTTAAAGGGCAAGGAGTACTCCATTTTGATTCATTTTCACTTCCATTTTTCTAGCTAAACACACACACTTTTATGAGCCTTAAACCCCTTAACCATCTCAGCTCACAACCATGAAGATCTAGTTCCAAAAACATCACTTAATCATCATAAGAAAACCCTTACAAAAACACTTCAAGAATCCTTCCAAGAACACAAGCTTACTTCCAATCTTTCATCCAATTCCATCACTCTTTTGGTTCTAGGTTTTTACTTCTCTTTTACAGCAATCTTGTCCAAGTAACTTGAGGTAGTAACTTTGTTCATAACCTTATTCGATTCATATATATATAACTATCTTATTTTATGGTATAAAATTTTAACAATAAGAACATAGTTTGAATGTTTTCAAACTTGTTTGCAAACTAAATAGATCCTTCTAACTTAACTTTTAAAATACTTCAAGACCTGTAATATATCATAAATATATGCTAATTTAACAAGGTATAACTTGGTTTTTCAAAGAACACCTTAAAAACTGAATTTACGACGTCGGAATGCAACCGGGGGCTGTTTTGGGTTGGATAATTAAAAACCATCTTGAACTTTGAATTGGAGGTTTATATTCTGGAAAAATGATATTTCTTATGAATATGTTAACACATAAAAATTTCATGATTTAACTCAAAGTATAAGTATTTTTAGAAAAATAATCATTTAAGGTTGTTTACATGATGGAAAATGATCAACTTCATAAGTTTCACCAAAGTTTGACCTATGACCTGTGATTTCGAATACAAACTAAGGTATTTACAGTTTATATTCTTAAAGAGGGACTCGATCCAAGGACTTGGCAAGTTGAACCAACGAAAACGGAGTTGTAACGAAGAAACTATGACCAAAACAAAATCGGATATCCAAGACTAGTTTACCCACGAAAATAATTGGAGAAAAATTAAATAAATCACATCTTTTTAAAATAACATGATATTTTATATATATGTGCTCATAATTTAATTTTATATATTTCAGGATCACCCGTAAACAATACGAGAAGATTAATCATAAGATCCCATGATTGTACGCAACACGTCATTTGACAACACCGGTACTTTATGTACGCAACACGTCATTTGACAACACCGGTACCGTGGGTCAAGATTAATCCCGACCAATACGAATACGATGGGGGTTTTATTTATTTCGATGGGGGTTTTATTTAATTATTAAAACACCTAAAAATGAATCATTAAAATTAAATTACTAACTACGGACTAAGAAGAAATAAAAAGTATTATAAGTATATATATGTGACGATTGTTTAAAATAAAAATATATTGATATATTATATATGGATAGGTTCGTGATATCAGCCGGAGACCAAGTCAAAATATATATCTTCAAGGCAAAAGTGAGTATATAGTCCCACTTTTAAACTCTAAGTATTTCGGGATGAGAATACATGTATTTTATGTTTTACGTTATGGACACAAGTAACTGAAAAATATATTCTACGTTGAGTTGTACCACTGGCATACTTCCCTGTAGCTTGGTAACTATTATTTACAGCGGTATTGTAAACGCGAATCCTGTTGATAGATCTATCGGGCCTGACAACCCCAACCGGACTAGACGACCAGTATTCAACGGTTGCACAGTACTTCGTTTCGTGACTACACTTGGTACGGTGTAGTAAGATTTCATAATAAAGGGAATATGCGACGTGATTAAATGTTAAGTATGGTTACCAAGTGCTCAACCACTTAGAATATTTTTATTAAAATGTTTACATATGAAATCTTGTGGTCTATATTTATATTGCTGCCGGCATTAAACCTATATCTCACCAACTTTATGTTGACGTTTTAAACATGTCTATTCTCAGGTGATAACTAAAAGCTTCCGCTACAACATGTTGAATTTAAGCAAGATCTTGAGTATGCATATTTGTGTCAAAAATAAAACTGCATATCGGAGGATTTGTAATGTAAAATATGTTGGAAATCGTATTGTTATCATCACATGTAAAGTTTGTAAGTCTAAGATTATCGCTAAACGATAATCATATTTATATTGTCTAAAGCTTGTATTAAAATAAGAGTTATGGTTTGTAATGTAAAATAAATGCAGTTGTTCTTTTAAAAATGTCGCATATAGAGGTCAATACCTCGCAATGAAATCATACGTTATCTAACTCGTTCTTATGGTTAAGGACGGGTTATGACATTGTCCTTTTGTTTCTTCTTCTTGCGATTAAGCACCACTTGTAATGGTCTAGAATTCATAGATATGAATTTCGGAATGAACATTGTTAATGTTCTAGAAAGGAAATTGTGATGGCACGATCTTGACTTGTCAAATTACTAGAATACCTTGGAAAAGGCCGAATCATCAAGAAATATTTTCTTGATATTTTAGAGGTTAAATAGAATACAAGAGTCGTATAACATGGCACATGATGATGTTATGATCTGTGAATCATCATGTTCCATTTAGAAACTCATCATGACTTACTGTAATATAATCACATTGATCAAGTGTCATTATATTATACTAATTCATGCTTCAGTTCCCAACACTACTTAAAAATATTCCTATTTTAAACTTGAATGTTTCAGAATTTAGAAACTAAAATAGTTTCTTTTATGATGTAATACAGATAGCGCGAAGAGGTAAATGATTTCAAATAAGAAAAATTAAGAAAATATCTTCAGAAATATGGAGGATATTTATAATGAAAGATATGATGATATTTTAGAATTTCTAATATCAGAGGATGATGAAGAATATTGTCCGCAGGGGTTTAGAGTCAGGAGCAAGGTATTCGTTAATGACTTCAGCAGGTACTGAATCATTTGGATCCTTTGAAGTCAGGTTCAGTCTTTGTAATTTGTCCACAGCCTCCTTCCTACTTTGCTCAATCCATTTTCCATTTCCAAAACTTCTCTTTTTCTGTGCTTTGCCAACACACTTCATCATTATCATCCAGCTTTTACCGTTTAAAGTCGTTTATAGTTTTTGCTGCTTCATCAGCATTTTTTTTCTTTCAGAGAACCAATTCGTAGTTCGGAGTGTTTTTCAGAAACTTCACATTCAAATTAAGTCCAGAAGATAGACGTTATATATACACATATAACTGTTGGCGTAGACATGCTGCGAGATTTTAAAATACTGATTGCTAATTCCCAATGATTCGTATGGCAATTCTCATTACAAGATGCGAATGAGTAAATGATTGGGTTTCAATGAATAATTATAATGACTTTTTGGAGAGGCTAAAGTCAAAGGGTAATGAAGTTGTTGGTACATCTGTTAATAATGTGGTGGAATGTAAAATGTTCCCTGGTAACGATGGTGTATATCTCAAGGTTATAATAAGGTTAGTCTGACTAAAAAGTCAAAGTTGACTTGCGGGAGCTGTGACAAAACTGGCTACTTTGAATAGGAGTCGCAAAGTTATTTTTGCTAATAAATGCCAAAGAATCTGACGCGGAACTTTTACTTTGGTTTCAAGAGTTTTTCGGGTACATAACTGTGGGTAACATGTGGTTGGATCATCATCTCGATTGCTCATCATTCGAAGTGTCTTCAGAAATTTTCGAAGGGTTTGAACACAGATTGTAATCGTTAACATGCATTTGATGTTCTAACACAGTTTTGAAGTCAAAATATAGCTTGTGAAAGATGTAAGGATCTAAGAGTGATAATTTTGGTCATATCTCAAGTTGAATTTTGAGATTTCAAAATCAGAATATGTAATTAAATTTTGAATGAGTATGGTTGTTTTAATTTCTATAAAAGAATGTATATTGTTGTGAAAGTAGGGAGTATAATGGATGATTTGCTGAATCAGATTCGAAGAATGTAACATATTAATTGTGAATTTATATATCTCTCGGGTATTACCTACCCGTTAAAAAAAATTTCACAATTAATATTTTGTACAAAAGAATTTTATTACAGTCTTTATGAAAATATATATATATGTATATTTTCTTCAGATGTAACATAGATTTAATGAGTTAATGTTAAATTAAACTCATTTGATTTACTGTTGAAACTAGAATTGAATAATCCCTAAAGGCTTTAAAAAGTACATAACTTTTACGCAGTATTTCTTTAATGACATTGAAATTTTGAATCAATACTTCGTTAATTGTTGATGTATGATGTTCGGTTCGTGGAATTCTTGTGAATTTCGCAAAGTACGAATGATGTTATCTGAAAAGTTTCGGGTACATCGATGATGAAAGTGTAAAATCAAATATATACTTGATTTATTATGAATTGGAATTTGTTGAATTGCGAAAGATTGTAGTTAACGCTGGTTAAGTTGCGGCCGAAGGACGTACATTATTGCATATTTTTAATATGAATTAACCGAGTAGTTAAGATTCACACACAATAGCTTAGCACGGAAAGATTTATTTCAATATATATATATATATATATATATATATATATATATATATATATATATATATATATATATATATATATATATATATATATATATATATATATATATATATATATATATATATATATATATATAATATACATATAATTTCTTTAGAGGGAATGAGTTAATTCTTCATAACTCGTTGATACAATATACACGTTATTGATTCGTAATGATGTCCACAGTGATTCTTGAACTGACGGAGTTTGTGATGTTATCTGTGTTGTTGATTCGGATGTTGACTGTACTGACGATGCTGGTAATGCTGACGGTACTGTTGATGCTGTTGGTAAAACAAGTTTAGCTTGTTAATCACACACCATTTTTGTCAGGGTTTCTACTCTTCCTTCTATCATTTTGGTTCGCTTAACTGATTTATGGTTAAGGCTAGATTAGATAATCTCTAAGACTTTAGAGATTACATAATCGCCGCGGAATGTTTCTCCAATGAAGTTATGAATTAATACTTCGTCAGTTATTGTTGTTGGTACTCCTTGGTATCTATGGTGCGTATGACGTTGATGCTCGTGGGACAGATTGTGAAGTTGAGGTTTACGACGCGGTTGTGGTTGGAGGTGGTAATGGAACTATTGGCGTTGATGATGGTGGTACTGGTTATGCTGCTGATGCTGCTGCTGGTGTTTGTAATCTCTGCACCATATTCTCCAAAGCCACTACCCGAGTGCGAAGCTCGTTGACTTCTTCTATTACACCGGGGTGATTGTCAGTTCGGTCGAGCGGATAAATAAAATCTAAAACTTGATGTAATATATAATCGTGACGAGATACTCTGAAAATGAGCGAGAAAATGGTGTTTCGGACAGGTTCGCCGGTAAGTGCTTCAGGTTCTTCGTCAAGAGGGCAATGTGGTGGATAGAAGGGATCACCTTCTTCTTGTCTCCAATGATTGAGGAGGCTACGAACCCATCCCCAATTCATCCAGAATAGGTGATGACTGATTGGTTGATCTATTCTAGTCACACTGCTTTCGGAGCTTGAATGGGATTCAATTTCGGAATCTGAGTGACTTGAACTGATGACGAATTCCATTTCATACGATTAGATAAAGGATTTTTTTTTTGATATGAAATGATTTTGGCTAACGGATGGTATTCTAATTACATAGAATTATATATATATATACAGATCAAAAGATTTCGTAGATTACGGAGGACTTTGCGGGATATGTCAGGCAAAGTTTAAAGTAACAGATACGATAAGATATGATTTAGCAGATATGCTAAGATATGAATTTTTGTCTATACACTATTCATGCAATCAATGCAGCAAGACGTGTCTAGACTAATAATGATAAGCAGGTAATTTTCCTAAGGATGATAAGCAAATGATTTCCGATTAGAAATGATAAGCAAAACTTTTGACATGCAGACACGGTCGAAGTCCAGACTCACTAATGTATCCTAATGACTTATCAGTTAGACACACTAATGTAGACCTGGTTCGCTAAGACCACCGCTTTGATACTAACTGAAAGGACCCGTTCATATACATTATAAACGATTCACAATAGTTGATTACATTGCGAGGTATTTGACCTCTATATGGTACATTTTACAAACATTGCATTCGTTTTTAAAAGACAAACTTTCTTTACATCAAAAATTGACAGGCATGCATACCATTTCATAAAATCCACTATCCAACTATAAATTGATTTAATAATAATCTTTGATGAACTCAATGACTCGAATGCAACGTTCTT
The DNA here is from genome assembly GCF_046630445.1 of Rutidosis leptorrhynchoides. Taxonomy (NCBI): domain Eukaryota; kingdom Viridiplantae; phylum Streptophyta; class Magnoliopsida; order Asterales; family Asteraceae; genus Rutidosis; species Rutidosis leptorrhynchoides. The sequence goes on along the minus strand of NC_092333.1, from coordinate 474,174,911 downwards.
CGAAATATGCAATGAAAGACTCCAAGTAATATCTTTAAAATGAGTAAATGCACAGCGGAAAATTTCTTTAACACCTGAGAAGAAACATGCTTTAAAGTGTCAACCAAAAGGTTGGTGAGTTCATTAGTTTATCATAATCATTTATTTCCATCATTTTAATAGACCACAATAATTTCATTTCCAGTTCTCATAAATATACGTCCCATGCATAGAGACAAAAATAATCATTCATATGGTGAACATCTGGTAACTGACATTAACTAGATACATATAAGAATATCCCCTATCATTCCGGGATCCTCCTTCGGACATGATATAAATTTCGAACTACTAAAGCATCCGGTACTTTGGATGGGGTTTGTTAGGCCCAATAGATCTATCTTTAGGATTCGCGTCAATTAGGGTGTCTGTTCCCTAATTCTTAGATTACCGAACTTTAATAAAAAGGGGCATATTCGATTTCGATAATTCAACCATAGAATGTAGTTTCAATTACTTGTGTCTATTTCGTCAAACATTTATAAAAGCGCATGTATTCTCAGTCCCAAAAATATAAAGGGTAAAAAGGCAAATGAAACTCACCATACTGTATTTCGTAGTAAAAATACATATAACGTCATTGAACAAGTGCAAGGTTGGCCTCGGATTCACGAACCTAAATTAATTATATATATTTATGTGTTGGTCAATATTTGTCTAACAAATTAGGTCAAGTCATAGTGTACCACAATCCTAATGCTCGAGACTAATATGTAAAAGTCAACAAAAGTAAATTTGACTCAAAATAATTTCCAAAAATCTATACATGATTAATATATAGTTTAAATATCATCGTTTTATATTTTTAAATATTTTTAAAAGATTTATTAGAGTAAATAATATAATTTATTTATTAATAAATAAAATTTTATATTAAATTTATATAATAAAATATACTTTTATATATATTAAGTAATAAAATTTATAGGGTTCATTTAATATCATAAAGATAATATGATATGTATTATTAAAGTAAGTTATTACACGTAGTAAAATATGTTTGTATCACATATTTATTTACGATAATTTTTAATATTATCTTTAAAATAATAATTCTATTTAAAATAATAATAATAATAATGATATTTTATAGTAACAATGACATTTCTATTAAAATGATAATTTTTGTTAAAATGATAGTTTTAATACTAACGATACTTTTAATAATAATAGTAATGATAAAAATAATAAGAACGATAATTTTATCTAAATCAATATCTTATAATATTTTAATTTCATCATGATACTCTTACTCATTATTTCCTAATCGTTTCGTTTAATAGCTTTTAATCGTCTTTTATATCGTGTTCATAATAATGATAATAATAGTAATCAAAATAATTAGGTGTTACAAATATTTGTTTTAATTACACTAATATTAATAATGATAGTTACTATAACATTATTAACGATAATACTAATAATTATCTTAATGATAATATAGTAATAATAATAATAACAATAACAATAACCATTTTTAAATAATGATATATATATTAATAATGATAATAATAATAATAATACTAATAACAATAATAATAATAATAATTGGATAATAATAATAATACTAATTATAACTTTAACGATAATAACGATAGTAATAATAAAAAAAATAACAATTTTTAATGATAAATCCCTTTTATTGATAAAGATAATAATAATCATAATAATAAGATAAAACTAGAACGTCGATAAAAACGACGATAATAATAATCATTTTTAATAAAAATATCGAAAATTCAATTGATTATAACTTCTAATCCGTTCATCGAAACCATTCGATATCTAAAGGAAAAGTTCTTAATTTTTCGCTAGCTTTCCAAGGACATGCATATCTTATACCTTATCTCAACCGCAAGTGTAACTAATTCAAGATTCAACCTAACCTGTCTAAGGGCAATATCAAAAGTACAAGCATGCATAATCCTAAATACTCAAGTACTAGTCAGGGATACACTATTAGTATGTAAAAGTTAAATTATGAGTAGTCACGTATCAATATTGAGATTCAATATTGCAGGAAAGGTACGTAGACGCAACGAAAATAATAAACACTATATTGACCTCACGAGCATACCCATGAACCATACTCAATCACCTCCATAGCTATAACCCATAATTTCCTTAATCCTATCCTACTCGAAAAACAATTTCGAAACCACTCAGACAGTACTCCGTCGTAATATTTTATGTATACTAATAATATCTTGAAATAATACGGAGTAAATATATATATGTAAATCGATTGAGAGAGTTTAGAGAAAAATATTTTCAAGTTTCTATGAAATAATGAAACCTATTGAATTCTATTTATAATAGATTTTTGAATTATTAAAGTGAATTATTAAAGTATGAATTATTAAAGTGAATTATTAAAGTATGAATTATTAAAGTATGAATTATTAAAGTGAATTATTAAAGTTAAAGTAAAGTAAAAATAAAGTAAGGTAAAGTTTAAGTATAGTAAAAGTATAAAACTATGTACGTATAATATGCGTATAAATATATATAATATTAATTTAAATCGTTATATATATTTAATAAAATAAAATATAAATATCGTTATCTTTATCATACTAGTTAAGTAATGAGTTGTCAAAAGTAGTTCTAGATATTTATAAAATTTATATACGTTTTAATAATAATGTTCTTTTTAAACTGAAAACGTTTTTGTACGTTTGAAACTAAATAGATCAATCGAGTCTTTATGAGATTCAATCTTCCACTATCCTTTGTGTAGTTCTCAATGATTGACAATTTGTTCTTATTTATAAATCACTTTACCATTTTCCGAATATTGTTAAAATAGAAAGATTTCTCAAATCAATGTGGGCCTTTCAACAGAGACTTGTAATCATAATTCAGTATATCTGATAATTCAATCATTTGATCTTATCTTCTAATTCCATTGATAAACATTTTGAAACAGATACAATCATATAAAGTATTTAATCTAATATTTTGTTTACGTTTCAAGTTATAATATATATACACGTATACATATATAATCATATTCGTTTAATGGTTCGTGAATTGTTGGAACTTGGTCGAGGTTGAATGAATGTATGAACATAGTTTAAAATTCTTGAAATTTAACTTAACAAATATTGCTTATCGTGTCAGAAACATATAAAGATTAAAGTTTAAATTTGGTTGGAAATTTCCGGGTTGTCACAAACCCAACCCCATTTTCTCCAGTAATCATGGTAGTTGATTGGTTGGTGTGCTCCTGTCACACTGTCTTCGGAGTCAGAGAAACTTGGTCGATTTGTAGAGGCCATCTTACGCGATCACAGAAAATATTTTTGGTATGAAAAGCTTAGTGAGCAAATGTTAGTTGGATGGTATTCTCAATGCATAATATGCATAGATATATATAGTACCAGGATCCCTTAAATTACGGAGAAATTTACAGAAGATATCAGGCAAAGTTTACCGTAATAGATACGCTAAGATATGAATTTGTCTATACACTATCTATGCAATAAAGGCAGTAAGGCGTGTGTAGACATAGGAATGATAAGCAGGTAATTTTCCACTAGGAATGATAAACAATACTTATAATATGCAGCTAAGGTCGAAGTCCAGACTCGCTAATGCATCCTAACAATTATCAGTTAGACACACTAATGCAAGACCTGGTTCGCTAGGACCAACGCTCTGATACCACCTGTGATGACCCGTCCTAATCCACATGGATGAAGTCATCAACATTTGGTCCCATTACGAGGTGTTGTCCTAAATATGCCATGAATGACTCCATGTAATATAAGCAAATGCACAGCGGAAGATTTCTTTCATACCTGAGAATAAACATGCTTAAAAGTGTCAACCAAAAGGTTGGTGAGTTCATAGGTTTATCATAACAATCATTTCAATATCTTAATAGACCACAAGATTTCATATACACAAACGTTTTAATAAAAATATTCTAAGTGGTTGAGCACTTGGTAACCATACTTAACATTTAATCAACGTCGCATATTCCCTTTATTATGAAATCTCACTACACTGTACCAAGAGTAGTCACCGAAACAAAGTACTGTGCAACCGTTGAATACTGGTCGTCCAGTCCGGTTAGGGTTGTCATTCCCGATAGATCTATCAACAGGATTCGCGTTTACAATACCACATGTAAATAGTAGTTACCAAGCTATTAGGGAAGATATGCAGGGTGGTACAACTCAACGTAGAATATATTTGAACTACTTGTGTCTATCTCGTAAACATTTATAAAAGCAACACATGTATTCTCAGCCCAAAAATATATATTGCAAAAGCAATTAAAAAGGGAGCAAATGAAACTCACCATACTGTATTTTGTAGTAAAAATACATATAACGACATTTAACAAGTGTAGGGTTGACCTCGGATTCACGAACCTATATCAGTTTTGTATATATTAAAACATGTAATGGCATTCATACTAGGTTATATATATGTTAATTGTTTAAAATAATAATGTATTTATTATTTCCAATGTTACATATATCTACATATTTTATTTTTATATTAAAATAGTAAATTAGATATACTTATGATATATGTAATAAATATATTTCTATATAAATATCTTTTAATGATAAAAATAATAATTTTAACGATACTAAAATAATTTGTAATAATAATAACAATAATAATTTTAATAATATTAAGAATTTTAATAAAAATAACAAGTTTAATAATAATGAATACTAATAATAATAACTATGAAAATAATGATTTTACTAATAATAATAATAATACTAATATTTATATTAATAACTATAGTGATAATAATACTAATAATAATAATAATAATAATAATAATAATAATAATAATAATAATAATAATAATAATAATAATAATAATACTTATGATAATAATAATAACAACAACAACAACAATAATACTACCTTAAGAGAATTGATAAGCTTCAAAAGAAAATGAAACTATCACTGCCTAGAATTAATCCCGCGACCTGTCGTCTACCCATTTCCTTCCTAGGCCACTTCTCCACTTGTTACTTTCTTGTATTAATTAGTACATTTAATTACTTAACCCATCATCATTATCGAACCCAATTTCTTTTTGGCCCAACTCTACTATCTGGCCCAACAGCAAAATGATTTCAGCCCAACTCTTTTATAAATCCAAATTGAAGTTTAAATTGTACTGGAACAAAAAAAATATAATTAAAGTCGGATAGCAAAGTTTAAAGAGTGCACGTGTAATCATCCTTCACTCTTTTCATCATCATATATTATTTCATTAAAACAACCGTCACCATCATTTTGTTATTTTATCATCAAGCTTCATTTATTTATTTATTTTTTTCACGTTTTTAAATCAAATAGAATCAGAAAATTATGGGTAGCAGTAGCAGTAACCAGGGACGTGTAACAGCAGGTAGGATGTTTTGGGTGTGTTCGATGGTGAAGGTGTTGTGATGGTTTTATGATGTAAAAAAAAAAAAATATAACCGTTGGTGGTGGTGGTTCAATGGTTCTAATCATGGTGATGGTGATTGGGGGTGGCGATATGGGCTACGGTGGTTGGGTGGTGATTTCATGACGGTTATGGTGTTGCAAAACAGAAAGTGGAAATGGGGACTAAGGTGGTGGTTCTCGGGTAATAGGGTGGTGGTAAGGTGGACCAAGAACTAATAAATTAAATGGGTTCATTCTTGATTCATGTATTCAATAAGGTGGTGGTATAAAGGAGTTGTAGGGTGGCGTTGATGGCCAAGGTTTCGTGGGTGATGGAAGTATAGGTGAAACGATTTAGTGTGGTGGTGATGGCTTTGGTGATTTTTGAGCAACACGAAAAAATAGAGAAGGAATGTAGTAGTGGTGATTGAATGGGTTAAAGGTGGTTTTAAGGTGATGTTGGAGTGGTTCTTGAATGTAGTTTAGTAAACGGTTTTTGATGGGATGGGATTATGTGATGCCACGTACAAAACCATCATGTACGAATCATCAACAACAGGATCATTACAAGGTTAAGTACTATATGCTGTAATAAAAGAAGTTGCATTCACGATAAAAAAGGTGACGTCATAACCGACATCAAATGTTTTGCAATCCAAAAGCACGCTTCACTAAGTAGAAGCGAATAATAAGTGTATGTGACCACAATGGTCGTTACATGTCATAGTTCAAAAGTACAAAAGTTTGAATGCAAGGTAAAGTAGTTCATGTGATAACAACTCTAAGCAGCGGGTGTCTACAGCACGACTAGTACACAGCGGAAACTAACCTCAAGCACCTGAGAAAAACATGCTTTAAAACGTCAACACAAAGGTTGGTGAGCTATAGTTTAAGTATAACAGTATGTAAGGTAGGCCACGAGATTTCAGTGCTACAAAGAGCGTTTCAAAACAGTATGATAAAGTATATGTTAACCGTGGGCATTTGGTAACTAACTTAACGTTTATACCCCCTGAAAGTACACTTGGCAAGTGCGTATGTATACGAAGTATTAAACACCTGTTAAATGCTAGCGCTACTAGCCCGAGTGGGGATGTCAAACCCTATGGATCCATATCTAAGATTCGCATTCACGGTTCAAAAACCAATGATTAAACGTTACCGAGCTAAAGGGAATGTTTATGCCGTTGTATAACCCACACATATATAAGTTTAAGTACTCGTGCCTAGTATGTAAAACATAAAATCTTCATGTATTCTCAGTTCCCAAAACAAGTTAAAGTAAAAAGGGAATGCTATAACTCACAATGATAATGTAGTCGTAAAGTCGGTTCGGAAAAGGTGTGCAAGTAATCGGTACGAAGGTCCTCAACCTAAGTAAAATAGTACTAATTCAGTAAATCATCTTAATAGGTTTAAAAGTATGTAAATAAGGTCTTTAGGGTCATCATCATTCATCATTTAACAAAAGGTGTAAAGTAGGTTTCGTTTATGAAAGTAGTTTAAAACAAAGACTGACTTCAGTCAGTCACCACGGCCTCTACCCTTACTGAATTAAGGTGAGACCAGTGGGCATAGCTCTGTATATGAGTCCTTTAAGTGTGGTAAAATTTACAGAAACAAACTCATCTTTGTTTGACCGTGGCGACGGTCTAAGTGCGAGTAGGTCAGAAATTTCTGCACAACGTTAAAAGGACATAGTGACGATCGGAGGGCCATAAATCCTAAACCGTAACTCGGATTAAGACAAGTCCTATATGAAAAGTTATCTACTCGAAAAGATATATTTGAAAATCATAATCACAACAGCCCAGGTCTACTGGTCTGTTACAGAAACAGCAGAACAGTAGGCAGAGAACAGTAAGCAGAAAAATAATGGGTTCCGGTGGGTTTGGTGTTTGATGTTCATCATGGTTCTCATCCTTGATGCCTATAGCTTCAAGTGTACAACTCATTGATGTGTTTACATCATATTTACCAAGTTTTAACCATCATAACTCTTGTGCAAGTCTAAGACATGAAGCACAACTCACTTAAGAGTTGTATGAAGTTTGATGAACCAAAGTTACATCAAGTCTTAGATCTAACACATACATGAACTTTAAAGCTAATAACAAGTTACAAACTTGAAACTAAACTAACTAATCAAGATCTTAAGATGTGGAACAAAGTTCCTAGTTTGATCTTGAAGATCCAAGACCCAAAAGTCTAGATCAAGCATAAGTATACAAAGTTATATTTAAAGAAAACTTATTTACATGTTCTTGAACTTTTAAGTTAACTTTTAGTTCCAAGAGATATGAGATCAAGACTAACTTGTAGTACTTGACCAACAACAACCAAAATCATAAAATTAAAGTGCAAGTAAAACTAAATAAACAAGTAAATAAGTTCATGAGTTTCATACTTTAAATATTCAAACCAAAATTTGATCTTTAAGAATGTAAACCTTAAAGTTTACAAACATGATTCACAAGTATGATTTCAACACATGAATATTAATCTTTTAAAATTAACAAGTGTAGAACATAACTAGAAAGTTTATGTTCTTGTTGTTCTTGAAATTACAAGATAAATGAAGAATGAAACTAATGAGTTTGATTCTTGTATATGTAAGTAAGTAACAAAGTAACAACAACTAGTAACTACAAGTAATCAAACATTAAACAAGAACAAGTATTGATGATGATGAGATGCATATGGTTCGGTTTTGACAAGCAAAAAGAAGAGAAGAAAAGCCTCATAAAACTTACAAGAGTTAGAGAGAAAGAGGGAAAGAAATGAGAGAAAAAAATTGCAAGTGAAAGTGTGTATGTGAAAAGTGAGAGAGTAAGATGAGAAGTAATACAAGAAATGAATTTTGAACTCCCTCTCCCCTCCCATAAAGTCGACGGCCAGCAGCCTCACAAGAGGGGATGGCTTGGTTCTTTGGTCACTAGTATGCAAAGCTTCAAAAGTTGGTTAAAAGGATGGTTTACATGGGAATTAAGAGCAACTAGATTCCAATTCTTTCAAACTAACAAGTTACACTTAAAATGATACTTACAAGTATTACTTACATATCTAGATGGGCTAATTAGTTCAACTAAGGAGTGTAGGGTGGGCTTTATAAGCCCATGTTCAATTAAAAGCCCAAGTTGTGTGTAATTAACAAATGAATCCAAATGAAGCCCATGTAACTAACTAATCACCATAGTTAAATAAAATGATTAATAAAACTAATCATGAATGTAAATAATATCTAAAAATATTGTAAGTCTCGGGTGTCTCAAAGACGTTTCGGGCAATTAAAGTCAAGTACGGGCAATTATGGCAATATGTAAATGTAATAACATACATTCGTTTTATCACAAGTATTAATAATAGCAATTATTAATAAATAAACGTTGGAAAAATCCAGGGTCGTTACAGATTAACTACTGGATTGGTTAAATATTTAAAATGGATTAGAGTAATACAGTCAAGTTACACTAAAAGGCTAAAGGGTTGTGTTGTTAAATGAATGAAGTAGTATTTAAAGTAGAAGAAAGAAGGTAATAATATCTACATGTAGGTACTGTGTATGATTGGCAATCAAGGAAACAAAAACAAAAGTATTACTATATCATATGATAATTGGCAAAGAAAAAGACAACGTTATTTTAATATTTTAGAATCACTCGCCACATTTCATTTGGTTATATGTACCGACGGTTTATCCGAGCTGATATCCCATGTTACGTTGTTAAGCACTGACGGATAAAGGTCTTCAGAAAAATCCGATATTTTTAATTTAACTATATTTATTTATTTTGGTCATTATGGTATAAAATTCAGTCATTAATTTAATAAATATAAATTACATCAACCGTCCCTCTCATTTATGGGTAAAATATAAAAAGTGTTAAAATTAAATAATTAGGTCCTAAATATACTTTTAATAAGCCTATAACTTATATAACTCATTTTCGTATCACCGTTTATTTTAAAAATCAAATAAGTTTCTTTTTAACTCATTTACTATTAATCGAATTTACAATTGAGCGTTACCGTTGTTTTCTAAATAACTTCAAAATCAAAAAATATATTTAATATAATTTTTATGTATATATATAGATCTATTTTATATAATAAATTTCATTATCTCTTATATTATTTTATAATTTAAATCATATATTAAATCAACTATATTTCAAAGTATTATATTTATACATTTAAGTATATATATATTTATTTATTTATATGTTATAGTTCGTGAATCGTCGGAAATGGTCGAAGTTAATTTGATTGTATGAAAACAGTTCTAAATTTTTAAGACTCAATATTACAGACTTTGTTTATCATGTCGGTTTCAGCTGAAGATCAAGTTTAAATTTGGTCGAAAATTCCCGGGTCGTCACACGAATCTGCTACAGTACCGAACCAGATACCGAGTCTGTAACAGTACCGAACCAGATACCGAATCTGACATTTTTGTTAGATTTTTGTGAACCAGAATCTTAGATAGTGTGAGTTACTGAATCTTTACCTTTTGTGAACCAGAATCTTAGATTGTGTGATATACCGAATCTTTACCGAATCTACCTCATTATCAATATGTCTACTCAAGATACATTGATCATCGGATCAGATTCCCAACCTCCAGTGTTGTTTGATGGCAAGTACAACCAGTGGCTCCATCGTATCACTCAGTACATCGACTACAAGGGTGAGATGGCAAAATACATATGGGCTTCTTTGAGAGATGGTCCAGTTGTAGAGTATCATCCGGATACTGGTATGCGAATTTCAGTCTATGAACTTTCTGGAGAGAGACGTGAGAGAGCTCAGGTGATATAGAGGCAAAAAATATCATCATGCAAGCCATCCCGTATGAGTTGTTTGAAAATGTTGATATCAACACCACTGCAAAGGACATATGGGATGAGATCAAACGACAACAAGAAGGTTATGACATGTTCGATGTAACCAAATTGAATAAGGCTCTGGGATTTTATGAAGATTTCAAGCAAAAACCAGAAGAACTACTCAAGGATACCTACCGACATTTCAATGGTGTTCTGAATGAGTTGAAAAGGTGCAAGTTTACTAAGGTGAATGCTGAGATCAACATGAAGTTTCTTAAAAAGCTCAATGCTGATTGGCTTCCTTATGGAACAATCATTAGATCTACCAAAGAGATTGACAAGTTGAATATTCATGAGCTTATTGGGGTTCTTATGCATTATCAACCAGCTGTGTCTAAACTTCAAGAGGCTAGAAAAGAGTCTTCTCCGGGTGATTCACTTGCCCTCATTGCTAAAAAGAAGAGCAAATCTTATACCACTTCCAAAAGCTTATCCAAGAAAGTGTTTGTTGAAGAATCAACTGATTCTGAAGAGTTGAATCTTTCAGATGTTGATGATTCTCACCTTGAACTAGTCAAAATGGCTGTCATGTTCACCAAAGCCTTGAACAAACACAAGTTCAAAGGAAAATCAAGCAATCAATGCAATAATTCATCTTCTTCCTCCTATTACAAGAAACCTGATCCATCAAAACATCAATGTGCTGATGATTCCAAGAAGGATGACTTAATTTGTTTCAATTGTGGCAAAGCTGGCCATTACTCCCGTGAGTGCAAGATGCCTAAGAAAAAGGATGCAGCTTACTACAAGAAGAAAATATTGATGGCGAAGGTTATGGAAACTGGGGTATAGCTGAAACCGATTGATAATACTTTGTTTAACTGGACTGATGATTCAGATTCAGAGGTTGAACATGCAAATGTCCGCAAGATGACAAAGATCATCAAAGTAAAGGAAGTGACGGAGACATCTGACTCAACATCAGATGATAATGAGGTACAATCAACTGAAATCTCACTTGATTTTATCCAAATGCAAAATGACTTGATGAAGAATTTAGTCTCAATGTCAAAAGAGGTAAAAGGTTTAAAATCTGAAAACAAAGTTTTGAAAGATAAAATCAAACTTAATGAGACTAAATCTTCATCATCCAAATTACAATTGGAAATGAATAGATTGAAAGTCCAACTCAGCTCCACGGACACTGAGTTGGAAGCACTTAAAAAGTCTATTCATCCGATTAAAGTTGAACGAACTGATTATCGTCTGAATCTGAACGTCTTGCGGAGAAAGTTCAATTCTTATAAAAACAACTTTCTGATTTAAAAGAACAACATGAACCCACATTTTCCAAACTAAATAAGAAAATTATTCAATTGGAAGAAACCATAATTAAAAAGAAAGCTGAAATTTTACTATTCACCAAAGATTCTTTTAAAATGAAATCTCAACTTGCTCGATATGAGGAAAAACTCTATCGAACAGATCAATCGAAAGCTATCATTAACATGGAACTTTCTAAACAAAAAATCTTTATGAATAGACCAAAAATGATTTATGGTAATAAGTGGGGTTTGGGTTTGAAGATCCCAAGATGTTAGACGATATTTTCAAAAAGATTCCAGGATTATATCATTCTGATTATTTCAAACTGGTTTACCGTCTCACTTTGCGCATGTTTCTGATGCTAATTTTGCTGATATTATCATTAAACGCTCATATAGAAAGTATCATCAAATTAGCTTAATGTATGAGAAAATTAATGCTAAGATGGGTAAATCAAATCCTGATTTCTTGAAGGAACTTGTTGAATATGAACAGAATATGCAACGTGCTAACTATGTGCCTAAACGTAGATTGGTTTATATTCCTACACTCATGCTAGAGAAATACATTTTAATGCTTGATAATGAAGTGTTTAACAAACCTAGTTTTAGCATTATTACCATAGATGAGGTGTTTGATGAACCAACTTTTGATGTAAAACCAATTCTAACGGCCTTACCTGCATGTCCTATTTTCGATGACAAAATCTGTGAAGACCTAGCACATGAACATATTGCATTGTTAGAGTCAGTATCACTAGGTCATAAGGCTTTAGATATTAAGGTAGAACCTCAGGTAGAACCAAAAGTTGAACCTAACACTCCAATAGTTTTGACTAGAAACCCTTTGAATCACCAACCAAATCAAAGACACAATCACTTGAAATCCCTAATTTAGTTGTCTAGATCACTTATTTGTGTTGAAGTATAAATTGAATCCTAATTCAAATCACTAAGAAATGGTTAACAATTTATATGATCAAAGAGAGTTTAAAACTCATATAGTAGTGGTTTTTCAATCAAGCTTAACAATAATATTCAATGATTCATTCAAACATCAATATTTCATTATTCTACGGCAAATCCATACAAAGAGGTTCACAAAACAAGCAAACACATGAGATATAGCCAAGCATGACTAGAATAACACAAATCAAACTAGTAAATGGGCAAACAAACATCATTATCACAAATTAGTTAAGATCATACCAAATTGAGATCTAAAAACAACTAGAAATGATGAAGAAGTTGAAGATCTTGATAAAACCAAATGAATCTTGAGCTAGAAATCAATTAGTACCTCCAATCCTTAATCTATAATGAAGATGAAACCCTATCTTTTCCTTTTGTACTTGAAAAATTTCGAACCCAAAATAGTGTAGGTGCGCCGCACCATATAACGTGAAAATGCTGCTTAATATTCTGATATGATTTTCTTCAATTCTAGCGATTTGGTGCGCCACACCCAAGGCCATGTGCGCCGCACCTTAAGCCTGCACTTTGAAAATGACATGAATTCTTCAATTAAACTTGCACATTCGATGTTACTTTGTGCTTTCAACTTGCCCTGCACCTTGGTTAACTTATAAGGCTAGATTTTTTGTAAATTTTGCACCAAGATAAGCTTTTAGCCTTGAACCAACATATATGCACAATTCTACCACTTTTGATCACAAAATTAGGCATATCAAATCAAGAGTGCAGAAGATAAATATGTATAAATCGAGGGATATCAAATTCCTCACACTTAAATCTTGCTTGTCCTCAAGCAAGCCTAACTCTAATAATCATGGACAAGTTCGGAATGACCAATAACTCATGCATTTTCAAGGTCAAACTTTCCAAACTAATCAAACTAGCACATATAACATGTATGTGAATAAAACTTGGCAAAAGTCAAAGAATTACCTCAATGACTTGCCAATCTCTCAAGGACTTCAACACAACCAATCTTAAACAATTTTTCAAGCAATCTCTCACCATTCACCAATTTCTTCAACTAAGACTTTGACTTTGAAGAAAAGATCAATTTTGCATCTTTAAATAAGGTGGTCTTCAAGCTAAATCACACAAACACAAGAGCTTACAAAATCTTCAAGTTTAGAGCTTTCTCAACCGAAAATGACTTCCAACTTCAAAAAATTCAAGCTTACCAACTAATAATCAAATGAAAATCATCAAATACCCAAACCTCATCAAATAAATATCAAGATGGCCTCAAAATCATAGCAAACATGCAAAGTATGACCTTCTTCAACAATAAGCAACAAGATCTTCATCAAATCAAACTCAAACAATTTTCCAATATGATAGAGCTCAAAGATTTGTCCCTCACAACAACAAAAATGACCTTTCGGGACCCTTTTTCTGGGACCACCCCCCCCCCCCCCCCCCCCCCCCCCCCGAAAAAAAAGGTACTAAACACCACCTGATAGTACCCTTCGTCAGATAGCCTAAAAAAAGAATCATCATATCTTCATCGCCATTATTCACGCTAGTTTAATTGTAAATTTTAACCAAGGGTCCTAAGAATTGGAATTGATAGGACGGTTTAAAAAAGGGTCCTATAACTCATATAAATGTATTATCATGGCTATGAATTCGTTATATAATAGGACCGTTTGATGTATGGGTCTTATTACTTATATCATTACGTTGTCCTGACCATTAATTAACTGTAATATCAGGACCCTTAAATTTGGTTGCACAATTATAACTTGCGTCATTAACAAAGTGTACATACAAATCGAATTAATATGACGATTTAATATAAGGGTCCTATAACTCATATCATCCGATTATCATGGCTGTGAATTCAATATATCAATAGAACAGTTTGATAATGGGGTCCTTCTAATGATATAATTAGGTTATAATGGTCATTAATAAACTTTATTAATAGGACCCTTTACCTTAGTCGTAAAATTTATAGCTTTAATTTTTAGCATAGTGTACAAAAAAATAGGATGGTTTAATAAAGAGTCCTTTTAATGATATAATTAGGTTATCATGGCCATTAATTAACTTTATTAATTGGACCCCTTACCTTAGTCGTGAAATTTATAGCTTTCATTTTTAGCTAAGTGTACAAAAAATAGGATGGTTTAATAAAGGGTCCTTTTAATGATTAATAAAATTTATTATTAGGACCCTTTATTTTAGTCGTAAAAATTATAGTTTTCATTTTTAGCCAAGAGTACAGAAAATAGGACGGTTTAATAAAGGGTCCTTTTAACCAATTCATCGGGTTATAAGTCAGTTGATTCAAGCATGTGTTGCTTGATTACAACTAGTGTAAAAATACAATGTTACAGTGCTGCATACATACGATATTGGTGTATTGTTACATAAACAAGTGTCAAACTTTTGTTAAAATAACCAGTGTAGCTTAAACTGCTTATTTACTTTATCGTTGTTACACTGATGAGAGGATTCAACATAATGTCAAACTTGTGTATTCATTTAATTGGTTAGTTGTTTTTAGAAGCATATACCATTAGTCACTTTATTGGTCACTTGTATAGACGAGATATTGCGACAATCATACATCATCACAAACGGCCAAATGATTGCAGTCAGAGTAAATAACACAATTGTTGAATAAACTTATAATTCAATAGAATTCAAAATGATCCAACTTCAAAAGTAACAAACAAAAACATAGACAACTTGCAAGAAAGACAAGAATAAATAAAGGATCATCTAATGAAACAAAAAATAACAAATAAAAGCAATCCAGCTAACAACGAAAATCTTCTTCAACATTAACAATTTAGCATCTTTTACTTTGATACTTTCTTCCAGCTTGTAATTGTGTCGGTGCAATCCAGGAATTATCTCACCCGCTTTGTTACACATGGGTGGATTCACCCATCCAATAAATCCACAATCGTTTGAATCCTGATTAGATAATTAAAGTTATCGAATATTTTATTAATTTGGAAAGGCATAAAGTTAACGAATTAGGTTAAAAAATTAAAACAAAATAGAGAATCTGGAAACTTACATTACTAGGGCAGCAGTATATCCTTCGCCCAGGGTTTGCTTGTGTCCAAGATGTTCCAATAATGCATAGTTTTCCACAAACACAACGTACTTCCATTATGAAAAAAGATGGTTAATTGTGGTGTGTTTGAGTTGTAGGTAGTTGAATTATTAGGGTTGTGAATGTCACCGCCGATGAACAATGCGTTGGTTATATAGGATACGTGATGGCAGTTGATGTGCCTTAAATAGGGCAAATCATCCCAAAAGTTATAATATTACGATACGATTACCGAATTATATATATATATATATATATATATATATATATATATATATATATATATATATATATATATATATATATATATATATATATATATATTATTTTAGAAATATAACCATAAAGTTCCATTGATTGGCCCATTGGTACTCAACATAACATTATGTTTCATGTTTTTTTTTTGTTAACTGGACCATTATGCTTCATGTTATAAACAAGATTAAGGGGTTTGCGCTACGCGACTATGAGTTATTGACGGATATTTTATATACGTTACATTCGGCAAAGTATTGTACGTTTGAAAATTTACCATCATTGGTATATATTTAGATTTAGTATCTAACAATTACAAACTGTTTAGGTTATAAATTAAACCGACCATAAACAACATAACTAATTATCAAACAATTACAATAATTCGTTAACATAACGCTTCAAGTTCAAAAGATCCCACCAAAACACATACATACACCAAATTTTCTAAGTTTAGCCAATAATCACACATTCTGCCTATACAAACTGAAAATTGCAGAATGTAAACCATGCCATACCCAAACAGACTAATCAAAGTTGTGAACATCATCCCACACCACCTTAAACCTGCACTCCCTGCATTTGAATACAAACCAAACTTCGTCATCCGGAACATAGCTATTCAAAGTCAGAAATTTGATCCAGCCAGATGAAACCATCAAATTCGGTTTTTTTTTTGTTTCCCTCCTACAACAGCCCCCATATGTGAACTCTGTCATCAACATCAATGCATACACATTCATACCTTCTCCGGCTGTTTAACTCCGGGAGTTGCACTAGCTCCTGTGGTAGACACTGAATCACATTCGTATTATAATTGTTAAACAATACATCAATATTATATGAAAAACATGTAAAGTATAGATAACATTGTCTGATGCACTAGTGAATGCAATCTAAGAATGGTTAAAATATATTAAGTCAAATATATTCTGTATGAAAATAGAAGTAACTTACCCACACATTCCCTTTAGGTATAGTCATGAAAACAAATACTTGTCGATTAGCAGGCATTAGTTGAGGGTTATTCACAGCCGCTTCAAACTCGCTCTCGCTGATCACCATAACGTCTGAACTATCATCAGACTAGTTATGATTTGAAGAGGACCCTGTTTCGAATGTATTGGAATTATTGGCAGTCATCTTTTCTTTCACTAAATTATCCATTTA
The DNA here is from genome assembly GCF_046630445.1 of Rutidosis leptorrhynchoides. Taxonomy (NCBI): domain Eukaryota; kingdom Viridiplantae; phylum Streptophyta; class Magnoliopsida; order Asterales; family Asteraceae; genus Rutidosis; species Rutidosis leptorrhynchoides. The sequence goes on along the minus strand of NC_092333.1, from coordinate 474,157,842 downwards.
TCAAACAAATGTTAGATACATAATACATGAAAAACCCTTATATTTTCAAAGATTTTTAACATAAATTTCTATTTATCAACACCAGATTTGAAAAGAAAAAATAACATTAAGGACACAGAACATCTATCTAATCATTTAATTTTATGATGTTGTAAAAAACAAACATATGTCTTTATGTTAGCAGTTACACACACACTAGATTCATAACAATTTCATAAAGATACAATAAATACACATTCATATACATACAGACATATATCTATACACACACGTTCAACATTGAAATCTTGAATTGAAGCAGAAAACTTACTCAACACTTCAGTTTTATACAAAATTGTATACTTGTAAACTTTAAATATGAAACTAAAATGCAAATAAATTTGTTAACTCTAAACTTTAGAATAAAATTATTTGTCATATAAACCCTAAGCAAGACGATTGTTAAAATCTTGCAGATAATGATACAATTTACAGACATGCAATATGTGAAGATAACATATGATTTGAAGTTAAATTCATAATTGAGGTCATAGCATAACACCTGCATGTGTTGGGTTGTGAATCCAAATTATGATATTAACAACAAACTACAATCTGACATAAAATCGATGAGTGTGCGAACAAAGAACAAAAAATCCATTAAAGTGTAGATCGATTGGTTTATTATAAAGTGTAGAATAAAATATGTTGTGATTATAAACCCTAAGTAAAAAACCGAATAGATTTTTTATATTAATAAAGTTCGTTACCAATGTAAAGCAGATCGAGAATTGTAAATTAATAATATAGATGCTGATAAAGAGAATACAAAAACCTGTTTTCGTGATGCTTCAATCGGAGGTTTTTTGTAGTTTCCAAGTTAATCAATGCGGAAGTGTGGAGCAGGTGAAGATCTTTTGATCGTCTATAATATTAAAATATTGTATGAACCGCGTAAACCTATAATATCTAATAAAAATAATTAATAATAAAAATAATTAATAATAATAATTAAAAAACTAATTAATAATAATACTTAAAAAAAATTAATAATAATAATTAAAAAAATCTTGTTTTAATAGAAGATGGGTATTAAATAGACCACTCTGTATGTTTCCATTACCGCTAGTTATCCGTAGTTACCCGTAGTTACATGTACTGAACCATATGGGATTAGTTTCACTCGTTATTTCTCCGAACTCACCATCAATTTAACGGAAGTATAAATCTTAGTTATAGCAATTGTGGGCCCCATTCACCTTTTATTGTTTAGACTTTATGCTGTATTGCTTGTACATTGTATATTTCGAGGAGTATTATTTTAGCCAATTTACAGAGTGTTTAGTTATCAGTTAGTTAAAGGATATTGGTGTTGATGTGGCTATGATGTTGAAAGTTAAGAGGATGATTAGGTTAGTCACGATAGGGAGTGGCCTTGCCTATTGTTCAATTTTTGTTTCGTTATTGTATAATTTTGTTTTAATTTAAACTATCGTACAATATTGTTATATAAATAATTAATTACATGTTTAGCCGTATACTCTTGGTCTGCCATTGTATAGAAATGGGATTAATTTTATATTTGTAACTTATAGCTACCAAATTAGTGATGTTTTTCGTTCGGATGATCAACAAGAGACCAATACCAAATGGTATGTACCAAAGAGATTTGTCATTTGGTTGAATTTACTTATGCATCGGCTACTAAACCTAAAACTACTTAATGATACGCATAACGATCTATCTCAAAAAAGAAAATAATATATAACAACCGGCTTGGACCTTTCCCTACACGGTCCATCCCGGAGGAAGGATCCCTTCCTGACAATCATCTCGGCAACTCTACTACGCCGGGTAAACGGCTAGTCAGGAACGTATATTGAAGCCTAGCCCAGATGATACACACGTAACTGGCATCACATAGCTAGTCATAATGATTATAACCGTGAAGAAACACTTGAAACAAATAGAAAGCAAAACCTTCCCGGCTAGACTGAGAGCACCGTGATGCCTTCCCGGAACCAACATACCGTCAGTATCATCACGGCATTGAAACCCAGCACAAGGATACTCTCCCAGGATAAGCACGACGTCCCAGAGAAAGTACATTGTCCCGGAGCAGACACTTCATCCCGGAACGAGTACCTAACAACGGAACAAGCACACAAGCAAGTTGCATGCCACATCAGCCCGCAAATCTAGGAAATTTTGTTAGGATCTGTTATTCCCATGAAAAGGACAGGTGCCACGTCACCCCTCGGAATTAGCAAAGTTCATTATAACCATGAAAGGTACATGTGCCACGTCACCATTCCCTCCTAGACATCTATAAATACGTAAACAAGATCTTTCATTCGGATAACACTGGATGCATTAATGTTACTCTGCCCAAATCAATTGCGATAACATTACTCCAGTCGTTAAACCAATTCCGGCCGGTTCTCCGATCATCGTCGGAATTAATCCTCACTCTTAGATATTAGATTATTCGATTCCGATCGAATAAGGTTAATTCAATCAATTGTTTTACGCCCTTGGAATCCAGATTCCAAATCGGGGTTTGCATAATTATTGGAGTTAAAACATTCGATATACTATTTTTCCTAAATCAAGCACTCAAACCCGAAATCTACTCATACTAGACGATTTTGGTTTGATCAAATGGCGCCACCTAAAGGTACGAACAACACAGTGAAACCAAGTAGCGAAACGGCAAGCAAGAAAGGAACAAACGACGACGTTCAACCACCTCTAAACAATTGAAGCTCACCACCGATGGAACCACCTCAACCTCAAAAGTAATCAATCGCTCACATTCACTCCGGTGATGCGTCAGGAGACGATATGAATGTCTCCGACAACGATGAGGACATACACACGAGAGATCACCGCTCGGTGGAGATAGCTTGAAGCTCGGATCTCTGGGTCTTAAAACTGGTGGTTCAAGCGGTATCGGATCCTCTCACAACAACACCGACATGATCACCAAAATGATCTCAGCCGACGTTAAGAAACAAGTAATCGAAAAGCTAAAGTCCATGCTGAACGATAATAGTCTAGCAAAGAAGAAACAATCGCAAACTCTAGACATTATGAAAACTAGCCCAATGTTAAACATCGGTGTGGCAAGCGAGGGTGTCAACAAGGCTGCCGCAAACACATGGTTGACCGAGCTCCTTGTGCAGGCTGCGCCACCGGAATACAAACACTCCCTCTCGCAACTTGCCGTCCAGGGAACCGCACTTGAGAATCTGTTCGCCCTGATAACTGGTAACAAAGCAAAGCAACCAGTTGAGGTTGAGATGTTGACAACTAGCCAAAAGCTCTGCGAACGGATCGCCGCCTGTACACTCCTTGCTAACATCATTATACCGGTAACTTTGGGGGTATACAATGGCACTACTGACCCGGACAATTTCCTACAAATCTTTGAGGGTGCCATGAAAACCCAGCACTGGAGTGATGATGTGATGGCCCGCCAAAATCCCTATTGACGCATCACATCATTCATCGGTCCCATTGCGAGGTTTGCTCTCTATATGATACGTTTTACAAACATTGCATTCATTTCAAAAGACGCGCTTTCTATATAAGAAAGTTTTAAAACCTGTATACATTTTTAAAGCATGTATATAAATATTTTCGACCTATGGTGATTTCTACATATAGACAATCCCAATAAATGATAGTTCATAATAATACATCAGTTGACTAAACTGTCAAAATATAATACATATTAATGTATGAATGCAAAGTTTCCTTGAAAAATATGCCATGTAAGACTCCATGCACATAGCAGTTAAACAGCGGAAGTTTCTTTATACCTGAGAATAAACATGCTTAAAAGTGTCAACCAAAAAGGTTGGTGAGTTCATAGTTTATCATAATCAATCATTTCTGTAATAGTAATAGACCACAAGATTTTAGTTTCCATAAATATCTGTACACTCGCAAGTGTATAAAAGTATTCTATAAGTTGTTGAGCGCTTCGGTAACCATACTTAACAATTAATGTGGCATATTCCCTTTATTATGAAATCTCCCTACACTGTACCAAGTGTAGTAAAAATGAAGTACTATGCAACTATTTACGATACTAGAGCGACTAGCCCGGTTGGGGTTGTCAAACCCGATAGATCTATCAATAGGATTCGCGCTTACATGCTCTTACAACATGTAAATATTAGTTACCAAGCTATTAGGGAAAAATATGCAAAGTGGAACAACTCAACATAGAATATGTTTTTAATACTTGTGTCCATGTCGTAAAACAGTTATAAAATATGCATGTATTCTCAGCCCAAAAATATATATATAAAAGGGGAGCTATGAAAACTCACGTATCAATATTGTGGTTCAATATTGCAGGAAAAGTATGCAGACGCAACGAAAATGATAAATACAAGGTTGACCTTTGATTCACGAACAAAACTCCCAATCAATACCCATAACCTCCTTATTTAATACCCATGAATTCCTTAGCTTTAAACCATTTGAAAAACCCATTTTGAAATCACTTGAACATAACCTCGTCATAGTATTTTATGTATATTTTGTAACCATAATACTAATACTACTAATTAATAATAAGATTAAGAATAATAATATTAAGAATAATAATTATAATAATAATAATAATAATATAGTTAATTACGGAGTAACATATGATCTATATGTTATATGTGTGATTTCAATTAGAACATGAACGTAGTATATATAAGTAAATATAATAATATAATAATATTGAAATAGAATATAATATTATAATATTATAATAAAGTAATAATATAATAATAATATAATAATATGAAAATAAAAACGTGTGAATTAGAATTCAATAATATCTGCCGACAGTTTTCACGGACTGGCATTTTGCACTCTGTTGCTAATAATTAACGGGTATAAATATGAATAAAAATTCCAATTTTTATATTTGAATATATATATATATATATATATATATATATATATATATATATATATATATATATATATATATATATATATATATATATATATATATATATATATATCTGTTTTGGTCTTAAACTTTATAAATTTAGTTGTAAAAAGGTTCGTTTATAAAGTTTATAAGCGTAATATGTGTTTTTCTAGTTTTTGACCGGACAAAGATATATAATATAATATTAATTTAAATATAATAATATAATAAATATAATAATATAATAATATTGAAATAAAATATAATAATATAATAATAAAATTTGAATCTAATATGAATCGTAAATTTTTAAAAAGTCGTATTTTTAAAGAGTCGTATTCTTAAAAAAAATTACAAAAATTATATCATAAAAATAAAACGCCTTAATACGTAAAATTTTTAATTTGAAATAGCATCGTTTAATAGTAAATTTTTATCATTTCATATATAAATATTATAAAATTTAGTTTTCTAGAACTAATTATATTCAAAATTATTTTATTAAGAGGTTATAATAATAGAAATTATTATATCATAAAACGTTTTCATTTATGAAAGTAAAATCATATATAAATCATGACGGGTACGAGTTTTAAATTATAGGTTGTTCGTGAATCATAGGGTAAAGTCCAATGGTTAATTAAATGTATGAAAAAATATTTTAATGCAACACATCAATTTGCTTATCTTGTCGGAGTTATCTGAGTTTAAATTTGACCGAAATTTCCGGGTCATGACAGTACCTACCCGTTAAAAGAAATTTCGTCCCGAAATTTGGATAAGGAAAGTTGATAACGAAAACGAGGATATTTTCGTATCACGAAATATGATATAACTTCAATTCTTTAAATGAATTCGATTGTTAATATAATCATTATCAAAGAAAATGATAAGATCGATGAATGGAGTATTTCGAGTACCATATATGGGCCGGGTTCCGTTTTATGATAAGCACAAGTTCAATAAATAGATAATTTCTCACTATTGAGAAATACAAATGAAATGATAAAGATTTCTCCGAAAATACGATAGATAGGATTTCAAATGAGCATAACTAGTGTTATACGCAGAAAGAAAATTGTAATGGCACGATTATATTAGCAAACTGCTGGAATCACTGAAAGTATAGAACTATCAAGAAAATACATTCTTGGTATATTCAGATGTTAAGTAAAATAAAAGAGTCGCGTAACATGGTACATGTTGAGGGTAATGTTGATCAAGTACTACCTTCATCATGTGCCATTAGAACTTCCGCATGACTTACTGCCATATAACACGTTGATCGGGCGTCATTATATTATACTAACTCATGCTTTAATTCCAACACTACTCCAAATATCAAGAATTTAAATTTGAATGTTACAAAAATTTTAAAACTAAAACATTTTCTGTTATGATGTAATACAGATAACGCGGAGAGATAATTAATTTTAGACAAGTATAGTTATGGAGGTATTTTTCAAAAATATTGAGGATATTTAAAATGGAAGATACGATGATATTTTAGAATTAAAAAAAATAAAATCAAAAGATGATGAAGAAAATTCTTCCGCAAGGATTTAGAATACGTAAAGAGATTGCATATCTTCTGAGATTTCCATCAGAAACTGAATTATCTAAATTCTTTAGGTACGGGTTTAGTCCTTTTGATTTGTCAACAGCCTCCTTCATAGTTTGCTCAATCCGTTTTTCAGTTCTAAATTTATTTTCTAACATGCTTTTCTTTATTATCAACTTTTGACTATTAAGACCATCAACAGCTTTGGCTGCTTCATCTGCATTCTCATATATAACAAGTCCGATTCGTTGATTTTCAATCTGAGGTGATTTCAAGAATTTTGAATTGGAGTGTTTGAACGCAGGTTGTATCCGTTAGTATATGATTGTGGAATTGAAATCATCGCAAATTATGAAAGATAAGAATAACATTCTCCTCGGTTTTATGAATAACATTTTGAATTCAAAGTATGGTTTCGAAGGATGTAGGAATTTAAGATTGATGACACTTCTTAAATCTTGAATTGGATTTTGATCTGTCAAAATCAGAATATGTAATTGAATTGGTATGGAAAATGGTTGTCTTAATTTTTGTGAAATGATGTATATTGCTATGAAAGGAGAGAGTATAATTAACGATTTTTGAAACATCATTGAAAATGTACAGTGTAATATATTAATGTGAACTTAAGTATTTCTCGGGTATTACCTACCCGTTAAAATAAAATTTCACAAGTAATATTTTGTACAAAATAATTTTTATTACAGTCTTTATGAAAATATTTGTATGTATATTTTCTTTAGATGTAATATGGATTTAATGAGTTAATATTAATATTATATTAATCTCATTTGGTTTACGGTTGGAACTAGAAATGAATAATCCCTGAAACTTTAGAGATTACATAATCACTGTGGAATATTTCTCCAACATAAATGAAGTTATAAATCAATACTTCATCATTCATTTTTATTGGTATTCCATGGTATCTATGGTGCGTATGATGTTGATGTTCGTGGCACAGATTGTGATGTTGAGGCTTGTGATGCTGCTGACGCTGCTGTTAGTGGTATCGTTATTACTGGTACATGTACTGCTGGTGCTGGTGGTACCTACAGTGGTGCATGCGGTGCTTTCAAATTGTGCACCGTATTCTCTAGTGCCACTACTCGAGCACGAAGTTGATTCACTTCATCTACCAATTTCAGTTGATTGTTTAAGCGGAGTAAAGGTCGGATAGTGAAATGTCCCGTTCTTATTGATTAAAAACGTTCCATATTAATTGATTTCGTTGCGAGGTTTTGACCTCTATATGAGACGTTTTTCAAAGACTGCATTCATTTTTAAAACAAACCATAACCTTTATTTCATAAATAAAGGTTTAAAAAGCTTTACGTAGATTATCAAATAATGATAATCTAAAATATCCTGTTTACACACGACCATTACATAATGGTTTACAATACAAATATGTTACATCGAAATCAGTTTCTTGAATGCAGTTTTTACACAATATCATACAAACATGGACTCCAAATCTTGTCCTTATTTTAGTATGCAACAGCGGAAGCTCTTAATATTCACCTGAGAATAAACATGCTTTAAACGTCAACAAAAATGTTGGTGAGTTATAGGTTTAACCTATATATATCAAATCGTAACAATAGACCACAAGATTTCATATTTCAATACACATCCCATACATAGAGATAAAAATCATTCATATGGTGAACACCTGGTAACCGACAATAACAAGATGCATATATAAGAATATCCCCATCATTCCGGGACACCCTTCGGATATGATATAAATTTCGAAGTACTAAAGCATCCGGTACTTTGGATGGGGTTTGTTAGGCCCAATAGATCTATCTTTAGGATTCGCGTCAATTAGGGTGTCTGTTCCCTAATTCTTAGATTACCAGACTTAATAAAAAGGGGCATATTCGATTTCGATAATTCAACCATAGAATGTAGTTTCACGTACTTGTGTCTATTTTGTAAATCATTTATAAAACCTGCATGTATTCTCATCCCAAAAATATTAGATTTTAAAAGTGGGACTATAACTCACTTTCACAGATTTTTACTTCGTCGGGAAGTAAGACTTGGCCACTGGTTGATTCACGAACCTATAACAATATATACATATATATCAAAGTATGTTCAAAATATATTTACAACACTTTTAATATATTTTGATGTTTTAAGTTTATTAAGTCAGCTGTCCTCGTTAGTAACCTACAACTACTTGTCCACAGTTAGATGTACAGAAATAAATCGATAAATATTATCTTGAATCAATCCACGACCCAGTGTATACGTATCTCAGTATTGATCACAACTCAAACTATATATATTTTGGAATCAACCTCAACCCTGTATAGCTAACTCCAACATTCACATATAGAGTGTCTATGGTTGTTCCGAAATATATATAGATGTGTCGACATGATAGGTCGAAACATTGTATACGTGTCTATGGTATCTCAAGATTACATAATATACAATACAAGTTGATTAAGTTATGGTTGGAATAGATTTGTTACCAATTTTCACGTAGCTAAAATGAGAAAAATTATCCAATCTTGTTTTACCCATAACTTCTTCATTTTAAATCCGTTTTGAGTGAATCAAATTGCTATGGTTTCATATTGAACTCTATTTTATGAATCTAAACAGAAAAGTATAGGTTTATAGTCGGAAAAATAAGTTACAAGTCGTTTTTGTAAAGGTAGTCATTTCAGTCGAAAGAACGACGTCTAGATGACCATTTTAGAAAACATACTTCCACTTTGAGTTTAACCATAATTTTTGGATATAGTTTCATGTTCATAATAAAAATCATTTTCTCAGAATAACAACTTTTAAATCAAAGTTTATCATAGTTTTTAATTAACTAACCCAAAACAGCCCGCGGTGTTACTACGACGGCGTAAATCCAGTTTTACGGTGTTTTTCGTGTTTCCAGGTTTTAAATCATTAAGTTAGCATATCATATAGATATAGAACATGTGTTTAGTTGATTTTAAAAGTCAAGTTAGAAGGATTAACTTTTGTTTGCGAACAAGTTTAGAATTAACTAAACTATGTTCTAGTGATTACAAGTTTAAACCTTCGAATAAGATAGCTTTATATGTATGAATCGAATGATGTTATGAACATCATTACTACCTTAATTTCCTTGGATAAACCTACTGGAAAAGAGAAAAATGGATCTAGCTTCAATGGATCCTTGGATGGCTCGAAGTTCTTGAAGCAGAATCATGACACGAAAACAAGTTCAAGTAAGATCATCACTTGAAATAAGATTGTTATAGTTATAGAAATTGAACCAAAGTTTGAATATGATTATTACCTTGTATTAGAATGATAACCTACTGTAAGAAACAAAGATTTCTTGAGGTTGGATGATCACCTTACAAGATTGGAAGTGAGCTAGCAAACTTGAAAGTATTCTTGATTTTATGAAACTAGAACTTTTGGAATTTATGAAGAACACTTAGAACTTGAAGATAGAACTTGAGAGAGATCAATTAGATGAAGAAAATTGAAGAATGAAAGTTTTTGTAGGTGTTTTTGGTCGTTGGTGTATGGATTAGATATAAAGGATATGTAATTTTGTTTTCATGTAAATAAGTCATGAATGATTACTCATATTTTTGTAATTTTATGAGATATTTCATGCTAGTTGCCAAATGATGGTTCCCACATGTGTTAGGTGACTCACATGGGCTGCTAAGAGCTGATCATTGGAGTGTATATACCAATAGTACATACATCTAAAAGCTGTGTATTGTACGAGTACGAATACGGGTGCATACGAGTAGAATTGTTGATGAAACTGAACGAGGATGTAATTGTAAGCATTTTTGTTAAGTAGAAGTATTTTGATAAGTGTATTGAAGTCTTTCAAAAGTGTATAAATACATATTAAAACACTACATGTATATACATTTTAACTGAGTCGTTAAGTCATCGTTAGTCGTTACATGTAAGTGTTGTTTTGAAACCTTTAGGTTAACGATCTTGTTAAATGTTGTTAACTCAATGTTTATAATATCAAATGAGATTTTAAATTATTATATTATCATGATATTATCATGTATGAATATCTCTTAATATGATATATATACATTAAATGTCTTTACAACGATAATCGTTACATATATGTCTCGTTTAAAAATCATTAAGTTAGTAGTCTTGTTTTTACATATGTAGTTCATTGTTAATATACTTTATGATATGTTTTCTTATCATAGTATCATGTTAACTATATATATATATATATCCATATATATGTCATCATATAGTTTTTACAAGTTTTAACGTTCGTGAATCACCGATCAACTTGGGTGGTCAATTGTCTATATGAAACATATTTCAATTAATCAAGTCTTAACAAGTTTGATTGCTTAACATGTTGGAAACATTTAATCATGTAAATATCAATCTCAATTAATATATATAAACATGGAAAAGTTCGGGTCACTACAGTACCTACCCGTTAAATAAATTTCGTCCCGAAATTTTAAGCTGTTGAAGGTGTTGACGAATCTTCTGGAAATAGATGCGGGTATTTCTTCTTCATCTGATCTTCACGCTCCCAGGTGAACTCGGGTCCTCTACGAGCATTCCATCGAACCTTAACAATTGGTATCTTGTTTTGCTTAAGTCTTTTAACCTCACGATCCATTATTTCGACGGGTTCTTCGATGAATTGAAGTTTTTCGTTGATTTGGATTTCATCTAACGGAATAGTGAGATCTTCTTTAGCAAAACATTTCTTTAAATTCGAGACGTGGAAAGTGTTATGTACAGCCGCGAGTTGTTGAGGTAACTCTAGTCGGTAAGCTACTGGTCCGACACGATCAATAATCTTGAATGGTCCAATATACCTTGGATTTAATTTCCCTCGTTTACCAAATCGAACAACGCCTTTCCAAGGTGCAACTTTAAGCATGACCATCTCTCCAATTTCAAATTCTATATCTTTTCTTTTAATGTCAGCGTAGCTCTTTTGTCGACTTTGGGCGGTTTTCAACCGTTGTTGAATTTGGATGATCTTCTCGGTAGTTTCTTGTATAATCTCCGGACCCGTAATCTGTCTATCCCCCACTTCACTCCAACAAATCGGAGACCTGCACTTTCTACCATAAAGTGCTTCAAACGGCGCCATCTCAATGCTTGAATGGTAGCTGTTGTTGTAGGAAAATTCTGCTAACGGTAGATGTCGATCCCAACTGTTTCCGAAATCAATAACACATGCTCGTAGCATGTCTTCAAGCGTTTGTATCGTCCTTTCGCTCTGCCCATCAGTTTGTGGATGATAGGCAGTACTCATGTCTAGACGAGTTCCTAATGCTTGCTGTAATGTCTGCCAGAATCTTGAAATAAATCTGCCATCCCTATCAGAGATAATAGAGATTGGTATTCCATGTCTGGAGACGACTTCCTTCAAATACAGTCGTGCTAACTTCTCCATCTTGTCATCTTCTCTTATTGGTAGGAAGTGTGCTGATTTGGTGAGACGGTCAACTATTACCCAAATAGTATCAAAACTACTTGCAGTCCTTGGCAATTTAGTGATGAAATCCATGGTAATGTTTTCCCATTTCCATTCCGGGATTTCGGGTTGTTGAAGTAGACCTGATGGTTTCTGATGCTCAGCTTTGACCTTAGAACACGTCAAACATTCTCCTACGTATTTAGCAACATCGGCTTTCATACCCGGCCACCAAAAATGTTTCTTGAGATCCTTGTACATCTTCCCCGTTCCAGGATGTATTGAGTATCTGGTTTTATGAGCTTCTCTAAGTACCATTTCTCTCATATCTCCAAATTTTGGTACCTAAATCCTTTCAGCCCTATACCGGGTTCCGTCTTCCCGAATATTAAGATGCTTCTCCGATCCTTTGGGTATTTCATCCTTTAAATTTCCCTCTTTTAAAACTCCTTGTTGCGCCTCCTTTATTTGAGTAGTAATGTTATTATGAATCATTATATTCATAGATTTTACTCGAATGGGTTCTCTGTCCTTCCTGCTCAAGGCATCGGCTACCACATTTGCCTTCCCCGGGTGGTAACGAATCTCAAAGTCGTAATCATTCAATAATTCAATCCACCTACGCTGCCTCATATTCAGTTGTTTCTGATTAAATATGTGTTGAAGACTTTTGTGGTCGGTATATATAATACTTTTGACCCCATATAAGTAGTGCCTCCAAGTCTTTAATGCAAAAACAACCGCGCCTAATTCCAAATCATGCGTCGTATAATTTTGTTCGTGAATCTTCAATTGTCTAGACGCATAAGCAATCACCTTCGTTCGTTGCATTAATACACAACCGAGACCTTGCTTTGATGCATCACAATAAATCACAAAATCATCATTCCCTTCAGGCAATGACAATATAGGTGCCGTAGTTAGCTTTTTCTTCAATAACTGAAACGCTTTCTCTTGTTCATCATTCCATTCAAATTTCTTCCCTTTATGCGTTAATGCAGTCAAGGGTTTTGCTATTCTGGAAAAGTCTTGGATGAACCTTCTGTAGTAACCAGCTAGTCCTAAAAACTGGCGTATGTGTTTCGGAGTTTTCGGGGTTTCCCACTTTTCAACAGTTTCTATCTTTGCCGGATCCACCTTAATACCTTCTTTGTTCACTATGTGACCGAGGAATTGAACTTCTTCCAACCAAAATGCACACTTTGAAAACTTAGCGTACAATTCTTCCTTCCTCAATACTTCTAACACCTTTCTCAAATGTTCACCGTGTTCTTGGTCATTCTTTGAGTAAATAAGTATGTCATCAATGAAAACAATGACAAACTTGTCAAGGTATGGTCCACACACTCGGTTCATAAGGTCCATGAACACAGCTGGTGCATTAGTTAAACCAAACGGCATGACCATAAACTCGTAATGACCGTAACGTGTTCTGAAAGCAGTCTTTGGAATATCATCTTCTTTCACCCGCATTTGATGATACCCGGAACGTAAGTCAATCTTTGAATAAACAGACGAGCCTTGTAGTTGATCAAATAAGTCGTCGATTCTCGGTAGTGGGTAGCGGTTCTTGATGGTAAGTTTGTTCAACTCTCGGTAGTCGATACACAACCTGAATGTACCATCTTTCTTCTTGACAAACAAAACAGGAGCTCCCCACGGTGATGTGCTTGGTCGAATGAAACCACGCTCTAAAAGTTCTTGTAATTGGCTTTGCAGTTCTTTCATCTCGCTGGGTGCGAGTCTGTAAGGAGCACGAGCTATTGGTGCAGCTCCTGGTACAAGATCTATTTGAAATTCAACGGATCGATGTGGGGGTAATCCCGGTAATTCTTTCGGAAATACATCGGGAAATTCTTTTGCAATGGGAACATCATTGATGCTCTTTTCTTCAGTTTGTACTTTCTCGACGTGTGCTAGAACAGCATAGCAACCTTTTCTTATTAGTTTTTGTGCCTTCAAATTACTAATAAGATGTAGCTTCGTGTTGCCCTTTTCTCCATACACCATTAAGGGTTTTCCTTTTTCTCGTATAATGCGAATTGCATTTTTGTAACAAACGATCTCCGCTTTCACTTCTTTCAACCAGTCCATACCGATTATCACATCAAAACTCCCTAACTCTACTGGTATCAAATCAATCTTAAATGTTTCGCTAACCAGTTTAATTTCTCGATTCCGACATATATTATCTGCTGAAATTAATTTACCATTTGCTAATTCGAGTAAAAATTTACTATCCAAAGGCGTCAATGGACAACTTAATTTAGCACAAAAATCTCTACTCATATAGCTTCTATCCGCACCCGAATCAAATAAAACGTAAGCAGATTTATTGTCAATAAGAAACGTACCCGTAACAAGCTCCGGGTCTTCCTGTGCCTCTATCGCATTAATATTGAAAACTCTTCCACGGCCTTGTCCATTCGTGTTCTCCTGGTTCGGGCAATTTCTAATAATGTGGCCTGGTTTTCCACATTTATAACAAACTACATTGGCATAACTTGCTCCGACACTACTTGCTCCGCCATTACTCGTTCCGACACCATTTGTTCCTTTCGTTCTATTAGCCCCTGGTCCGTAGACCTCACACTTCGCCGCGCTATGACCATTTCTTTTACACTTGTTGCAAAATTTGGTGCAGAACCCCGAGTGATTCTTTTCACACCTTTGGCATAGCTGCTTCTGATTGTTGTTGTTGTTGTTGTTGTTGGGCCGTTTGTTGTAGTTGCTATTGATGTTGCGATTGTTGGGATAATTGTTGCGATTATTGTTGTAATTACTGTTGTTGTTGTATTGGTGATTCTTATCACCGTTTTCCTCCCACTTTCTTTTGACTTGCTTCACATTGGCCTCTTCAGCAGTCTGTTCTTTAATTCTTTCTTCAATCTGGTTCACTAGTTTGTGAGCCATTCTACATGCCTGTTGTATGGAGGCGGGCTCGTGTGAACTTATATCTTCTTGGATTCTTTCCGGTAATCCTTTCACAAACGCGTCGATCTTCTCTTCCTCATCTTCGAATGCTCCCGGACACAATAGGCACAATTCTGTGAATCGTCTTTCGTACGTGGTAATATCAAATCCTTGGGTTCGTAACCCTCTAAGTTCTGTCTTGAGCTTATTGACCTCGGTTCTGGGACGGTACTTCTCGTTCATCAAGTGCTTGAATGCTGACCACGGTAGTGCGTACGCATCATCTTGTCCCACTTGCTCTAGATAGGTATTCCACCATGTTAACGCAGAACCTGTGAAGGTATGCGTAGCGTACTTCACTTTGTCCTCTTCAGTACACTTACTTATGGCAAACACCGATTCAACCTTCTCGGTCCACCGTTTCAATCCGATCGGTCCTTCGGTTCCATCAAATTCCAAAGGTTTGCAGGCAGTGAATTCTTTGTAGGTGCATCCTACACGATTTCCTGTACTGCTAGATCCAAGGTTATTGTTGGTATGTAGCGCAGCCTGTACTGCGGCTATGTTTGAAGCTAGAAAAGTACGGAATTCCTCTTCATTCATATTCACGGTGTGTCGAGTAGTCGGTGCCATTTCCTTCAAAATAGTTAAATGGAACAAGTTAATCATACAGAATATTAAGAGTAGTTAATAGTATTTCGTAGCATAATATTAACTCATTTATAAAAGCTTTTTCTTCATATTAGCGTTTTATAAGTTTAAATTCGGGTAGTACCTACCCGTTAAGTTCATACTTAGTAGCTAATATACAATTCAACTACTACAATTCTATATGAAAAACTGATTGTAATAATATTTCGCGTTCAAACTTTTATACAATATTTTACAAACTTACAATACCGCTTATTTTACATAAAGCATGAAATATAGCACACAATAACTTTGATACAAGATAGTTGTGAAGACAATTCTAGCTAGTACACAAGTCGTTCGGCAAAGGCAATAAAGACACGTAATTCATACGTCCAGAAACAAGTCATGCATTCTGGTTTTACTAGGACTACTTCCCATCCTTGGTCTTGTGCAACATAACCGTTATGGCCGTTGATAAGACAGCGTGTTGTAACGTCATCAAAGGGACGAGGGTTACGTAATGTCCAACAGTCCCGTAATAATCTAAAAACCTCATTTCTTACCCCAATTACCGACTCCGTCACTTGTGGAAACGTTTTGTTTAATAGTTGTAGCCCGATGTTCTTGTTCTCACTTTGGTGAGAAGCGAACATTACTAATCCGTAAGCATAACATGCTTCTTTATGTTGCATGTTAGCCGCTTTTTCTAAATCACGAAGTCCAATATTCGGATATATTGAGTCAAAATAATTTCTTAACCCGTTGCGTAAAATAGCATTTGGGTTCCCCGCAATATATGCGTCAAAGTAAACACATCGTAACTTATGGGTTTCCCAATGTGATATCCCCTATCTTTCAAACGAAAGTCTCTTATAAACCAAGACATTCTTGGAACGTTCTTCGAATGTCTTACAAACTGATCTCGCCTTAAATAGTTGTGCCGAAGAATTCTGGCCGACTCTAGACAAGATTTCATCAATCATGTCTCCGGGTAGGTCTCTTAAAATATTGGGTTGTCTATCCATTTTGTGTTTTTAAACTGTAAAATAGACAAGAGTTAGTTTCATAAAAAAATACTTATTAATACAAGCAATTTTTACATATATCATAAAGCATAAGAACGCTATATTACATATATTACACCACACGAATACAACTATCTTATTCCGACTCGCTCGTTTCTTCTTCTTCGGTTTTGGTTCGTTTTGCCAAGTTTCTAGGGATATATGATGTTCCCCTAATACGAGCCGTCGTTGTCCACATTGGTTTAGAAAAACCTGGTGGTTTAGAGGTTCCCGGGTCATTGTTACAACTTAAGGACTTCGGGGGTTGACGATACATATAAAGTTCATCGGGGTTGGAATTAGATTTCTCTATTTTTATGCCCTTTCCCTTATTATTTTCTTTTGCCTTTTTAAATTCAGTTGGGGTAATTTCTATAACATCATCGGAATTCTCGTCGGAATCCGATTCATCGGAGAATTGGTAATCCTCCCAATATTTTGCTTCCTTGGCGGAAACACCATTGACCATAATTAACTTTGGTCGGTTGGTTGAGGATTTTCTTTTACTTAACCGTTTTATTATTTCCCCCACCGGTTCTATTTCTTCATCCGGTTCCGATTCTTCTTCCGGTTCCGATTCTTCTTCCGGTTCCGACTCTTCTTCCGGTTCCTCTTCGGGAACTTGTGAATCAGTCCACAAATCATTCTAATTTACATTTGACTCTTCATTATTATTAGGTGAGTCAATGGGACTTGTTCTAGAGGTAGACATCTATCACATAATATCAAACACGTTAAGAGATTAATATATCACATAATATTCATATGTTAAAAATATATAGTTTCCAACAAAAATGTTAAGCAATCATTTTTAAAGAAAACACGGTCGAAGTCCAGACTCACTAATGCATCCTAACAAACTCGATAAGACACACTAATGCAAATTTTCTGGTTCTCTAAGACCAACGCTCGGATACCAACTGAAATGTCCCGTTCTTATTGATTAAAAACGTTCCATATTAATTGATTTCGTTGCGAGGTTTTGACCTCTATATGAGACGTTTTTCAAAGACTGCATTCATTTTTAAAACAAACCATAACCTTTATTTCATAAATAAAGGTTTAAAAAGCTTTACGTAGATTATCAAATAATGATAATCTAAAATATCCTGTTTACACACGACCATTACATAATGGTTTACAATACAAATATGTTACATCGAAATCAGTTTCTTGAATGCAGTTTTTACACAATATCATACAAACATGGACTCCAAATCTTGTCCTTATTTTAGTATGCAACAGCGGAAGCTCTTAATATTCACCTGAGAATAAACATGCTTTAAACGTCAACAAAAATGTTGGTGAGTTATAGGTTTAACCTATATATATCAAATCGTAACAATAGACCACAAGATTTCATATTTCAATACACATCCCATACATAGAGATAAAAATCATTCATATGGTGAACACCTGGTAACCGACAATAACAAGATGCATATATAAGAATATCCCCATCATTCCGGGACACCCTTCGGATATGATATAAATTTCGAAGTACTAAAGCATCCGGTACTTTGGATGGGGTTTGTTAGGCCCAATAGATCTATCTTTAGGATTCGCGTCAATTAGGGTGTCTGTTCCCTAATTCTTAGATTACCAGACTTAATAAAAAGGGGCATATTCGATTTCGATAATTCAACCATAGAATGTAGTTTCACGTACTTGTGTCTATTTTGTAAATCATTTATAAAACCTGCATGTATTCTCATCCCAAAAATATTAGATTTTAAAAGTGGGACTATAACTCACTTTCACAGATTTTTACTTCGTCGGGAAGTAAGACTTGGCCACTGGTTGATTCACGAACCTATAACAATATATACATATATATCAAAGTATGTTCAAAATATATTTACAACACTTTTAATATATTTTGATGTTTTAAGTTTATTAAGTCAGCTGTCCTCGTTAGTAACCTACAACTAGTTGTCCACAGTTAGATGTACAGAAATAAATCGATAAATATTATCTTGAATCAATCCACGACCCAGTGTATACGTATCTCAGTATTGATCACAACTCAAACTATATATATTTTGGAATCAACCTCAACCCTGTATAGCTAACTCCAACATTCACATATAGAGTGTCTATGGTTGTTCCGAAATATATATAGATGTGTCGACATGATAGGTCGAAACATTGTATACGTGTCTATGGTATCTCAAGATTACATAATATACAATACAAGTTGATTAAGTTATGGTTGGAATAGATTTGTTACCAATTTTCACGTAGCTAAAATGAGAAAAATTATCCAATCTTGTTTTACCCATAACTTCTTCATTTTAAATCCGTTTTGAGTGAATCAAATTGCTATGGTTTCATATTGAACTCTATTTTATGAATCTAAACAGAAAATTATAGGTTTATAGTCGGAAAAATAAGTTACAAGTCGTTTTTGTAAAGGTAGTCATTTCAGTCGAAAGAACGACGTTTAGATGACCATTTTAGAAAACATACTTCCACTTTGAGTTTAACCATAATTTTTGGATATAGTTTCATGTTCATAATAAAAATCATTTTCTCAGAATAACAACTTTTAAATCAAAGTTTATCATAGTTTTTAATTAACTAACCCAAAACAGCCCGCGGTGTTACTACGACGGCGTAAATCCAGTTTTACGGTGTTTTTCGTGTTTCCAGGTTTTAAATCATTAAGTTAGCATATCATATAGATATAGAACATGTGTTTAGTTGATTTTAAAAGTCAAGTTAGAAGGATTAACTTTTGTTTGCGAACAAGTTTAGAATTAACTAAACTATGTTCTAGTGATTACAAGTTTAAACCTTCGAATAAGATAGCTTTATATGTATGAATCGAATGATGTTATGAACATCATTACTACCTTAATTTCCTTGGATAAACCTACTGGAAAAGAGAAAAATGGATCTAGCTTCAATGGATCCTTGGATGGCTCGAAGTTCTTGAAGCAGAATCATGACACGAAAACAAGTTCAAGTAAGATCATCACTTGAAATAAGATTGTTATAGTTATAGAAATTGAACCAAAGTTTGAATATGATTATTACCTTGTATTAGAATGATAACCTACTGTAAGAAACAAAGATTTCTTGAGGTTGGATGATCACCTTACAAGATTGGAAGTGAGCTAGCAAACTTGAAAGTATTCTTGATTTTATGAAACTAGAACTTTTGGAATTTATGAAGAACACTTAGAACTTGAAGATAGAACTTGAGAGAGATCAATTAGATGAAGAAAATTGAAGAATGAAAGTTTTTGTAGGTGTTTTTGGTCGTTGGTGTATGGATTAGATATAAAGGATATGTAATTTTGTTTTCATGTAAATAAGTCATGAATGATTACTCATATTTTTGTAATTTTATGAGATATTTCATGCTAGTTGCCAAATGATGGTTCCCACATGTGTTAGGTGACTCACATGGGCTGCTAAGAGCTGATCATTGGAGTGTATATACCAATAGTACATACATCTAAAAGCTGTGTATTGTACGAGTACGAATACGGGTGCATACGAGTAGAATTGTTGATGAAACTGAACGAGGATGTAATTGTAAGCATTTTTGTTAAGTAGAAGTATTTTGATAAGTGTATTGAAGTCTTTCAAAAGTGTATAAATACATATTAAAACACTACATGTATATACATTTTAACTGAGTCGTTAAGTCATCGTTAGTCGTTACATGTAAGTGTTGTTTTGAAACCTTTAGGTTAACGATCTTGTTAAATGTTGTTAACTCAATGTTTATAATATCAAATGAGATTTTAAATTATTATATTATCATGATATTATCATGTATGAATATCTCTTAATATGATATATATACATTAAATGTCTTTACAACGATAATCGTTACATATATGTCTCGTTTAAAAATCATTAAGTTAGTAGTCTTGTTTTTACATATGTAGTTCATTGTTAATATACTTTATGATATGTTTTCTTATCATAGTATCATGTTAACTATATATATATATATCCATATATATGTCATCATATAGTTTTTACAAGTTTTAACGTTCGTGAATCACCGATCAACTTGGGTGGTCAATTGTCTATATGAAACATATTTCAATTAATCAAGTCTTAACAAGTTTGATTGCTTAACATGTTGGAAACATTTAATCATGTAAATATCAATCTCAATTAATATATATAAACATGGAAAAGTTCGGGTCACTACAGATAGCCTCAATAATATTAGTAATATTATATTTGTGGTGACATATCCTGGAAAGGAAAGAGAAAATGGTGTTGCGAACGGGTTCGCCAGTGAGCGCCTCAGGTTCTCCGCCAAGAGGCGAAAACAACTCGTTAAAGGGATCACCTTCTTCTTGTCTAAATTGATTAAGTCATCCACGAACTCACCCCCAATCCATCCAGAAAAGATGATGACTAATTGTTTGGTCCATTCCGGTTACACTGCTTTCGGAGCTTAAGTGGATTCCCATAGCGGAATAGCTGTTGGAATCCGAGGAATTCGAACTAGTTGCAGAATCCATCTTTGCACGATTAGAGAAAATGATTTTTGATATAAAAAAGATTATAGGACTTAAATTAATATTCTAAATACATATTTTACATATGTATATATAATATCAAAATCCTACAAGTTACGGAGGAACTTACAGAATATGTAAGGCAGATTTACTATAATAGATACGATAAGATATGATTTTGTCTATACACTATCTATGCAATAATTTTAGTGAGACATGTCAAGACTAGAATGATAAGTTGGTAATTTCCGACAAGGAATGATAAGAAAAACTTACAACTAAACAGATACGGTCAAAGTCCAGACTCACTAATGCATCCTAACAAAGACCCGTTAGACACACTAATGCAAATTCTGGTTCGCTAAGACCTCTGCTCTGATACCAACTGTGATGGCACGTCAAAATCCCAATTGATGCAGCACATCATTCATCGGTCCCATTGCGAGGTTTGCCCTCTATATGATACGTTTTACAAACATTGAATTCATTTCAAAAGACGTGCTTTCTATATAAGAAAGTTTTAAAATCTGTATACATTTTTAAAGCATGTATATAAATGTTTTCGACCTATGGTGATTTCTACATATAGACAATCCCAATAAATGATAGTTCATAATAATACATCAGTTGACTAAACAGTCAAAATATAATACATATTAATGTCTGAATGCAAAGTTTCCTTGAAAAATATGCCATGTAAGACTCCATGCACATAGCAGTTAAACAGCGGAAGCTTCTTTATACCTGAGAATAAACATACTTAAAAGTGTCAACCAAAAAGGTTGGTGAGTTCATAGTTTATCATAATCAATCATTTTCGTAATAGTAATAGACCACAAGATTTCAGTTTCCATAAATATCCGTACACTCGCAAGTGTATAAAAGTATTCTATAAGTTGTTGAGCGCTTCGGTAACCATACTTAACAGTTAATTTGGCATATTCCCTTTATTATGAAATCTCCCTACACTGTACCAAGTGTGGTAAAAACAAAGTACTATGCAACCGTTTACGATACTAGAGCGACTAGCCCGGTTGGGGTTGTCAAACCCGATAGATCTATCAATAGGATTCGCGCTTACATGCTCTTACAACATGTAAATATTAGTTACCAAGCTATTAGGAAAAAATATGCAAAATGGTACAACTCAACGTAAAATATGTTTTTAGTACATGTGTCCATTTCGTAAAACAGTTATAAAATACGCATGTATTCTCAGTCCAAAAATATATATATAAAAAGGGAGCTATGAAAACTCACGTATCAATATTGTGTTTCAATATTGCAGGAAAAGTATGAAGACGCAACAGAAATGATAAATGCAAGGTTGACCTTTGATTCACGAACAATACCCCTGATCAATACCCATAACCTCCTTATTTAATACCCATGAATTCCTTAGCTTTAAACAATTTGAAAAACCCATTTTGAAATCACTTGAAGATAACCTCGTCGTAGTATTTTACGTATATTTTGTAACCATAATACTAATACTACTAATTAATAATAAGATTAAGAATAATAATATTAAGAATAATAATTATAATAATAATAACAATAATATAGTTAATTACGGAGTAACATATGATCTATATGTGATATGTGTGATTTCAACTAGAACATGAATGTAGTATATATAAGTAAATATAATAATATAATAATATTGAAATAGAATATAATAATATAATATTATAATAAAGTAATAATATAATAATAATATAATAATATAATAATATGAAAATAAAAATGTGTGATTTAGAATTCAATAATACCTGTCGACAGTTTTCACGGACCGGCATTTCGTATTCTGTTGCTAATAATTGACGGGTATAAATATGAATAAAAATTCCAATTTTTTATATATGAATATATATATATATATATATATATATATATATATATATATATATATATATATATATATATATATATATATATATATATATATATATATATATATATATATATGTTTTGGTCTTAAGCTTTATAAATTTAGTTGTAAAAAAGTTCGTTTATAAAGTTTATAAGCGTAATATGTGTTTTCCTAATTTTTGACTGGATAAAGATATATAATATAATATTAATTTAAATATAATAATATAATAAATATAATAATATAATAATATTGAAATAAAATATAATAATATAATAATAAATTTTGAATCTAATATGAATCGTAAATTTTTAAAAAGTCGTATTTTTAAAATACTTCAGGGGTATTTTATGTAACTTATAATTAATAATTTCAATCATGTCGTTTTTATGTGAATAGTAAATGAATTAATTTCGTTTCATTTACTATTTAATGAATAGTAAATGAATTAATTTAAATTCAACTATTTAAGCTACATGTTGTTGTACGTTGTGCTTTACAAATTATACATTTTTAATTTAACTTCGTTTCTTAAAAAAATTACAAAAATTATATCATAAAAATAAAATGACTTAATACGTTAAATTTTTAATTTGAAATAGCATCGTTTAATAGTAAATTTTTATCATTTCATATATAAATATTATAAAATTTAGTTTTCTAGAACTAATTATATTCAAAATTATTTTATTAAGAGGTTATAATAATAGAAATTATTATATTATAAAACGTTTTCATTTAAGAAAGTAAAATCATATATAAATCATGACGGGTTCGAGTTTTAAATTATAGGTTGTTCGTGAATCGTAGGGTAAAGTCCAATGGTTAATTAAATGTATGAAAAAATATTTTAATGCAACACATCAATTTGCTTATCTTGTCGGAGTTATCAGAGTTTAAATTTGACCGAAATTTTTGGGTCATGACAGATGAGGTGGCGTGTCATCTCTTTCTGACTGTCCTACAGTCGACTGCCAGGGAATGGTTTACTAATTTACCACCAAATGGAATCACATGCTTTGCAGACTTGCGAGAAAAGTTTCTCATGCAATATCAGAACCTCTGCCGACATACGTATGCACACCTGTATGCTCACGAAATCCCAATGTACCGGGGAGAGGAAATCGAAAGCTTCATCACAAGGTATATGCTGGAGTGTCAAAAAATACCAGGACTCCCAGAAACACTGCAGATTTTCAGATTCATAACATGCCTGGATAAAGATACACACCCATCACTCGTCTCTGAACTCCGGTGGAACATCCCGAGTACATTCGCAGATGCCGCAACGGTAGCAAGGCAGTACCAACACTCTGGAAGGGAAAGACAGGCCGGGTATCACCGGGATGAGAAGAAAAGAGAAGAGGAAAGAAGAAGCGATAGCAGGCACCGTCACGACAGCAGCAGACGCAGCGAAAGCCATCACAAAGGCCACAACAGTCACGGCAAAAGCCATGACAGCCATAGGCATGATAAGAGCAGCTGAAGACCATTTGATAAGGGGTCTCTAATCGATAGCCTATCCAAAACTCCAAGGGAAATACTGTTAACAGAACCCGTAAAGGCAAAGTTTTCCCCTCTGGCACCACTGAAAAACGTGATGGTCAAAAGTCAGACAAGTATTGTGAGTTCCACGAAGACAATGGCCATGACACGAATGAATGCAAGGCGTTGATACACGAAATCATCGCGAAAATCAAAGCAGGCGAACTCAATCACTTGTTGTCAGGACGGAAGTTCAAGAAGGCCGACCCCAACAAAACATTCATTTGGCAGAAGGAAGACGGTAAGAAACGTGAGAAGGCGAAAGATAAAGTTGTTATCAACATGATCAGTATTGAAAAAGATGAGATCGACCCCTGGAGAGACACGGCAATCACATTCCCTAGGTTACCGAAACGATACGCTCGGGAAGAACCTGTGATGATTGACGGCTTGATCGACGGATTTCGTGTCCAGGAAATGTACACTGATACCGGGAGTGAGGTTGATGTCTTGTACGCCCATTGCCTTTCCCAACTCCCAAAATATGTCGGTAGAAAAATGAGGTACTCCAACGCCATCATATCTGGATCTGCGGGCTCTACGGAAGAACCCATAGGAAAACTCAAGGCAACGGTGATGGTAGGCACAAAGCCCTACCTCCGTAGTGAGGTCATTGACTTTTATGTGGTCAAATCTGTGACCGCCACAAATGTGATCTTGGGAAGAAACTTCTTCAGAAAGTTTAACGCCATAACCTCCACCGCTCATGGCTTGCTTAAATTTCCAACCCGGAAAGGTGTGGCTACAGTCGAATCCACCCGACAGCCTTTCCTGGTAAGTGGCAATACTCAAGACACACGAAGAACACCAGAAAGCAAGACACCTCACATCTTGGAAGAAAAACGTGTGTTAGTGCTTAAATGGCTAAGTTACTTCCCTCCAGCATCATACTCTAACAGAAAGAGCCCAACTAACTCTTACAAAACCAAAATGGGAGTGTTGGCTGGCGCTATCAGCCGGGATGGGAAGAACAATTTATCGATAACCATGGAACAACTGAACACCTTAGTCCGGCACCAAAACTTTCCAGGACAAAAAGTCTTGAAAGCTCCAATCGAGATGGAACGCCCGCTAAGGGAAACAAAAGTGGCTAGATGCTACACTGATATTTAGATGGATACCGTGACTGAAACTGATCACTTCAACTTACGGCTATCTTGATGTTCATGTCTTTCTTTTTCAATAAAGAATCTATGTACGTTTTTCATTTTCATGAATGAATAAAAGCATTTTACCGTTTACAATAACTTGTTCAGTATGTTATTTACAAACGATTTTCATGTATTAATAACCAGTTAGCAGCAGAAAGATTCCGGCATCCACGTAAGTCCCACGCTAGTTATTTTGTACCCCCTTAAGAGGTGATTGTCTAGCCCTCGTCGGTACAAGTTTATACTGATAAACAGCCAATGAGTAGATGGCATAAACACGCGTGACTGCACGGTGTACATGCCAAAACTAACACAAATGTAGTCTAGGCCAACATATGAAGATATAAACTAGTTCAACTGAAGAAAAATCGACACAAAATACTTGAAAACAAAAATTTCATTAGCTATACATGATTCATTACAATCTTCTCCAAAACATATGCAACAATGCGCAGTACAACAAATTAAAAATTAAAATCCAAGTGCTGCTGCACGGTTTTACCATCATTGGAACAAAGATCCCCAAAACTGCCAAATCGGATCTCCGCCAAGGCCTTTTGAGCAGCCTGACATTCCTGCGTGGCGACTGCATTCACCTTCCCGGTAATTTCCGGTTGCAAGGGGATGGCACCGCTAATGTGATGTTTCTGCATCAACCTAACGGCATGGGTAAAGTTGGCTGCCCCAAAGCTATCTACAAAGCCTGAAAGGGTGTCTTCACAGAAGAAGAATTGTTAGCTTTTTTTCAAAATGGAAGGAAGGCTACCCTACAACTGCTTACACTCAGTAAGGGCCGCCTCCTTGGCAAAAACGGTAGCAGTAATCTCCTTGCCCTTCTCCTGCACCACCCAAATAAGTTCATCCTTGGCAGCCCTCAGCTGGGCCTCCAAGCTATTAACGGCTTCTCAGGCCAAGGGTACCTGTGACAGTTCCTCACGAGCAGCTTTAAGCTGGTCCACCAACTGTCTCCCCTTGATCAAACCATGTAGAACAAGCGTATTCATCGCCATGAGTGCCCGGGCTCGGACATCATCAGATTCTTCTTGTGGGAGGACGGACACCGCCTGGAGAAAGGACGAAGAAGACTCCCGTTCCAAATATTCTTGCAGCCGGGATAGTTAATATCCAGCTGAGAGAAGGAATAGATAAGATCATCCCCCACAGAGATGTTGAAATGAATATCATCAAAACTTTCCAGGGTGAACTGGTCACCCTCCCCACCCAAATCTATGGGCTCCGTCTCGGTTGTGCCAGCACCAACGGATGGCTCAGCAACGGCTGCAAAACAAATATTTTTAACGAAAGTTAGACATGGGACAAGTAAAAACATTAAGGCATGACTGGTTTATCGAAACAAGACGGTTACCTTTGGCCTTCTTTCGTAAGTAGGGGATCTCGTGAATCCTCCTCTTCACTAATGTATGCCCCTCTGGCACATCCGGACCGGGAAGGATCAGGACAGCACCATCACCGGCATTCTGCTCCAGGTCCTGGGGAGTGACATCCGGTTCGTTTCCCGGAACTACCGGGACACTATCCACCCGGATCTCCGTCAGATCTCCGAAACCCAACGCAGTAGCAAAATCCATCACTGTTGCATAAACATAAAAAATAAATAAAGTTAGTATACGATAAATAAACCGGGTGACATAGCAGTTGGCTAGGATCAGTCTTCACCTGCTTCATTAAAACGAAGAACATGTTTGGTATTCGGGTCCGGCCATTGGTGGCTAACTCCCCCCAACACGAGTATGGCCTCTGGGTATGGCCGCTGTGGAAACTTAATACTCCCGGATAGCTTCTATACACGCCTTCTCGGCAGCGTTCAAACTCGGGACTCTGTTGGCTCTCTTCTTCACGTCAACTGCCCATTCGCAAAGCCCAACAAATTGAGGCGGCAGCCCTTTGCTATTAACAAAAAAGAAAGACTTCCGCCACTCCTTTAATGACGTGTCCATATCTCTAGTAAAATTGAATTGCGCTCTCCGTTTGATGGTAAACCATCCAACCTCGAACTTCAAGACGGAAAAGCAGAATCGAAATATACGGACGGTGGGAAGAATATGATAGTGGTTAAAATACATCTCCCACATGACCAATTTTTGGTACGCATGGGGATGTACCTGCGCATGCGCTGTACCATAATGCGTAAAAAAATTGATACATAAATTCGGAATAGGGCAATCAAAAATTGCCCACACTAATGGTATAACCATAAAAGGTAACCATGCCCAAAAGAGGCTTGTGGGCCCTATGAAAAGCATCAGGCACCCTCAATGAATAACGAGTCAAAAACGGGTACTTGCGTACCATCTCGTCAAGATACCCATCGCATACTTGACTCATAATTCCACTAACATTTACAGAAGGCCTAGAAGAAGTTTTGGGAGCATCTACGCTAGTAGAAGTGGAAGACTGAACCACCATGTGTACGAAAATAAAAAAAGTAATAAAGAAGAAAGAAATAGAAGAGGTACCTTTTTTCGTAAAAAACTGTTGGTTTTTTGAAGAAGAACGATTATGGCACGAAAGCTGTAAAAGGTAGAAATATTGGAAACGGGAAGCTATTTATAGGTTTTAAAGAAGATTGATCCAACGGCTCAGATCAGAAGGTGGATCAACAAAAGCAATGATTAAAATCGCAAAAAGAAATCTCTCGAATGCTGCTCCAAAAAGTTGGAAAATGGAAAAAACACAAAAAGGAGGCGTATTTGCAGAAACTGTCTTTTCATGCTGATAACCATTAAATGCACATCCAATCGGAAGCATGGCTTCATCCTGGAAGTTTGATGTCGGTAACCATTCCGGCTACCACCATCCAATTTGGGGGACTTAATGATATGCATAACGATCCGTCTCAAAAACGACAATAATATATAACAACCGGCTTGGACCTTTCCCGCCATGGTCCATCCCGGAGGAAGGATCCCTTCCTGACAATCATCTCGGCAACTCTACCATGCCGGGTAAACGGCTAGTCGGGAACGTATATAGAAGCCTAGCCCGGATGACACACACGTAACTGACATCACATAGCTAGTCATAATGATTATAACCGTGAAGAAACACTTGGAACAAATAGAAAGCAAAACCTTCCTGGCTAGACTGAGAGCACCGTGATGCTTTTCAGGAACCAACATGCCGTCAGTATCATCACGGCATTGAATCCCGACACAAGGATACTCTCCCGGGATAAGCACGACGTCTCAGAGAAAGTACATTGTCCCAGAGCAAACACTTCATCTCGGAACGAGTACCTGACAACGGAACAAGCACGCAAGCAAGTTGCATGCCACGTCAGCCCGTGAATCTAGGAAAGTTTGTTAGGATCTGTTATTCCCATGAAAAGGACCGGTGCCACGTCACCCCTCGGAATTAGTAAAGTTCGTTATAACCATGAAAGGGACATGTGCCACATCACCATTCCCTCCTAGACATCTATAAATACGTAAACAAGATCTTTCATTCGGATAACACTGGATGCATTAATGTTACTCTACCTAAATCAATTGTGATAACATTATTCCAGTCGTTAAACCAATTCTGGCCGGTGCTCCGATCATCGTCGGAATAAATCCTCACTCTTAGATATTAGGTTATTCGATTCCGAATCGAATAAGGTTAATTCAATCGATTGTTTTACCCCCTTGGAATCCAGATTCGAAATCGGGGTTTGCACAATTATTGGAGTTAAAACATTCGATCTACTATTTTTCCCAAATCAAGCACTCAAACCCGAAATCTACTCATACTAGATTATTTTGGTTTGATCACCACTAAAACCCAAATGTCATACAGTTTTCCAACTATGTAGTTTTACAATACATAATAAACGAATCCTGTATAATTTAACCTCTAACATTATCGTTAGTTGGATCGATTACCAATTTCAAACGTGAAGTACAGATCACATGTAGCGAATCAGAATTAGGTATTAAAAGTAATATCGTATAATAAGAACAACCAGTTAAACATAACGTCACACATCATATAAGCTGCTCAAACTGCAAATAAATAATAATAGCGAATTGTCAAACAGCATATACGCTGTATATATTACAAACCTAGCTTAAACCGTCATCACCACAAACCGAGCTTAATATTGTACGTACCCAACAAACATAAAGAGTGTGATCAACAGATCATGAAAGTACACATAGATTAATTACAAATTCAAAAGATCATTATTTTAGTGAAATTATAGTTTCACATGCTACAAGGGATTAAACAGCAGTCTTACTTACGAGATTGACCGAATGAAGATAAGTTTTCATTGACCGTTGACATGTTTTGATGAGACAATTATCCAGGAGCTTCCAAATGCGGAGGAAGTTCATATTCGTGGCAAAGCTTTCCAATCAAGAAATGCAATGCACTGTTTGCCCACTGTATGTCTCTCTTCAAAGAGCGTACATCAGCTTTCCAATCAATGCAATGCAATGCACTTGTACCAGCATCTTCTTGAACTTTGTCAACAAAATCAGGATCCACAAAATGTAAGGGTGGATTTTTCTCAACAATCAAAAACTTCCTTAATTGCGCCTCATCAAATAGCATAGGCGTTGCCAACACTTCAAAACCAGCCAGTTGCTCCTCCGTATAAGCCCCTAAAGTAATAGTCAACTCCGTCACATATGCCGCGCCACAAACATCACTACTATCACTTTTTCCAGGGCTTTTGTAAAGATACTGAGCCAAACACTTTGAAATTTTGCACGCCTTGTTATTCTAAATGAAATACATGTATTTCATGTCCTTCTGGGTAACGTGGTTGGTGCAACTACCACGTTGAGATATGGACTCGGAAATAAGGCAATGCAGTATCCTGTAAGTTGGTTTAGTGGTTTTCGTGCAAGAAACGTTCTTGTCGTACACCCCTTTTCCAAAAGTTGACCAAAAGTCATTAAGGCTAAGATTAGTTGGCATTTTACTTAAACCCTTCTCAAATTCTTCAACCTCCACTTCCTCTTTGCTATAAAGGTTCATAGCCTCTGCAAACTATTTGAAATCAAGGCTGTGCAATTTACCACCTAAGCTGAAGCTCATTACCGATCCTGTTTTCACCGTCTACATTTTCATCATTTGATCATTGAACATGTACGTGCTGAAGAACTCCAGCATCAAATTCTTGTACACCGGTCGATTGATGGAAAACAATTTTTTCCAAGCTGGAGACAACCAATCATCGAACTATTTATCAACCTGCAGGTTTGATAGTGTCTCCCAATGTATGTTAGCTTGACCATTAAATTTGTTCTTCGCAAGAAGACTTATTGGAGAAGTTGCAGGGTCTATGTGAGATAGAACATTTAATGCTTTTTCCCCACCACCTGTTGTTTACTCACCTTTTGAGAAGCGTTGGTGTCTCTAACAGTTGCTTCTTTATCAACATTGGTACTTGTTAACACTTATTTTTTGGGATTGTTTTTGGTTTGTTGATTCGCTTTCTTCTTGGTCATTTTTTGTTGTTCTCTAACAAGTGGATGGACTTCTGATTGAACTCGTTCGAGATCAGGAGTAGATACATCGGGTATTGACATATCACGTGTTTTCTTCTGTTTCTTAGTTTTAGGTTTTTGTGGTTTCAGAAACAGATTAAGGGATCTCTGATTCGAGTCATTCGAGGACAGATGGTGTAGGGATTTCTTCAATGACTGGTTCGGGAATAGCAGACAGATCATTTATATTGGTAGCTGACTGTTGGTTGTTTGTGTGGTGTTTTTGCTTGCTTGATTTGGTTCGTTAATGGCTGGAGGCTGTTGATTTTGTTGTAGTTTAGTAACGATGGGCAAAACAATCGCTAGTGTCACCTCTTCAGTGGATAATTTGTTAGTTTCTATGTTGGGTTTCGGTGTTGCGGTTGGTTCAATAACAGTTGGCTATTTTTGACGTTCTTGGGGTTGGGTATCGATAAAAGGTGGGATAACTTCTTTTGGATTCATAATCATAAGAGGGTTGTCTGTGAATACCTGTTGTTGTGGGGTGCCAGAAGACTCGTCGTTTGCATTTGAAACAACGTGTTGTGTTTTCTGTTTTTTCAGAGTATTTTGCTTTGTAGTTGTTTGTGGTATACTAACAGCTGTGTGTTCAGCACCCGAATTATTTGTTGTAGTCAAATCAATTGTTGTTGAATCCCCTTGCACACCTTGCACAGTCTTGATCTTGCTACGAGTAACGGGTTTGTGATCAACAGTTAGTTTTGGAGAGTTTTTAACTTTCTTTGTTTTGCGTGATTGCTTGTTTGGTGTTGCCATTCTCTTTTGCCTAGGCATCTTGTAAAAGACTGTTACACAATAATTAAGCAAGTGTAAGTAAAACAGCTAATCTACATGTATAGATTCCATGATGTATATAAATGAACCTACCTTTTGTTAAAATTTATTAGTCTAAGAATTTTAGAGAATTATAAGCAGTCTATATGGTAAAAAGTGTTAATGTATAATTCGAATTTCACACATGTAAGCCATAAAACCAATGCATGCAATGTTCTATAGAAATCACAGCATTTATAAAACCGATCAAATTTTAGAGATAATGATGGTAGCACAAAAAAAGCCCTAATCATGTCAGCCCTAATCAATAAGTACGTCTTTAATGTCTATTAGCCCTAATCGACAAAAATATTTTCTCTAATTGAACCAAAAAATTTGACCTAATCGAACCAAATATTTTCCCTAAATATTTTAGCCCTTGCGATTTTAATATACTGGAATCAAGTAACAAGTAATGTAAATAATCACGACAGAGAATACCATGAACAAACGAGGATGAATGATGTATCACTTACCAGTGAACAACCGAGGATGAAGGATTGATTTGCTTGATGATCGTAGTCTTCAGTTTGCACAGAGATTGACTTTGTTTGAATGAAAAAATAGAGCGTTTTTTGTGCTTTTTTATTAGATAAACTATAAATATATAAATATAAAATACATACATAATATAAATTGAAATACAGTTTATTTTTTTATTTTGTATAAAATATAAATATGAACATATTATATTGTAATTAAAAATAAATCTATAAATATAAAAATAATTTAAAATATATAATGTATAATTTTAAAATAATCATAATGTCGATTTACATTCCCAAATCAGGTTTAATATTTTAAATCATTTTAATTTATTATTATTTAACAAATACGGAGAAGAAGATTAAATAAATACACTCTATCAGTTCCTTATTCTTAGCACTATACTTCGACGATTTTGATGTAACTAACACATTCATCCGACCCGAAAGCAAAGGTAAGTATCTTTCAAAGATTTCGTGACTTTCTTTGAATTCTTTGACATATTATTCATATATATCTGCTCCAACTGATTATCGGTTGTATAAATAACATTGTAATATCATTTAGGGTTTAGAGTACTGTATAAAAACATTCAGCATAAGTTGACTTTGTTAGTTGTTAAATCGTTAGCATAGTTAGTTTTATTCAGTAACAAACATTGTCTTCATGCATCTGATGACAAAAAAACAGAACAATCACTTTTAAAGTTAAAAAATAAGTCTGACACTTGAATGAATCCATTTGGGTAAAAAAGGACTTTTTTTTGTCAGTAACTAAGATCCAGTTGATATATAGGATTCTTTTATTAATTTAACAAATTGAATGTTCATTGAAAAGTTAAATTATTGTTATACATTCAGTTATTTAATATACATTTATGTTTTACAGCACACATGTAGTTAAATGAGGTTAAATATTGTTACATATATGTTAAATCTTCTGTTTTGGTATTTCATAGTACATCTTCAAAGTCATGGCTGCATCATCCCGATTACCGCCATTTATTGTTGACGTTACAGCTGACACAACTCGTTTCCTGGTACGGTTAATGTACATTTTTGTAACAACCATTTATTGTCCATTCATACATTTTATATGTACTTTAATAAATAAATATGTACTTATACTTATCTTGTTTATATTCACAGAAATTTCCATCTAAGTGGGTCGATTGGCACTCTGACAATAATCCAAATGATTTGATTTACGTCATTACTGCCGATGGTTACCAGGCACAAGTTCAAATCATGTGGGATGGCCATGATCTAGCCATGAAAAAAGGATGGAAACAGGTTGTTAAGGATCTACAAATTAAAGTTCGAGATGTTCTTCAAATCACTGTGGTTGATGACACAACTTTTGAACTCACGGTGTTCGATTCTGATCTATGTGAAAAGCATGTTCCCGATAAAAGAAATCCAAAATTCATTAAATGGTTCGTTGATGTATCCAAACCAAAGATGGTAAGTTGACACGATACTTAAGCTTCCAAATTAACAATGTTGTTAATATGTATACAGTTAGTTGTACAATATCTTATATTATACCTATCAAATAAAACTTACCCCAAATACTTGGTTTATGCATATCCTCCCAATCAGGTGGGTCAATGCAATATATGTTGTTGTTCAATTGAATGATGAAGTCTTCATCAACACATCCACAGGTTATATTGCCAATCTCAAGTTGGAAGACGATGGTAAGGACGTTTGGTTTTCTGATGGATGGAGTAAGCTTGTTAAAGATGTTGATATATGCCGGTTTGACATACTCATTTGAAATGGTTGTGTATGATTCTGACTACATTTAAAGGCATGTGTCTGAATCTTCAGACAATGAAGAATCATTGAACAAGAGGAGAATATGTTGAGTGTATACTGGTGCCTCTCAACATCTCTTCTGGTAGTTAGAATCAACATCTCTTTTTGGTAGTCATAATCTTCTTCTCTTTTGTAAGTTGACCATTATCTCATCTAACTTCAACTTGTATGTAATATTTTGTACAGTTTATCTACTGATTTGGCTATGTAATTATAAAACAGCATGGTACTTGTTAATCAATGATAGCATCATCTTCAAAATGCTCCTCATTTGTGTCCGTATATGTTGTAGTAATATTGTTAACGACAATCCCATCTATGTCCTCTCTAACCAACTCAATGTTCACATTTTCATCAATTTGAGGACCCATATATCACACCCCCAGTTAGGGCCTGGGTGAATGTGACATTAATATCAAAAATACCAACATATTATATAAATGAGAACGACACTATATGATAAAAACAAACTTTATTGAGTACGCATCGGATAATAGATTGTAGTTACAAGAATTGAAATTACAAGAATGTAAATAAATGCATAAATAATAAATGTGACTATTTCTTCAAGCCCTAGAGTCCAAGTAGCATCACAAGATAAGAGTAAGCTGTTCAATCATAACCTGAGACAAAACATGCTAAAGTGTCAACCAAAAAGGTTGAGTGAAGTTCATAGGTTTAACAAAATAGTTGACCGTTGTTTAGACCACAAGATTTTTATTTATAAAAGTAGATCTCGCACGGATCTAAAAGTAGTGCCAAGTTTGTGATATTTAGACTAAACAGTTTCAAAGTTTGCCCCGTGACAAGTTGTACTGTCCTTGTCGGTTTGAATCATTATTAAGTAATACAATGACTTGGTCAAATGTATCGGGCACGTTACTCCCGATAGGCCTATCCCCAATAACTAAGCATGCGTTATGTAAAAGCAATTAAAAATATCACAGTTGGGACTTGCAGGACATAGCCAGGTATAGCACAGTTTAGTAGTTGGTACTTGTGTCTAAGTTGTAAATATTAAAAGAAGCATGTGTCTCACCCCACTAAGTTTAAATAAATTGCGCAATAGTAAGTGGGGCTATGAAGTTCACCTTAGTAAGTAGGAGAAGAGTCTGTTATTCCTCGGAATAGAAGAGTTGGATGAATGTGAGCAGAAAGTCAACCTAATGACATTTAAGAGTAGTTAAATGTTTGCCCAAGTTTAAGTTTAAGTATGCAAGTGTTTAAGTGTGGTTCGTTTTATGAAGTTCCCATTTTTAGTAAGTTTCCACTTTTAGTAAGTTTCCATGGTTAGTAAGTTAGTGTTGAACACTAGTGAGTTGTCCATAATAAATCCACTACTTATTAAGTGTGCAATTGACCAAGTGTTGTTCACTTAGTAAGTGTATGATTACTATAGTCGGTTTTGATATTGTGCACCATACCCAAACATCTATGCCACCGCCGAGTCACTTGAATGATCTATTGTTACCGGTTGGCCCAGGATCTCTTGACCAGAATCTAAGTCTTGGCATTCGAGATCCACAAGCGTCCCATAATGGTACCAAGGATCACCTTAGGCCTTAAGTAGCATTGACGTTCGAGTAATCTCACATTATCGTGTATGTTATAATCTTATAATATAAGTATTATAATATAAGTAGTACATCATAAGTGTTAGTAATAGTAGTATTAGGGTTTAGTAGTAAGTAGTATTAATTAGGTAGGTTTAAATTAGGGTTTTAATTAATTAGAGTAGTATTAAATGTTTTAAATAGTATTTAAGTAGTATTAGGTTTAGGGTTTAGTAAAGTAATGATTAGATTTAATGATTAAATGATTAGGTAATGATTATTATATAATTAATGTTTAGGGTTAAGTAGTATTAGGGTTTTATATTAGTGTAGTGTATGTGTATGTATATGTCGTGTGTATATGTATATTTATATTTTTTTATATCCGTGTATATATATTTATATATAAAAATCTTTTTTATGTATATATATATATATATATATATATAGATCGTATATGTATATATAGATCGTATATGTATATTAATATATATATATATATATATATATATATATATATATATATATATATATATATATATATATATATATATATATATATATATATATATGTATATTTGTTTCCCCTTTTAACCATTAACAAATCTTGCTAAATCTTTTAGGGTTTTTAAGATTCAACAAAATTCTTTTTTTTTAGCCGTAGGTATGTATATGTATATGTTTATTTTTTTATATGTATATGTATACGTGGTGTACATATATGTATAGATGTTGTATAATTTAACAAGATCATGAGTATGAATGAACAAGATCAAGACCATGAATGAATTATATTATGAATTGAAAGAAAGATTTAAAAGTTTTAAGATCTTGGATCATACCTTGTTTATGATGATGAAGATTAACAAGAAAACAAGAAGAAAACTTGAAGATGAAGATCAAAGCACTTGAAAATCAAGAACACGTTTGAAGTTCACGAAGAACACAATGAACACGCTTGAAGATCACTTATTGAAGATTATATTGAATCAATACAACAGGCCATGTACTATGGGAATTACTCATATTTCCAAAAGGGTTAAACCCGTCACTCACTAAACCAAGCCTGACATTACGGGATTCCTTTGCAAATTCAGGATAATTATGATCAAATGTTTGCCAAGCTGGTGAATCTGCCGGATGTCTCAGTAAACCATCTTTCGTGTGACCCTCTTCTTGCCATCTCATGGAGGCAGCAGCTTCAGATGACATATATAATCTTTGCAAATGCGGGATGAGAAGAAAGTAACGCAAAACCTTTGCTGGGACCTTATTATGATCATTGGCTGTTAAGTTTTCCTCTTCATCTGAATCATCTTCACTTGTTTTATACCGTGACGTATGACATATGACACACTCTGTTTTATCCTTGTTTTGTTTCCAATACAACATATAATCATTAGGGCATGCATCGATTTTTTCATAACCTAGTCCTAAATCTCTTATTAACTTCCGTAGATCATACAGTGACTTTGGTATGGCTGCTTCCGGGAAGGCTTCCCTTAAAGTATCAATGATCATGCTGAAACCCTTGTCATTACATTTGCCAATACACTTGCTATGAAATAGTCTAACTACGAAAGAAAGAACAAAGAACTTTTTACATCCGAGGTATAGTTCTTGCTTTGCACATTCCAATCATTTATAAAACTTTTTGGCACTTTTGTTTGGTAAGCTATGATCTTCAGTTTCAAGTATGTTATCATCAAACCAATGATGGGTGTCAGACACCAATCCTATCATGTCATCTTCTGCATCTTCCATAGGAATGTCACATGGTTCGCTGATCGGAGTTTGAATTGTATAGCCTTTAAAAAACCATCACATAGTAAATGTGTTCTAGCATCATACCGTCCAACCCATTTTAGATTAACACGCTTATTGCATGGGCATGCTATCTCACCATTTACACCCTCCTTTTTAAATATATAATCAATAAACTTATCAAGACCTTTTTTATATGTAGAAGAATTTATCGGGCAAGACATCCAATTTGTGTCCATCCTGGATGAAACAATGCAATCATCATCTACTTTATATAAAAATATTGTAAATATATTAAGTACGTAATTCATCTTAAAAATTAAACCAAATATTGATGGGGTTCATCAATTATAACAAAATTATTGAATTAAAGATCGAATTTATCATACGCATATTGAAATCAGAACGCGTAAGATGTAACACATGAAATTAATTATTAACAAAATTAGTCACAGAAAATTACCTGTTCAATATCAAGTCACGATATACAATTGTCAGTTTAACACGTTGGAAGAAACTTTAAGTTTACAGAGGATACGATAGAAGAAAGTAGAAAAGAAGGAGATGATATGGTCAACAGAATACAATAAAGGACGATAACAAGTAGTTTAATTTGTTTTAGAAACCATAATTATTTTCGTTTATAAATTATCTACATTAATTCACGGATACTTAGTTACTTATTAATATTAATAATTTGCAAAGTTAAAATAGCAATAAGACCTGCAGCTCATTGATAAATAACATTGTATGTAAACATAAGGTCTTCAGTTCGATTCCCTACACTTACATTTAATAATCTTTTTTAATTTTGATTTAAATAAACTATACTGTATTAAATGATATGATATGATAATATCATATAGTTTATATAATCATTTAGAAATCCTAATACTTGCTAATAAGTAATAATATATAAACTATATAATAATAATATATAAACTATATTTAGTTTATATATTAATATTAATAAAATATAATCATTTTACCAAATTATTTTATTTATATAAAATATATGATATGATAATATCATATATTCACTATTTAAAAATATTAGTATTTCTTAAATTTCTAATTATTGGGTTAATATTATTTTTTGTTTTCTATTAAGTATATGATATGATATGATTGATGATATCGATGTCACCAAATATGAAATGGTTTACGTTTGTCATAGCCCATCCAGTTGTCGCTTTGAACTGAATGATGAACGAATGCCCTCATCATCGTTTGGCTCTCGTTTAGAGCTAATTAGCAAACCTAACTAGTTCTTAATTAGGCTTCCCAATGTTGAATGAAGATATCAACCCCCTTCCATGAGAAAATTCATAACTTAAAGAACGCCACCTCAACTATCGGATGATCACGTAATCATCAGAACAACCGGACATAACGACTAAAAATCCGGTTGCCTACATGTCAACGATATTTCATATCGATCACCCCTACAAATTTTTCATATTACTGTTTTCTCAATCGCTGGTAGATTGACCCATATCAATCCTCATACATGCATACATACATACATACATAGATACATACTGTACGTACTGTGTATGTACCTACATATGTATACATATAGATCGTATTATATGTGTATATATGTATGTATGTGTATATGCGTGTTGGTGTGTATATAATGTATGTATCTATGTATGTATGTGTGTGTATGCATACAGACATACATACATACATACACACATACACCCATATAACAAATGCCTTCATCTTCGTTTGGCTCTCGTTTAGAGCTAATTAGCAAACCTAACTAGTTCTTAATTAGGCTTCCCAATGTTGTATGAAGTTATCAACCTCCCTCCATGAGAAAATTCATAACTTAAAGAATGCCACCTCAACTATCGGATGAACATGTAATCATCAGAACAACCGGACATAATGATTAAAAATTCGGTTGCCTACATGTCAACGATATTTCATATCCATCACCCCTACAAATTTTTCATATTACTGCTTTCTCGATCGCTGGTA
Source organism: Rutidosis leptorrhynchoides (assembly GCF_046630445.1). Lineage (NCBI taxonomy): Eukaryota > Viridiplantae > Streptophyta > Magnoliopsida > Asterales > Asteraceae > Rutidosis > Rutidosis leptorrhynchoides. The sequence continues at coordinate 474,118,322 of NC_092333.1, read as the reverse complement.
GATTGACTCATATCGATCCTCATACATATATACATACATACATACATACATACATCGCTATGTATCTGTGTATGTACACGTACATATATATATATATAGATTGTATGTATGTGTGTATAAATGTATGTGTGTTTGTGTGTACATAATGTATGTATGTATGTTTATGTATGCATACAGACATACATACATACACATATACACCCACACATACATACATAGATGCATACATACAGACATACATACATATAGATCATACACACATACCTACATACATATATACATATATACATACATATATACATACATATACATATATACATATACATATATACATACATACCTACATACCTACATACCTACATACATACATACATGCATGCATATATGTATAGATACATCGATACATACATAAATACATACATACATAGATATATATACATACATATATACATATATACATACATATATACATACATACATACATACATACATACATACGTACGTACATACATACATACATACATACATACAAACATACATACATACATATACATACATATACATACATACATAGTATTGAAGGATCAAACACAAGTACTAGCTAGCTAGTGTCCCTAATCCCACTAGCCCGAAACTTTAGTCGTTTACCAAACTCCAACTGAATTTTGGACACCATCAAACAATTATAGAAACCTAGATCAACTTCAATGAATGTACAAGATCATTGCGATCGATCCATACTATCTAAGTTAACATTGCAAATTACCACTAAACAACTCATATATATTGTTAAACAACCATCTACCATAACTCGACCCCTAATTTTACTGCATTCTGGCTATTCTATACCCTTCAAACCAATTTCTTTAGTGATAGAGCTCTCCCTTTAACCTCTTATCCGGCATAAACCCTTATATACCAAAACTTTTTCGTTAGTCATTCCATTATGATATGATTCATTTAATATCTATGGAACAAATGCGTATGCATAATATTTGTTATAATTCTATTAAATCATCTTTGTAACAAATTCTTTCATATCATAAGATACATATTATATATTATTAGCATTATTATTATTATTATTATTATTATTATTATAATTATTATTATTATTATTATTATTATTATTATTATTATTATTATTATTATTATTATTATTATTGTTATTATTATTATTATTATTATTATTATTTTATTATTCTTAACGAATATAAATATTAAATAAATATAAATTATACAATTGGTAACCTATATTAAAACAAATATTCGTATCAATACTTATTACAATTATATTAGTCATTATAGTATGCATAATATAAGTTTCTATTAAATTAAATAACAAGATCAATATAAATTTAATACTCAATAATATTGGTTATATAAGGTAAATATATATGGTATTTATATAATGATCTCTATAACTATGGGATATACCCATCATCCGATATACACGCCTCTAACACGTACATCTATAGCACCAACAGTTACAACCCAAAATTTTTGAAGCAGGAATTTTTGATCCGAAATTTTTAGATCGCCAATTTTCTTCCCACCAATCCTTTTTTTTCCAAAATTTTTGAACGTCATTATGCTTCCCACCAATAAACCTTTCAATATGTTAACTCTTTTTTGTAATTCTATTGGAGAAGACCTAGTATCACACATAATATTTTTTCGCAGCAAGGTTTATGAGTTTTTAAAATCAATCGGAGAAAAGGTAATTACTTTGGATCTTGACCTTGTAAATCTGTGATGTTGTTGTAGCATATGTTTCATATACTGCAATCATAGTTAATATTTTGTTTCATACTATGGTGACAACATATTGTTTACTTATTCTATTATCTCGATTATGAAACAGAAACTGATCGAAATTGATATGCTCATATATTTGTCATAGTTCATGAGATTAATTCTACTATACTTATAGATTTAGGTACATCATCATGTTTACATTGATGTATGGTATATTTTAATCTTTAGAAGACAAATACTTGTTTACTGTCCTCGCCATGATTACTAGAAATAGATTTAGGTTTACAACATGATTGTCTTGTTTTTGTTGTCTTTTACTTGTAATGTCATCGCCATGATTACGTTGATCATCCTTATGTTCATCTAAACTTATCTTTCTTCTGTCAGGTAGAAGTAAGCAAGGTCAATGATCAATGGAACCTTTCAATGCTTATGAAAATGAGAGAATTATGACGATGTAGAAGAATGCACAAGTATTTGAATCCTATGGTCTGCCAAATCTTCTTAATTCTTTGCCTACAAAAAAATCTGGAAAAAAAACAACCGAAAGATAAATCAACTCTAAGGTTGATAGATGAGGATGATGATTATATGCCTGATGAATTGTTTGACATTAATGGTGAGGATGATTTTGTTGAAGCAGATGTAACAACATCAAAGGTGACTGAAAAGGTAAAAAAGAAATTATTCTAACACATTTTATTTCATTATATTTATTTAACAAACTGTTACTTCTTGCAGAAAAAGCCTAAAAATTACATAAAACCAATGTCGCTAAATAGCGTGGCTAATTTAAGGAAGAAACATTTGAGTTCTACGACTATGATCCATAATGAAATGATTACAAAATCTAAAAAGAAAAAGTTACACATGACTAGTACAAGGGGTGCGATAACTCGTATGTCACAACAGTCTAAGAAATGCAAGAAGAGAGTTGGTACAACACTACAAATAGATTCATCAGAACAACTGAAAACGATAGATAGAGTCACCAATGGTGGGTTGATCATTATTCTATGTTGTGGCAGACATATTTTTCAACAAATTTATTTCTGACATCGACTGATTATTAAGCCTAGTTTTAATTTACTATTATATATAACCTTCTTCAATTACAGATGAGATGACTAATGAAGAACGAAATAGCGACATCAATGATGACATCGATATTCATGATACAGAGATGGTGTACCCAGATGACCATGAAGTTAATTCTGAAAAAGAATTGGATTATGAAACAGAGATTGATTGGGAGCGGAACGCAGACCGTGAATTTACTCAACCTGAGCATGAACAAGGTAAACTTTCGATATTTGCAACATCATTCTTTTATTTTTTCAATCCTATATTCAAACTTTGATAATGACTTTTGTGATAAAAAGCATAAGAAGATCAAGAAGACGAACTTGTCCCAACAGAACAAGAAATTCAAAATGACGTGGATAGTGGATCAGGTATTCTAATGATTTTGGTTTTATCTATGTATAGTTAACGAATTTGATTACACCAAATAAAAAATTATTCACGTTCTGTCTTTCAGCAACAACTAAATGCTACGTGCCAAGAGGACCAACACAAACAAAAAAGACATGGGAATGAATAGAATTGGAGTGAACAATTATCGTAGTAAATGAATATGGATAACCTGTTAATAAAAAAAGTTGTGAGCTTACCCATTTACAAATGTTGGCATAAAGTTCATAAATCAGCAAAGAAGGATTTGCTATTATAAAGGTCTATACTTAAAAATTGGATGTCATTTGATATCGGCTAAAAAGTCACGTTTTCACCCCGGTATTAAGGCCCAAAAAACAAGAAAGATTCGAACTTTATCGGCAAAATACCCACTTTGTCGGTTAGAATTGAAGAATAAGTAATTACGAAGGCGGTGCAAAAAGAATCAAGAGAATCGGAGCTAAAACGAAGATTCTAGAGAAAAAATGGTGAAAGACAAAAAATCAAGTTACGATCCAGTGAATCAAGGCTGACCAGCACCAAAAATGGCCTGCCATACGGCTTGACAGTATGGGGTACGGCCTGCCAAACGGCCCTAAGAAATGGGCTGCCAAGCAAACGGCTTGCCAAATACGGCTCACCAAACGGGTTGCCATACGGCTTGCCAGCCGTTTGCAGGCAAAAACTTTGCTTATTTAAAGGGTCTTTGTCATTCATTCCAACACACTTCAATTCACTTCTTTCTCTCTCTTGTATAATATTAGTCATACTCTCAAGTCCTTCGACTCTGTGCAGGAAACCTAGTACCCGGAGAAGAACGCTGAAGATTGTATTAGGAGCGGTCTGGAGTCTTGAAGTTGTCACTTTTGTATTCAGAACTCATTTAATCTACTGGTACTTCTATCCTTTATCTTATATAATGTTTTATGATATTGTTGCCATGATTAGCGAGTAGTTATCATTAGTGTATGCTATGATGTAAGCAGTTATAATGCCGAAATAATATTATGGTTTGTGTATGCTGTCGAAATGCTTTCCGATTATGCTTTAAACTCAATCGCTTTTCCAACTAATAGAACGTAGTTATAGGCTCTATTACTGGGAAGTCGCGAACCCTAATTCAGAGTACACTATCTGTGTCACCCCTTGGTAAGAGAAGTCTATCGGATACAACGTAAGATCGACTGAGGCACACCGGTTGTAGTAAGTCTATCAAGCTTTGGATTCCGACTGAGGACTCTTTTGTAGCGAAACATCTAACTAGACCCTTAGTACATTGTCGGTCCTAGACCATGCTAGTGTAGTCACCAAGCATATAAACTTCGTACGTGCATGCTGAAGCACAGCGGTTATTGTAAGCTGTACCTCTGCTAAGTAAGGCCATGGAACCCGGTTAGTGTTGACCAGTAAACTGCACCATAACGCGGTCTCAAGCATTGCACCCCGCTTGAGGGATTCTTAGTTAATTAAGGAATTGTTTGTTTAGACACATAAAGGATTGGACCGTTAGGATAACCGAACGTGTTCATGGAAGTCAGCTTGACTTGGCCATGGTGTTCTTTATGGTTGAACTCTTTTTAAGGGCCTAACTATCTTTCAAAACCAATCATTAACGAAAGCATTGAAACACATCACGTCTCTCGGATATGGTAAACCATGTATTCTATTATGCTTAAGAAAGTTTAGACCATTTTGGAATATTAATACGTCACCCAACTGAGTCGCTCAATTGGATGAGCAGTCTGAACGTGTATGCCTGTAGTCAGACTGCACGGGCGTCGAGGGTAAGGGACGTTGATGTCTATTCAAAATCTTCAAGCCTAACGCAGTACCCAGTGACATGTCTTATGACAGGGGCGTTTAGGACCAGTGTAATGAATACAAGGCCTCTACCTATTCATGAGCCAGCATTCCATAATCTCGGCAGAATAACTGATGAAGTCATAGTATGCACTCACTTTAACCTTATATGAATTATGAATTTTATCGCATTTACTTTATCTATCTTAAAAATTAGAAAATCCCAAATTAAATAACCACTACTCCCTAACTATCTTAGACTTAAATATAGGTCTGATTCTACTGATATCTCAAAAATATGACTCTAGGTCATACTTCCCTTACTTATAAGGAGTAGTAAGATTTAGGCTCCGCTAAATCTAAATTTAAAACAGTACCCTCTCCCACGAGTGGCTGATCCTGGCGAGCCGCGGCCCGACGACACTGCACAAATAAAAACCGTCCGTTTCGGCCATATCATCATTGATTATCTTTTATATTTTACTAAACTGACAGTTTATATTTAATTTGTAGACAAAATTTGACATTCGTGGAGATGCTGATAAGTGGATCCTTCAATCTATTGCAAAAAAGGTCAAGAGCTGGAGGATTAGACTTAAGAAGCTTAACTATGATCTAAGTAAATCACGCCGCGAACAATTAAGAGCCAGGCCTGAGGTAGTTGATATGGCTAAAACAGACGGTTTTATTTGTGCGGTGTCGTTAGGTCGCACCACATCAGATTTGACTACCAAAAGAGTGTAATGGTTTTATTATTTATTTTTAGCTGGAGTTTCCTAGCTATAACGCACTTACTTGTCTTCCTTTTAACGAGTAAGTGGTAAGTATAACTCAGGTTCGTATTTTTGTATGTTTGCTCGGTAATGTGGGACAAAAGTTCCTAAATAGTTAACCCTGGTGACAAGTGGCGATAGATTAAGATTAAATACTAATATGACTATAAAGATAAAGGTGGATAGGCATGAAGAATAGAATTCTGATGGGGAACTCTCACAAGAGTATAACTTTCTAGAATAAACACTAAACCTCAATCAATTGGACTTTAAACCTAACTGATTTGTCACTAAGAGTTTAGGTCTTGAAGATTCTGGCTAAGATGGATATCCCTACTCCCAAGGTTAACCTTAGAGGGCTTAAACGACCTTATGGATGGAATCCTAGGTACATGAACAAAGTGGTATATCCCTAGAGGAAAGTCTCAGCTTTTCTTAATCCTAGTTGGTCTAACTAAAGCAATACTCCACCACTTAATACTAATCTATGCCTTAACATTAACAGATGTGCAATCTTAGGTATTCTAAGGTATTGCTAATTGGATTAGAGGTCTCTCCTTTGCGATCACTTACTCAACTCCGAATCATCTTACAACATTTCAAGAACGTTGCTTCTGATGCGAATCATGCTTCTGAGTAGACCAGTGTTCACTGAACTCTATGTTGTCTATTGTGAAGACCCGTCCTAATCCATCCGGACGAAGTCCATATGGATTACAAATGATTCACAACAGTTGATTACATCGCGAGGTAATTGACCTCTATATGATAAATTTTACAAACATTGCATTCGTTTTTAAAAGACAAACTTTCGTTACATCAACAGTTGACAGGCATGTAAAGCATTTCATAATATATCCAAATATAATTGACTTAATAATAATCTTGATGAACTCAACGACTCGAATGCAACATCTTTTGAAATATGTCATGAATTACTCCAAGTAATATCTCTAAAATGAGCAAATGCACAGCGGAAGATTTCTTTCGTACCTGAGAATAAACATGCTTTAAAGTGTCAACTAAAAGGTTGGTGAGTTCATTAGTTTATCATAAAGAATCATTTCATAATTTTAATAGACCACAAGATTTCATACTTTCATTTCTCATAATCATACGTCCCATGCATAGAGACAAAAATATCATTCATATGGATTGAACACCTGGTAACCGACATTCACAATGTGCATATAAGAATATCCCCATCATTCCGGGATTCCCCTTGGGACATGATATAAATTTCGAAGTACTAAAGCATCCGGTACTTTGGATGGGGCTTGTTGGGCCCGATAGATCTATCTTTAGAGTTCGCGACAATTAGGGTATCTGTTCCCTAATTCTTAGATTACCAGACTATATAAAAAGGGGCATATTCGTTTTAATAATCCAGCCATAGAATGTAGTTTTAAGTACTTGTGTCTATTTCGTAAAACAGTTATAAAAGCAGCGCATACATTCTCAGTCCCAAAAATATATATTGCGAAAGCATTTAAAAAGGGAGTAATGAAAACTCACGCATATAAATATTGTAAAACAGTTAATAAAGCATTTGCATGTATTCGCAGTTCAAAACATATTTCAAAAGCATTTAATAAAGCAGTTGTAAAAAACAGCGCATGTATTCTCAGTCCCAAAAATGTAAAGAGTAAAAGGGAATCAAATAAACTCACGCATATAAATATTGTAAAATAGTTAATAAAGCATTTGCATGTATTCTCAGCCCCAAAAATGTAAAGAGTAAAAGGGGATCAATGAAACTCACCATACTGTATTTTGTAGTAAAAATACATATGACGAAACTGAACAATGTAGGGTTGGCCTCGGATTCACGAACCTATACCAATTATTTATGTCAATTAATGTCATAAAACTATAAAACAATTGTTATTTAATATTTTTAGTTTAGCAATATTTTTGTGATTTTAAATGTTATATATCGATATATTTATACTCTTATATATGTTATATAATTATTTTTATCAATTTTATATACCTAAGTATTATATTTAGATCATACCTTAAACTATCTTAATAAGTTATTATTAGAGTAATATTCTTTAAAAATAAATTTAATAACTAATTTATAATTGTTATATAAAATATATGTCATTTATTTTTATATCCTAGTATTAATATAATAATAGTGTTTAATTTTGTTGCATAAAGTATTATATAATTATGTTAATATTCTCAATTTATTTTATATCAAGGTTTTAAATGTGTTTTATAGTATAACTTATATGAATATATTTATGTGATATATATATACATTGTAATATTATTATGTATAATTATTCTAAAATATAACAATATGTAATGTTAATATATTTATAGTATTATGTGTGGTAAATACATTCATATATCAAAGATACTTATTTACAAAAAAAAAATATATATATATATAATAATAATTTGATAATGATAATAATAATGACATTTATAATAATAATAATAATGGTAATAATAATAATGACTAATATTAATAATAATAATAATAATAATAATAATAATAATAATAATAATAATAATAATAATAATAATAATAATTAATAATTAATAATATAAATTAAAAAGAAAGTTAGGGTGCGTTTGTTGGTGGCTCAATCAGAACAACAAGGGCAGAAACAAACGAAGAAGGTGAAAAATCGTGATGGCTCGTGGGATCTTCGGTTCAATAATCGATCCATTGATTTCTTCTTAACCATCGATGATGAATAGATCATTGGTCCATCCTCACTATCATTCGAGTATCAATCAATCCAATTAGCAGGTCATTAATTTCAATCTTCTTTGTTTCAGAAACATCATCGTATTTTTCTTCACCGATCGATTAAGCAGCAATCAATGATTAGTAGGTTATGGATTTATCGATATCAGTATTCATAATCATCTTTAATCGTCATCCATCGTCAATCGATTCAGTATTCAATTCATCAGTTAATTCAGGTAATAATCGATTCATTTATATTCTTAGTAATTTTCCTTAATCCATCTATACTTTCTGTATATTTATTTAGTAAATTAATAGTAACAATTAATGATATTTCTGATGGTTTGACGATGATAAAAAAAATTTAGGGGTGTTCGAAGGGTGAGCCAAACCCTAAACAGGGCAGTAGTAATTTTCGAACCCAAGTAGTGACAGGAGGTGTTGATTTGTTATCTTGGAACAGAAACGATTATAGTATATGCATAATTCAATGGGTTTGATTAAATTGGACATCAGCATACATCAGGCCTTCGATTGTTTCTTGATTATTGTGATTTTTATTACGTGTTGATCTAACAAGAATCATGAAATAATCAAAAGGAAAATTATAATCACAAGGAATTAGCAGTTACCTGATTAGGTGATGTTTGGGTTAGTCGTGCAGATTCTGAGAATGGAAGCAATAGTGACCGAACTGCATCAGTTTTCGTGGATTGGTCCGATAGCTAAAAAGGTGTAGCACAACAGAAAATATTGCAGCTGCATGAGGCTGGGATTGGTGGTGATTGGTCATCAGGGTGAGTAGAATTATACAAGTTTTTGAATGGTGTTTAGTTTTCTCATATTAAACATGAAATTGAAAAATTTGCAGGTGATTGTTCGACAGTTGGAAGGGGGTTCATCGAAAATAACAGAAAACTAGATAGCAGTTGTAGCAATAATGGTGACCGATAGTTCTTATGGTGAAGTTGGTGAATTGCAGATGAAAATGTGAAGTGTTGATTTAGTTTGGGTCGAGTATAGATCAGGACAGGAGGGGTCAACAATCATTTTGGTTTCGGTTTGGTTGACAGGAGACGGGGCGTATATTAGTAGCTGTAACACGCAGGTGGTGGCGGTTTGGGCTATTGTGGTCGTAGGGTGGTGGTGAATGAAGATTGTGTTAATGGGGTTCACAAAGGAGAAATGAAGAAGGAAACTAGCATTAGTAGCGGTTCATTGTTTCAGGTAATTAAATGGTGGTTTTCGATAGTGTTCTTAAAACAGAAAAGTAAAATATAGGATTCACACCATATGGGCTTGGTTTGGTGTTGAGGTTTGAAGGTGATGATTGAATGGAGATGGTGACCGATGATTAAAACAAGAAACAAAAGGTGGTAGTTTTATCGATCATGGAATAGGATATACAAGGGGTGATCGAATAGCAATTTAGTAGTTAAAGTTTGGTGATGATGTTGCAGTGATGAGTTGTTAGTATTTGTAATACATATGTATATGTATGTATATATAATTAAAGTGTTTGATTATTCGGTGATAAAAAAAAAATCTGGATACACATGCATGTGGGGTTTTTGTCAATAATATGAGGTTATTGTTTATTGTTTCATGAAGGTGTATCATAATTCTAGCAATAGAGACAGACAGTAAAAACAAAAACCCGATAGTGACTTAAAACAACTTTGAATAATTAACAAACTTTATGTTTTATATTAATAAATAATAAATATATTAACAATAATAATACCTTTAATAATGATAGAAATACTATTAATAATAATAGAAGTAATAATAATATTAACGATAAAATAATAATAAGGATAATAATGATAATGATAATAATAATTTATAATAATAACAATAGTTCTTAATGATATTGATATTATTAATATTTACTAATAATACTAATTTTATTCATAATAGTTAAAATTATAACTTTACTCCTAATTACATTAAATACTAATTTTTATAATGCACATATTATTTAGAATAGTAATAATGTAACAATTTATTTATATTTCAACTTTCATATCTATATGTTATCTATTTACGATTTGTTGTTCGTGAATCATCGGCAATAGTTAGGGGGTATTTGATTACATGAATATAGATTTCAAACTTTTCGAGACTTAACATTACAGATTTTTGCTTATCGTGTCGAAACCTTATAAAGCTTAAGTTTAAATTTGGTCGGAAATTCCCGGGTCACTACAGTACCTACCCGTTAAAGAAATTTCGTCCCGAAATTTGAGTGAGGTTGTCATGGCTAACAATAAAAATGTTTTCATGGCAAATATGAGTTGATAAATAGAATTTTATCATAGGGTGTAACCTGGATAAAATAATTCGATTATTCGAAGCGTACCAGTGAAGCTATCACGAAAGAATGAAATGAAGAAATAGAGATTCGTCTTAGCTTTTGACGTAACCAGGGTTGAATTTTGAACATAAGGTACGTCTTAACTTTTGACGTTGTCTTGGTTGAATTTCCGGAATTCGAGGGATTTAAAGATAATCTTCGAAATCTGTGAGATTTGATTCTTCGGCGAATAAGGAGATTAAGATCTCTATAAATAAATACGGTGATCTACCTCGATTACTCTGTCTGATATTTCCATTATAAATCAAACTCTTCCGTTCCATTAGTTTTCACCACTCCTATACCTTCTTTCTCAGTTCATTTACTCAAAAGATTATAAGAATGCTTAATCCAGTTCTAATCCTTGTCCTTATCCTGACTGTCATAACAATCATTCTCCTTTTCCAACTTCCACAGGATGAATCTGTTTATTTCTACTATACTCTAGGGATTATTGTATTTATAATCCTCCCGTGTCTTTATATTGTTATACGCACTGATATCCGCGGTTTGTAATTTCGGTGTTGTTCTTGGGCTTTATATTTTCTCTTATATTTATGAATCTCTTTGCCTTTTTATTATTCTCCCGACCTCTAGTAAAGCGAGTAATGGTCCAGAATTCGTAAGTTTGGAATTTCGGATAAACATCATGTTCTAAATAAGAAAGAAGGTATTAGCACGATTTGATTTGTCAAATTATCAGAATCACTGAGTATAGAACTATCAAGAATATATATTTTTGATATGTTCAGAAGTTACGCAGAATGAAAGAGTTATGTAGCATGGCACGTGATGACGTTATGATCTGTGAATCATCACGTCTCATTAGAACTCAGCATGACTTAGTGTAATATAATCACGTTGATCAAGTGTCATTATATTATACTAACTCATGCATCAGTCCTCAACATTACTTCAATAACTTTCATATTTTAAGCTCGAAAGTTTACAGAATATAGAAACTAACGGTTTCTATATGATGTAACACTGATAGCACGAAGAGGTATATAATTTCGGACGAGAATATTTATGAAAATATCCTCAGAAATATCGAAGATATTTATGATGATATTTTGGAATTTCTAAGTTTGAAGGTTGATGAAGAAAAATTTTCCGCAAGATTTTAACATGACTTCGGAGCAAGATATTCTCTAAAGATTTCAACGGATCCAGAATTATCTGGATTCTTTGAATATAGGGTATGGTCCTTGTATTTGTCCTTGGTCTCCTTCATGGTTAGCTCAATCCGTTTTTCAGTATCAAATTTTCTATCGAGCGTTCCAAACACTCCATTATTTTGTTATCAAACTCGTGGCCGTTTAGGCCATCTACGATTTTACTGTTTCCTCTGCATTTAATGCTATCATATCTAAATTGTCGATTATCTATCTGAGGTGTTTCAGAGAATTGTGTTTTTAGATGATTAAACGCTGATGGTAATATGGTGGAATATAAAAAGTTCTCCGGTAACGATGACGAAAGGAAACTTATATATCAAGGTTATAATAAAGCTTATTCGAATGAAAATTCAAAGTTGATTTGCTGGAGCTGTGACAAAATTGGCTAATTTGAAAAGGAATCGCAAGGTTATTTTTTTATTTTTATTTTTTGCTAATAAATGCCAAAAGATTTAACGCGGATACGTGTTAAACTATGACTCTGGTTTCGAGAGTTTTTCAGGTACATAACTATATGCATCAATCTTTTCTTCCGTAGATGAAGTTGTGGTTGATTCATCCTCCCGATTGAGGTGTTTTCAAGAATCATGAAAGGTTTGAACGCAGATTGTAATCGTCAAGATACAAATGAGGTTTAAGATGAAATCAAGTGGCAAACTTGAAGAATTATTTAGTTTCATATGTTATAGTCAGTATTTTAATTCATTTTAATTGTCCAATAATATTCGTCCACAGACGATAGTAAACAGTTGACAGTCCAATAATTCATATATAATTTAATATATAATATTCGAATTAATTAATACGTATCGTGACCCATGTACATGTCTCAGACTCGATCACAACTCAAAGTATATATATTATTATAGAATCAACCTCAACCCTGTATAGAGAACTGGATCATTACTGCATATAGAGTGTCTATGGTTATTCTAAATAATATATATAGATGCGTCGATATGATATGTCAAAACCTTGTATACGTGTCCCTATATTTAAAGTGCGTGAAATAAATACAGAAACTAAATGACGATAAATAAAATGCATAAAGTAAATAACAGAAATTAAATGACGATAAATAAAATTGCGAGAATGTAAATTGCGATAATTAAATTGTGATAAATAAAGTGTAATCAATTAGTTGGGAACAATTAGCTAGGAACAGTTAGCGTGGATTCTTAACAAATTTCTCATAGTTAATTTGTTTGTTTCTAACAAATTTTATTATGTCAAATGTTTTCTTCATTATGCCACTTGTTGGATTATTATAGATCAAAATCCAAATATGAAATTGAATGAAAATGGTTATTCGGTGGTGAACGAATTTTTATATCGGTGGATGTAAGTAGGATAGTAAATGACTGTTGAATCAGATTCGAAGAATGTACAGTGTAACTTATTAATGCAAAATCTAAATATTCCTCGGGTATTACCTACCCGTTAAAATATTTTCACCATTAACAGTTTGTACAATAAAAATTTTAATTACAATCTTTATGAAAACATATATACATATATATCTTCTTCAGACGTAATTATGGATTTAATGAGTCAATGTGATATTAAACTCATCAGATTTACGGCTAGAACTAGAGTACATAATCTCTAAAATATTAGAGATTACATAATCACCATGTCGAACGAAGATAATCGATGTAGAACCATATATAGTATGATGATTATAATTGAGGTACAGAATGAGATGTTGAAGCGTATGATGTGAACTTGAGTTGTTGGTGGTACTGGTATTGATGTTGGTGCTGGTGATGTTGCTGAAGCTGGTACGTTTTGCACCATATTCTCCAAATTGATTACTAGAGCGCGAAGTTCATTGACTTCTTGTATTACTCCGGGATGGTTGTCGGTCGGAACGAGTGGATGAATAAGGTTTAGAATCTGAGTTATGATATAGTCGTGGCGAGATATTCGAGAAATGAGGGTGAAAATGGTGTTACGAACAGGTTCGCCGGTAAGTGTTTCAGGTTCTTTGCCAATAGAGCAATGTGGCGGATGGAAAGGATCACCTTCTTCTTGTCTCCAATGATTGAGGAGGCTACGAATCCATCCCCAATTCATCTAGAATAGATGATGACTGATTGGTTGATTCATTCCGGTTACACTGCTTTCAGAGCTTGAATGGGATTCCATTTCAGAATCCGAGTGACTTGAACTAATGACGAATTCCATTTCGTACGATTGAATAAAGAATTTTTAGATATGAAATAATTTTCTGGCTAACGGATGGTATTCTTAATTACATAGAATATCCATATATATAGAACAAAAGGTTTCGTAGATCACGGAGGAATTTACGGGATACGCCAGATAAGGTTTACAGTAACAGATACGCTACGATATGAATCTTGTCTATACACTATTCATGCATCAATGCAGTAAGATGTGTCTAGACTAAAAATGATAAGCAGATGATTTCCGACTAAAAATGATAAGCAAAACTTTTGACATGCAGACACGGTCGAAGTCCAGACTCACTAAGGCATTCTAACGACTATCAGTTAGACACACTAATGCAAGACCTGGTTCTCTAAGACCACCGCTCTGATACCAACTGTGAAGACCCGTCCTAATCCATCCGGACGAAGTCCATATCGATTACAAACGATTCACAACAGTTGATTACATCGCGAGGTAATTGACCTCTATATGATAAATTTTACAAACATTGCATTCGTTTTTAAAAGACAAACTTTCGTTACATCGACAGTTGACAGGCATGTAAAGCATTTCATAATATATCCAAATATAATTGACTTAATAATAATCTTGATGAACTCAACGACTCGAATGCAACATCTTTTGAAATATGTCATGAATGACTCCAAGTAATATCTCTAAAATGAGCAAATGCACAGCGGAAGATTTCTTTCGTACCTGAGAATAAACATGCTTTAAAGTGTCAACCAAAAGGTTGGTGAGTTCATTAGTTTAGCATAAAGAATCATTTCATAATTTTAATAGACCACAAGATTTCATACTTCCATTTCTCATAATCATACGTCCCATGCATAGAGAAAAAAATATCATTCATATGGATTGAACACCTGGTAACCGACATTCACAATGTGCATATAAGAATATCCCCATCATTCTGGGATTCCCCTTTGGACATGATATAAATTTCGAAGTACTAAAGCATCCGGTACTTTGGATGGGGCTTGTTGGGCCCGATAGATCTATCTTTAGAGTTCGCATCAATTAGGGTGTCTGTTCCCTAATTCTTAGATTACCAGACTATATAAAAAGGGGCATATTCGTTTTAATAATCCAGCCATAGAATGTAGTTTTAAGTACTTGTGTCTATTTCGTAAAACAGTTATAAAAGCAGCGCATACATTCTCAGTCCCAAAAATATATATTGCGAAAGCATTTAAAAGGGGAGTAATGAAAACTCACGCATATAAATATTGTAAAACAGTTAATAAAGAATTTGCATGTATTCGCAGTTCAAAACATATTTCAAAAGCATTTAATAAAGCAGTTGTAAAAAAACAGCGCATGTATTCTCAGTCCCAAAAATGTAAAGAGTAAAAGAGAATCAAATAAACTCACGCATATAAATATTGTAAAATAGTTAATAAAGCATTTGCATGTATTCTCAGCCCCAAAAATGTAAAGAGTAAAAGGGGATCAATGAAACTCACCATACTGTATTTTGTAGTAAAAATACATATGACGAAACTGAACAATGTAGGGTTGGCCTCGGATTCACGAACCTATACCAATTATTTATGTCAATTAATGTCATAAAACTATAAAACAATTGTTATTTAATATTTTTAGTTTAGCAATATTTTTGTGATTTTAAATGTTATATATCGATATATTTATACTCTTATATATGTTATATAATTATTTTTATCAATTTTATATACCTAAGTATTATATTTAGATCATACCTTAAACTATCTTAATAAGTTATTATTAGAGTAATATTCTTTAAAAATAAATTTAATAACTAATTTATAATTGTTATATAAAATATATGTCATTTATTTTTATATCCTAGTATTAATATAATAATAGTGTTTAATTTTGTTGCATAAAGTATTATATAATTATGTTAATATTCTCAATTTATTTTATATCAAGGTTTTAAATGTGTTTTATAGTATAACTTATATGAATATATTTATGTGATATATATATACATTGTAATATTATTATGTATAATTATTCTAAAATATAACAATATGTAATGTTAATATATTTATAGTATTATGTGTGGTAAATACATTCATATATCAAAGATACTTATTTACAAAAAAATTTATATATATATTTATAATAATAATTTGATAATGATAATAATAATGACATTTATAATAATAATAATAATGGTAATAATAATAATGACTAATATTAATAATAATAATAATAATAATAATAATAATAATAATAATAATAATAATAATAATAATATAAATTAAAAAGAAAGTTAGGGTGCGTTTGTTGGTGGCTCAATCAGAACAACAAGGGCAGAAACAAACGAAGAAGGTGAAAAATCGTGATGGCTCGTGGGATCTTCGGTTCAACAATCGATCCATTGATTTCTTCTTAACCATCGATGATGAATAGATCATTGGTCCATCCTCACTATCATTCGAGTATCAATCAATCCAATTAGCAGGTCATTAATTTCAATCTTCTTTGTTTCAGAAACATCATCGTATTTTTCTTCACCAATCGATTAAGCAGCAATCAATGATTAGTAGGTTATGGATTTATCGATATCAGTATTCATAATCATCTTTAATCGTCATCCATCGTCAATCGATTCAGTATTCAATTCATCAGTTAATTCAGGTAATAATCGATTCATTTATATTCTTAGTAATTTTCCTTAATCCGTCTATACTTTCTGTATATTTATTTAGTAAATTAATAGTAACAATTAATGATATTTCTGATGGTTTGACGATGATAAAAAAAATTTAGGGGTGTTCGAAGGGTGAGCCAAACCCTAAACAGGGCAGTAGTAATTTTTGAACCCAAGTAGTGACAGGAGGTGTTGATTTGTTATCTTGGAACAGAAACGATTATAGTATATGCATAATTCAATGGGTTTGATTAAATTGGACATCAGCATACATCAGGCCTTCGATTGTTTCTTGATTATTGTGATTTTTATTACGTGTTGATCTAACAAGAATCATGAAATAATCAAAAGGAAAATTATAATCACAAGGAATTAGCAGTTACCTGATTAGGTGATGTTTGGGTTAGTCGTGCAGATTCTGAGAATGGAAGCAATAGTGACCGAACTGCATCAGTTTTCATGGATTGGTCCGATAGCTAAAAAGGTGTAGCACAACAGAAAATATTGCAGCTGCATGAGGCTGGGATTGGTAGTGATTGGTCATCAGGGTGAGTAGAATTTTACAAGTTTTTGAATGGTGTTTAGTTTTCTCATATTAAACATGAAATTGAAAAATTTGCAGGTGATTGTTCGACAGTTGGAAGGGGGTTCATCGAAAATAACAGAAAACTAGATAGCAGCCGTAGCAATAATGGTGACCGATAGTTCTTATGGTGAAGTTGGTGAATTGCAGATGAAAATGTGAAGTGTTGATTTAGTTTGGGTCGAGTATAGATCAGGACAGGAGGGGTCAACAATCATTTTTGTTTCAGTTTGGTTGACAGGAGACGGGGCGTATATTAGTAGCTGTAACACGCAGGTGGTGGCGGTTTGGGCTATAGTGGTCGTAGGTTGGTGGTGAATGAAGATTGTGTTAATGGGGTTCACAAAGGAGAAATTAAGAAGGAAACTAGCATTAGTAGCGGTTCTTTGTTTCAGGTAATTAAATGGTGGTTTTCGATAGTGTTCTTAAAACAGAAAAGTAAAATATAGGATTCACACAATATGGGCTTGGTTTGGTGTTGAGGTTTGAAGGTGATGATTGAATGGAGATGGTGACCGATGATTAAAACAAGAAACAAAAGGTGGTAGTTTTATCGATCATGGAATAGGATATACAAGGGGTGATCGAATAGCAATTTAGTAGTTAAAGTTTGGTGATGATGTTGCAGTGATGAGTTGTTAGTATTTGTAATACATATGTATATGTATGTATATATAATTAAAGTGTTTGATTATTCGGTGATAAAAAAAAATCTGGATACACAAGCATGTGGGGTTTTTGTCAATAATATGAGGTTATTGTTTATTGTTTCATGAAGGTGTATCATAATTCTAGCAATAGAGACAGACAGTAAAAACAAAAACCCGATAGTGACTTAAAACAACTTTGAATAATTAACAAACTTTATGTTTTATATTAATAAATAATAAATATATTAATAATAATAATACCTTTAATAATGATAGAAATACTATTAATAATAATAGAAGTAATAATAATATTAACGATAAAATAATAATAAGGATAATAATGATAATAATAATTTATAATAATAACAATAGTTCTTAATGATATTGATATTATTAATATTTACTAATAATACTAATTTTATTCATAATAGTTAAAATTATAACTTTACTCCTAATTACATTAAATACTAATTTTTATAATACACATATTATTTAGAATAGTAATAATGTAACAATTTATTTATATTTCAACTTTCATATCTATATGTTATCTATTTACGATTTGTTGTTCGTGAATCATCGGCAATAGTTAAGGGGGTATTTGATTACATGAATATAGATTTCAAACTTTTCGAGACTTAACATTACAGATTTTTGCTTATCGTGTCGAAACCTTATAAAGCTTAAGTTTAAATTTGGTCGGAAATTCCCGGGTCACTACATCTATTCTAATCACAACGTAAATGGGCAGCTCTTCTTTGACGAATAAACAGTTATTCGTACGTAGGTACTGTATCCCTATTGTGACGTTAAGCACACATAACCACTTACCCGTATCCTAGGGTTGATCAGGTCCTAATACTAGGTTATAGCCACGTGAATAAGTGGAAAGGGTAATCCGTAAATTAAAGTTCTAAACCGTCAAGGTGTCAGCATAACAGTAACATAAGTTTCAGATTAAGTATTCAACATATAATAAACATTTGTAACGGATCGATATGCATGCAAAATGAAAGCAACTTAAGATAAATTTATTAAATTAAGAAAAGTGTTCACCGTTTACAGAAGAGATCCGGACCATTACAAGTGCTGACATCCTCTAGCCTGCTCCTATTACAATCTTTGACATTCGCCTCCGGGTACTAAATATCTCGCTCGGAGGTGAGAGGGCCTTGAAAACTCTAGTAAGAGAAAGTGTATTGTAGTGAGAGAGTGAAGAGAGGTGTGTTGAAATTGGATGAAAAAAGCCTATAAATAGACTTGAAATTTTCCTGCAAACGCTGGCAGGCCGTTTGGCATGCCGTTTGCAGGGGCCGTTTGCAGGGGCCGTTTGCCAGACCAAGCCGTTTGGAGGGGACGTTTTACTTGGGCATGTGGCAGGCCGTTTGCAAGCCCGGCAAGCCGTTTGGCAGGCTGTTTGGCAAGCCGTTTGGCTTACTGATTCCCTAGTTCATAACTTGATTTCTTGTCTTTCACCGTTTTCGCTCTAGATTATTTGTTTTAGCTCCGTTTTACTTGATTCTTTTTGCATCGTCTCCGTAATTACTTTACCTACAATTTTAACCGAAAAAGCGATTATTTTGCCTATAATGTTTTGAACTTTATGCTTTTGGGACTTAATATCGGGGGTAAAAACGTGACTTTTCAGTTGATATCAAATATCCTACACTTAGACTTTGCTTGTCCTCAAGCAAACTTCCGAGCTTTTAACACTGAAGTGTTTTATTCGTAGTAATCAAGTGGTCTTTTACTCCGCAAGGCATAGGAGCGAAAACTCGATTTTTATCCTTTCTGTTATTCTCAAAACCTTTTTCGCAAGCATGAGAGGATGTTACATAACTGAGGCTATCTCACTCGGGTCACTTAATTCACTAAAGTGTTTTGGGTATCCTATAGTTCTAAGAAATGAAATCGCTCTTAGCCAGTCATGCTCACATTCTTCATCATAGGCTTGGTCAAGACTCAAATTTTCATCACTTATTTGAGAGAATTTTCAGTTGTGGACTCAACTTGTATCGTGAAGAGATGGTGATTTGGAGGTTTTTGGGGTGTGAAGGGTTTGATAGATAGGAGTTTCTTTAAAAGATCGATTTTCTTTTGGTGATCTTTTTTCTTTTTTTTGAAAGATGAGCATCCTTCTTTTTAATTGCCATGAGTTCTTTTCTTGAATCTTTTCTGGTTCTGCTCCTTTTTTCAGAACTTTTATTCATCAACAAGTTTTGAAAGAAAGCATCCTTTGCCTTTGCTTTTTCTCTTCGAGGCAGTCTCTTTGATAATTGGCTTGGATGCTCGCATTTTATAACGCGGATTTATAGATGATTTCCCGGAAGGAATGATTTCGTCAGGATTTATTTCTTTATTTATGAAGTGAATCGAATGGATAGGTAGCGGTGGATGGAATTTTGGAGATTTGGAGTGGAGATGGCAATGAAGGAGTGTAATGGGGAGTGTTTTTATCTTCACGAATAGCCGAGGTCCTAACTTAGTGGTTCTCGTCAAAGTGTGTGACTCCGAAATGTAGATCAAGAGCAAGTTCTCATTCCAGGATGTTAACATCAGCGCGCTCAACGGAAGTATAGTGAAGCACTAAAAATGAGTGCTTATAAAGCCTTATTTGGGGGTGCCTCACGGCAATTATAATGGGTTGAATTGCGTCTTTTGTTATGCAATGCTCTTTTAGAATATTTGGTTTGATTTTTGCAAAAAGTTTTTAACCTTGTTTTACTCTTTGTCTATTTGGTAGTAAAAATTTTCCGATCTTTTATAGAATTTTATAATCCTTAGTGTTTTATAGTTCAAAAAGTTACTTGGGGGTTTTACAAGAATCATTATGTACAACAATATGCTCTATCCCACACTTTATAATAACATTGTCCTCAATGTTAAGGATACGGCGTATCTCACACTTAGGTTTTAAAATAGGCGTTTTTGTTATTAAAAGTTTTTGTTGGTGGGGTTGCTAATCCCACACTTAGTGTTTAAAGTGGTATAGTATTTTGCGTATATTCTATTGAAAAAGTGGTGAAGACGTAGTACTCCCCTATGGTTGCATGGTATGTATGGATGGTTGGCCGAATATGGTTTCTTCTAAGCTCGTGTTGGCGCAATTCTCATTCAGTGCGTCCTTGCTCCAAGTTGTGCTTCCATCTTGTACGGTCTCGATCGTCGTCTGTTTGTGATGTTTTATTCGTGCAATTTATTCTAATTATCATACAAACTCACAAAATATAAAAGTAGTTATGCCAAGATTGGCTTACAGACATAGTAATAGTGTAGCAGTGAGAATCACAATTATGCATAAAATATAGCAGAGTTTAGGAAAGTTATGGTTGAGGTGGAGGGTAGGGTAGAGAATATGATACGCTAGTGCGGGGCTGTCTCGGGTGTCTAAGGGTTGATTGCCCTTCATCTGTCATCTCCTCATCAGTGGTGAATTGCTGTGCCAATTCTGCAGTGTCCATCCCTGAAAATATCCTGAACTGAACCTCGTCTGAACGTGCAATCAATCCGGTGAGTGATGAGGTGCTCGTATGACTCATAGGTCTCGTATGCCAACCCTGCCCTTCTTGCAAATCTCTACCCCAATGTGGGTTCATACACATACTGTCTATACCCTGTGTTACTTCCTCAGTCATATACCGGCTTGCAGCCTGATCCCATGTGGAAGCCTGAGCGTCGGTGTATGTATCTCTGTGAGTGATGATATGGGTCGTGTCAAACAGGTTGTTGACAAAATCCGCAGCCCTTGGAGGAGATGGGATGACTGTACGCTGTGTGTAATGATGTCGAGGTGGGGATGGGGGTCCTGAATATTGATGGCTCGGCCCTGCGCCTCTAGGGTCTCTGTGGAATACCAGTACTGAATACTCATGAGGATATGGCGGGACATTGAGATGTCTGCCTGCATAATGTGTGAAGTGATCCAGATTCTGAAAGATCGCATGCTGAGCAAACCAACTCTCGTGTCTAGGTAGATCTCCCATATGATAATGGTACAGTGGAAAGTGCGGTCGATCCCCTTCTCCTACTGATGAGTGTCGACGGGCGTCATTGGGCCTACCCTGTGTGGTGGGATCATCCTCATCCTTTGGTTCCTGTGAACCTTGCCGTCTCCGACCATCTCTAGTCCTCGCATCAGGCCTAAATCCCCTAGCTCTTACTCCTAGCACTGTCCGGTCTTCCGATTCTGGTATTGCCGGATTGGCTGTAACTTTTAACTGTTCATCCTCAATCCGAATGTACTTCCAAGTGTTCAGTAACTTGTACCATATCTCTTCTGACTCAGCTGCTGTCCTATACCCAAATCTCTCAATACTAACTAAAACATGCATCCGGCAAAGGAGTTTGGTGACCACGGCTCCCAAAACAGGCACGACTATTCTCGGCGCATTCCTTTCAATAGTAAAGGCTTGAGCTAGAAGATGTGCAACTTGCATATTTTGGTTATTGATCATGGCGTGCATTATGCGCATATAATTAACGGTGACGGCACCGCCATGTTAGGTTTTCAGGTGAAGGGTTTTGGCGATGAGGTGGTGAAGAATTCGGTGAACAGGATTGGTGAAGCTTGAAGCCTTTTTACTTGACCTCCAGGCTTCATTATCGGAGGTGTAGGTACGCCAGAAAGCTTGATGATCGATGTTGTTCAGCGTGGTGTATCCTCTTTTAAATACAGATCGATTAACGTGTGTCCTCTTATACAGTTCTAGATGAATTACGAACTGCGCAAGAGTCAGGTGATACATCAGATTCTGATGGCAGAAATGGATGCACTCGTGACTGTTGTACTCCTCCTGGTTAACATTTGATTCAAATCTCCATGTTGCCATGAATTCTGCCTATGGCTCCTGATAAACTCGTTCATGAATTTCAAACAGACTTTTCCACGCGCTGTTGACTTTCGCGTGTGCTGTGAAACTTAAGATTTATCTCAACTCATTGGCCCAACCACATTGCTCCATTATTTCCCAATTTATATATTTGTTGGCACCTTTTTGTCGATTTATCCAATTCCTCATGAACGGCTCATTATTTGCTGGATTGTCTTGCCCGAGGAGGTAGTAGGGCAACTCATACTCATCCGGTAAATAATTAGCCATCTGTAAAGGTCAAGTAATGTAGGTTATGTTCCAAAATAATAAGACTTATAATAATACTTAGAATTTTTTTTAAAAAAATGCTTATATTTTTTGAAAAAATTCGAAATGAGGGCTTTAAAAATGGCATTTTCCAATTCCTTGTTATAGTCAATTATAGTCAAAATTACCACAAACGTTATCTAATCTTACTCTAAACTTATTTCCAAACAAAATTTGAAGCGTGCCCGTGATTGCAATAAATAATGCCAAAAATAATAATTATAGCGAGTTAGTCGTAATAAGCAGTTGTGATTAAAGCAGGATGATTTTTAAGCATACAATAATTATAACGATCATTTTAATTACCTTAAATATCTTTGATCATCAAACTTTAGCTATAACATCCTTAAGTCAAGTTTTGAGACTGTTTTTACCGAAAAATATCCATTTTGCTTAAAACGTACAAAATAAGAAAAGTCAAAGACTAGACTTAATTTTCATTTGCAAATCAATGATATCTTTATTTAGGCTAGTTTTAATGCAATCCTAAGTTTTAAAAACGTTTTAACTAAAGGGAAAACCCTAAGCCTAATTAAGTGTAGTTTTACCAAAACATCAATTTTCAAGTAAACAAGTCTAAATTGTTCCAGAATTAGTTTCTAAGTACTCTAAATGAATTACTAAGCCTAACTGAGCTGGCCAAACATCAAGTTTCCAACAATTTTCACCAATTTCTAACCTAAAACCTAAATTAATGAATCGAGAGTTAAAAACTAACCAAAATGCTTCAATCGAACCTAAAAACTAACACATATCAATTACATTATCTAACTAAGCATATAGGAATTCAAAATTGGGCATAAAACACAATTTTTCTCAAAAGTCAAAAATTTAACTCCGAGTAAAAACTCGAATTTTAACCGTGAAAGAGTACCTTTTATGCCAAATTGATGACGGAAACGCGTTGAGGAGACACGATCGAATCGGATTTGAGCTTTGAATCGTTAAATTTGGTCAAGATTTGGTGATGGTGGTGGTGGTCTCACTAGTCGGCCGAAGAAACAGAGGGAGGAGAGAAAGAAAGGAAAAAAAAAGAGGAAAAAGGAGAGGATGAGAAGAAAAAGAGAAGAAAAATGGGCCCGTGCGGCACACGGGCTTATTTCTCTGACCCGACTCGCGAATTTTTATATATTTTAAAGTTTTCACTAAATTAATAAAAGATAAATAAAATTTTTCTTCGGCTCTTAATCCAGTTATTTTTTAATTAAATTAAAAAGAAAAAGGACGAAAGGACTGAGTAAACTAAAAATTTATTTTATTAATAATTCAGATTACACAGGTTCCACAACTAAGTTTCAGAAATGATGCGGAAAGAAAGATATATTTAAAGCTTCTTTGACCATCCAGAGTAAATCAGCGGAGTGTATTGAAAATATTTCAAAATCACTTAGCATTTTACCCTCACGCTTTTGTAAATATCCGATGTCGTCCATAAGTTTAAACAAAGCCCTTCTAACTTTTTTAATGTTTGAAATTCCATCCCTAGGTCCAGCATCTCGATAATTAAGCTCGAAAAGAAGTTTTGACACTGTGTCTTAAAATAAAAGATCTTCCGCGCAATCAGGATCACCGATAGTAAATTTAAAGTTTTCAGATATTTCCCGAATGATCTTTCTTCGCGGAGTTGTAAATGGAAATTTTGACATAGTGAGGATTTGTACGAGTTCAGAATATATTTCCTTTCTTTTTGCGAAGAAATTCTGATGTATTCTTTCCTCGGTTGAATCCGGAAAAACTTCAATTAATCTTTTGATGAGAAATGAGGTTGGATCGAAGTAAAAGAAATCTCGATCTCCATGTCTTGAAATAGGGTTAGGTTTTTTGCTTTCAATCCAAAATTCTAATTCAGAAATCATTGCGGTGACATAACGGTTGATATGAATTTGAGAGAATTCCTTATCACTGATGTGAGGGAGAAAAATGACGAATGACTCTAAATCGAATTTGAAATCAATTTCTGCATCCCGATACTTGACAAAAATATCATCCCCACATTCTTTTAACAGTTTGTGAAGAGAATGAACTTGAGAACAAAGCTCTTTTAACAGATTTATTTGAAATGTTGAGAACGAGAAGTCTGGGGAATAGAGGTGCCTAATGAATTCTCTATAGACGTCTAACCTTCTGCTAGGATTTAACAGATTTCCAGTAAACGGAACTTTTATTTTATCAATGTGTTGTTTCTCCTTTTGATTATATTCAAACAAGTCAGGATATTTGAAGATAGTTGGGTATTCTTCCCGTATTTCATCTTCCATAATGATGAGTTCATTAAGACTGAGCCTCCCTTTTGGATCGTGAATATGGTAGAATCCTGGTTCTTTTGAGTAAAACTTATCCAAAAGCAATGAAATCTCTAAGTCGGATGAAGTTATCCGGCTTCTTGGACTACAAGGATCAAGAATTAACTCTTGATGAGACTCATCAGGGTTTATATTTGTTTTGGTTTTATAAATAAAAATTTCTCCGATTTCCGAAGTTGTGGGAGAGCAACTGCCTTTCGCACTTTCTTCGTAATCGGTTAAGTCTAAACTAGAATCTAAAGAAATTAATACCATATTTAATATTTTGTTTTTATAGTTTTGAAAAGGGTTTACTATAATGGCGACTTTTAAATCCTATACCGACAAACTCTCTGTTTGTTAAGCATGTGTGTTTCTTATCAATTTATCTTTGAAACAAGTGGCCAGACCGACAACGGAGAGGCAGGATCCTTTTGGTTCAATATAATTGGAGACTGTTTGGAAAATCCAACAACCAAGTCCGTGTATAATTGTATTTCTTTGACACCACTCAAGAATCGCAGATATTTTGATAGAATCAACGGTTACCTTAACAGACAGAAAATGAGTCCCCGGCAGCGGCGCCAAAAACTTACTTCTACTTATGATATGGCCAAAACGGACGGTTATGTATGTGCGGTGTCATTAGGTCACAACACATCAGATTTGACTACCAAAAGAGAGTAATGGTTTTATTATTTATTTTTAGCTGGTATTACTCACCTACTTGTCTTCCTTTTAACGAGTAAGTGGTAAGTATAACTCAGGTTCGTATTTTTTTATGTTTGCTCAGTAATGTGGGATAAAGGTGCCTAAATAATTAACCCTAGTGACAAGTGGTGATAGATTAAGATTAACTACTAATATGACTATAAAGATAAAGGTGGATAGGCATGAAGAATAGAATTCTGATGGGGAACTATCACAAGATTTTAACTTTCTAGAATAAACACTAAACCTCAATTAATTGGACTTTAAACCTAACTGATTTGTCACTAAGAGTTTAGGTCTTGAAGATTCTGGCTAAGACGAATATCCCTACTCCCAACGTTAACCTTGGAGGGTTTAAATGACCTTATGGATTAAATCCTAGGTAAATGAACAAAGTGGTATAACCCTAGAGGAAAGTCTCAGCTTTTCTTAATCCTATTTGGTCTAACTAAAGCAATACTCCACCACTTATACTAAGCTATGCCTTAACATTAATAGATGTGCAATCTTAGGTATTCTAAGGTACTGCTAATCGGATTAGAGGTCTCTCCTTTGCGATCACTTAATCAACTCCGGATCATCTTACAACATCTCAAGAACGTTGCTTTTGACGTGAATCATGCTTCTGAGTATACCAGTGTTCACTGAACTATATGTTGTCTACTCTAATCACAACCAAAATGGGCAGCTCTTCTTTGACGAATAAACGGTTATTCGTACGTAGGTACTATATCCCTATTGTGACGTTAAGCACACATAACCACTTACCCATATCCTAGGGTTGATCAGGTCCTAATACTAGGTTATAGCCACGTGAATATGCGGAAAGGGTGATCCGTAAATTAAACTTCTAAACCGTCAAGGTTTCAGCATAACAGTAGCATAAGTTTCAGATAAAGTATTCAACATATAATAAACATTTGTAACAGATAGATATGCATGCAAGATGAAAGCAACTTAAGATAAATTTATTAAATTAAGGAAAGTGTTCACCATTTACAGACGAGATCCGGACCATTACAAGTGCTGATATCCTCTAGACTGCTCCTATTATAATCTTCGGCGTTCGCCTCCGGGTACTAAATTTTCCGCTCAGAGGTGAGAAGGCCTTGAAAGCTCTAGTGAGAGAAAGTGTATTGTAGTGAGAGAGTGAAGAGAGGCGTGTTGAAATTGGATGACAAAAAGCCTTTAAATAGACTTGAAATTTCCCTGCAAATGGCTCGCAGGCCGTTTGGCAAGCCGTTTACAGGGGCCGTTTGCCAGACCAAGCTCTTTGCAGGGGCCGTTTAACTTGGGCGTGTGGCAGGCCGTTTGTAAGCCAGGCAAGCCGTTTGGCAGGACGTTTGGCAAGCCGTTTGGCTTGCTAATTCTCTGGTTCATAACTTGATTTCTTGTCTTTCACCGTTTTCGCTGTAGATTCTTCGTTTTAGCTTCGTTTTACTTGATTCTTTTTTCATCATCTCCGTAATTACTTTACCTACAATTTTAACAGAAAAAATCAATTATTTTTTCGATAAAGTTTTGAACTTTATGCTTTTGGGACTTAATATCGGGGGTAAAAACGTGACTTTTTAGCTGATAGCAGTAGTCCAAAAAAAAAACACTGGAAAAGACTTGTTGACTTTTGGAATGGTGATGAATCAAAGGTATGATCATGCCTTCATATTAAAACAACATAATATTATTGTTTATCTATTTATAATATTTTTTTTCCTAAATTAGGGCATGATTACGAAAAATAAACATAATCGGCAAAAAAGGTCATTGCACCCATTGATCGGCAAAAAGAGTTATGCACAAATTCGTGAGGAACTAAAGGTAAGTTTATTACAAATGCAAATGTTATTATAGTACTATTTTTTTATTGTTGTTACTCATTTTCATTTTGTTACAACAGATACAATTAGGAAGAGAGCCGAGTAGAGTGGACATTTTGAGCGGTCTTTCTCGAAAGCTGACATCACAAACAATTCTGAAGCTGTAAAACAACTTGTAAGTTACATAATTACAAAACTAAATGTGCTGGCAGAATGATAACTATGTTTGCTTAAATGTAATCATTATTTTATGGCCTCTCTACGCGAGGTTTACTGTGGGGATTTTAATGTTCATTTTTCTATTTACAGGAACAAATGAAAGAACTTTCCATGGAATTACCAGAAGGTTCACTCGATGAGCCTAGACCAGATGATATCTATGCACAAGTCATGGGTACAGCTAAACATGGACAAGCAGAAATGTATGGTCTCGGTGTTCGTGTATCAGATGTTTTGGGTGAAGTCAGGAGTCATACCGCTTTATGCCAAAAGAACGTCAAGTTGAAAGCAGAATTCCAGGAGTATAAAGAACGTGAAAAACAAAAGACCATTATGACAAATAATTCCGTTGTTAATCCTCATGCATCAACAAATAATGGCATAATTACCAATACGCCACTACAGGCATATTTCTATTTAGTTACTATTGTTATTCTCCACGTTAAAATATTTATAGTTGAATAATTAAAAGTTGGAAAATTAAAAATAGGTTGACAAAGAAGTCCACCTAAAGAGCATTAAAAATCCAACCCTGATTATCGCAAAAGGCAGGCTTCGTGGTTTAGACCCACTAACAGTGGTTGGAGGAATAGAGATTGGTCTAGGTGTAAGATCCTGTTTTCTTTTTGGTTTGGACGCCGTCCCATTATGAAGGCCTGGACTCCGTCCAGAAATCTGGACGCCGTCCAAATGATCTGTCGAGCCAGAATTGAGTTTTTAAATATTTTAGATGGGTAAATTGGTAATTTCACTTGGTGGACGAATTAAAGGCCCTAGATCAGTTTGGTTGAACCTCATTACTCCATTTCTAACCACCAATCTTCATCCACTTAAATTCTAGTGAGAGAGTGTGATTCAAGTGTGAGAAAGCTCAAATAGGGAAAGAAGAAGCTTGTTTCGGGTTCTAGCTCGAGCATTAAAGTTGTTCATCTCCTCGTTAGCTTCGTTTTGATTGTGGTGGTAAGCCCTAAACTTGATTACCTTAGTTTAATGTGTTTAAGGGTTAAGGTTTGGGTTAGTGTTGCACATAAAACCCATTTGTGAGTAATTTAGGGGTTTTGGTTAAGTTTGGGTCATGAAGACCCAAATGGTGACTAACCTAGGGTTTTGAAAGGATAAATGGGTCTTAAAGGCCTAACAAATCACTAGTACACTTATAGTTAATGTTAGTGGGTGTCATTTGAGTTGTGGATGACCCAAATGGGTGTGTTGACCTTGAAATGGGTCAAATGGGTCTTTAATGACCTAAGTGATCTTGCATGTGTGCAAATGAGTTAAATTGGTGATTTAAAAATGTAATAAGACCATATTTGACTAGAGTTAGGGTTTTTAGTGAAGTTAACCCATTAATAGGGTTAAGGGTGCAAAATGGGTCGGGATTGCACTTTTGGTCAAAATGACTTAGGAATGGTGAAAGAATTGGTTGACCGACTTGAGTTTGCGTTTGATAATATGTATAACATGATAGGTACGTTACTTTGAGGTTTCGCAAGCTCGGGTATCTTTTCACAAGACTTTGAGGTGAGTGGAATAACTATATATGCGTAGTTATATAATGTATCTATTTGTTGTAGCGTGAAATGTGTAGTGTCGAGGTGTTAAGACACCACGTTTCACGTGAAGAGTGTAGCATCGAGGTGTTAAGATGCCACTCGGGTGTAGCATCGAGGTGTTAAGATGTCACCTAGGAGTGTAGTGACGAGGTGTTAAGACACCACTCCGTAAAATAATGAGTGAAGCATCGAGGTGTTAAGATGCCACTCAGGGTGAAGTGCCGAGGTGTTAAGGTGCCACCCTAGGGGTTAGGGGTGCGAGGTGTTAAGTGCCCTAACGGATGTTGTGAACACCGATGGCATTTTCGCGAGCGCCGTTCCCTTTTACTATTGGTTAACCATGGTTATTTGTGTTGTACGCATATTATATTATTCGAGTTATATTTATATGCGGTTGTTATGCTAGCTTGGGAGTATTGGTGAATTATAGCTTGTTATTGCAACGATAAGCTAATGTTGTTTGCTAGCATGTTTGCGGTTGTGTAAGTGTATGCAAGTAGGTATAATTATATATGTATTAGTATAATTATTGCATTCACTAAGCTTTGCTTACCCTCTCGTTGTTTACCTTTTTTTTATAGGCTCGGGCGTTGACAAGGGTAAGAGCGTTCAATTGGATTAGTGATCTCCCGCTTGTTTTGTTAGGGGATGTTTTTGGGTGTTAGCTTTTGGAGTTCGACCGAGATTGGGTAGTTTAACCCCAAACACCATGCTCTAGTGTCGTTTGGAACTTAAACTTATATTTGGTCGAAACTTTTATTTTTGAACGAAACTCGTAAAATGGGCGATGTGGGCCCGTTGATGTAAAACTTGATTTGATGATGAAAATCTCTTAGTTTCACTTATATTGACTTGTGGTAAAAAGGTTTTCGTTTGAAAGTGTCGGGAAGCGGGTTTTCCGCTCGTGTGAGTTGGACCCGTGATCAGTAGCTGGAAGACCATTGGGACGCCATCCCAATTTCTTGGACGCCGTCCCAGTTGTTTTGAGCTGGACGCCGTCCCAAACTTTGGACGCCGTCCTACCTTTCTGAGCTGGACGCCGTCCAGGATTCTGGACGCCGTCCAGATGCACTGACATAGAAATTTTTTTTTTAGTACGCGTCTAAGGGATTTAAGATGTCGGGTTGTTACAAGTGGTATCAGAGCATGGTCTAAGGGATTTAGGTGACTTGAGATAGGCGCATAGACTTAGACTTTTGTGTGCGCGTTATGCGGGACTTGTAGGACTTTGGGTCGGATCGGGTTTTGGTTAGTGTATAGGTTTATGTGAACTAATCATGCGCTATTGTTTTGTGTGGTATTTAAAATCGTCAAGCGAGATAGACGTGGTACTAGTGAGTTAATGCGATGTGCTCGTGTAACAATGATTAGCTACCATTGTTACGGGTTCAAATCGTGTCAAACAAGTGATGTACGACAATTGTTGAGCAAGACGGGGTAGTGCGGTGTATATGTATATACATATGGGTTAAGTCCTTTCGTTTTGTTGCTTAATTTACTTCGTTTTATAGAATGAAGATGAGAAATGGACACGACACAAATGACGGAGGTACGAGTGAGGACGTTAAACTCACGGTCAAGGTTGAGGCTATCTTTAAAAGGCTAAAGAGGGATTTTCTTGACGACGTTCGAAAGGTCTTCCAAGAGTCGGTCGATGGACAAGTGACCGAAATGATCAATGATCGAATGAAAGCCGCAATAGAGGAAGCTTTAGAGGCTAGAAACATTTATCCTCGAGGCGAAGGGGGTAAAGGTAATGGTGGGGGTGGAAGGCGGGACTTCCACTACAAAAATTTCAAGGATACTCAACCTTCGATGTTTAATGGGGTGCGAGATCCGTTGAAAAGCATGTGTTGGATTTCCGATATCGAGGGGGCTTTCCGTACTGCGGAGTGTTCTCCCGAAAGGAAGGCGAGATATGGTTCTAGTATGTTGAGGGAAGAAGCCAAGTTGTGGTGGGACGACAAAATCAACTTATATGATGAAGAGCAATGCATGAACTTGACATGGGAGGAGTTTAAGAAGGAATTCTTTAAAGAATACCGAACTTCTTCCGATCTTGATAGAATCCGGGACGAGTTGCACCATTTGCAACAAGTTTCAATGGACTTGGTCACACTCAAGTCTACCTTTTTGGCAAAAACTCGTTTTTGTCCGGAATATGTGGGTGACGATCACAAGCTAATGAAAGATTTCTACCGTACTTTGAATGATGAGTTCAAGGGCAAGATTAGTCGAGGTATGGCTAAGTCTTTTGATGAGTTATTTGAATTGGCACGGGGTTTTGAGCCGGATGTTCCAAGAAAAAGCGATATCACGTTTTTCAAAAGAAAGTTTGAAGGTTCTAGTCATTCTAACTTTTCAAACAAGAAGAACAAGAACAAGAAGGGTCTGAGAGTGTTAATAGCGTGAAGAAGGGCACTTCCGGGGGTTTTCTTATGCGTGCTACAATTGTGGGCAACCGGGTCATATGGCTCGTGAATGTTCTAAACCATCTTTCGGAAACAAGGTCACTTGTTTTAATTGTGGAAAAGAAGGGCATAAGAAGCCGGATTGTCCCGACTTGCGTAATGATAATGCTAAGCGGTTAGAGAAGGCGGCGGGTACGGCAAGGGATCGAAATTATTTGATGACCAATGATGAAGCCAAGCAATCAAACGAAGTTGTCTCGGGTACTTTCGTGGTTAATTCTAATCAGGCAAGAATTCTATTTGATAGCGGTGCAAATTTGTCGTTTGTGTCTCCTAAATTTGTGCCTAAACTAAATAGACCATTAGCTAAGTTAAGTCGTCCGGTAGAAGTCGAAATAGTGGACGGCAAGACGGTACTAGTGGTCGATGTGTGCAAAAATTGTGATGTTGTGTTTGGTGCCGAAAACTTTAAGATAGATCTCATTCCGATGACTTTGAGCGACTTTGATATTGTTGTGGGTATGGATTGGCTCTATCGTAATAGAGCCGATATTGCATGCCATGAAAAATTTATTCGTGTGAAGACCCCAAGTGGGGGAGAGTTAATTATTCACGGGGATAAACGAAGAAGACTTGTGTCGATATGTTCTTTTGCACGGGCACGTCGTTTTCTTGTTAGTGGTGGCATGGCTTTTCTTGCCCATGTTATTGATACTACTGATGAGCCACCACCCATTCGTGAAATTCCGGTTGTTAGTGAATTCGAAGACGTTTTTCCGGACGAGTTACCGGGTGTTCCGGCGGAAAGACAAGTTGAATTTCGCATTGAGTTGGTTCCGGGAGCTATTCCCATTGCTAAAACTCCTTATCGTTTAGCGCCGACAGAAATGCAAGAATTGCTAAATCAAACCCAAGAGTTACTTGAGAAGGGTTTTATTTGACCAAGTGCTTCACCATGGGGCGCTCCGGTGTTATTTGTGAAGAAGAAGGATGGTAGTATGCGGATGTGCATCGATTATCGAGAGTTGAATAAAGTGACGATCAAGAATCGTTATCCGTTACCTAGGATTGACGATTTGTTTGATCAACTACAAGGTGCAACGTATTTCTCTAAAATCGACCTACGGTTCGGCTATCACCAAATGCGGGTCCGTGAGGAAGACATCGAGAAAACGGCTTTTCGGACGCGTTATGGGCATTTTGAATTTGTGGTAATGCCTTTTGGTCTTACGAATGCACCGGCGGCATTCATGGATCTTATGAACCGAGTGTGCCAACCTATGTTGGACAAGTCGGTAATAGTGTTCATTGACGACATACTAGTCTACTCGAAAAGTATGAACGAACATGAACGTCATTTGCGTGAAGTATTGAAGACGCTACGAAAGGAGAAGTTGTATGCAAAGTTCTCCAAATGTGAATTTTGGCTAAGGAAAGTTCAATTCCTTGGTCATATTGTGAATGAAAACGGTATTCAAGTAGATCCGGGGAAGATCGAGACGGTGTAGAGTTGGGGACGACCGACTACGCCTACGGAAATCTGAAGTTTTCTCGGATTGGCCGGTTATTATCGTCGGTTTATCCAAGACTTTTCTAAGATCTCTTCTTCGTTAACGAAGTTGACGAGAAAGAATGCTAAGTTTAATTGGGAGAATGAGCAAGAAATTGCTTTTCAATTGCTAAAAGGGAAGTTGTGTCAAGCTCCGGTGTTAGTATTGCCGAAAGGTGTGGAAGACATGACGGTTTATTGTGATGCTTCCTTAAATGGTCTCGGGTGTGTTCTAATGCAAAGAGGTAAAGTCATCGCTTATGCCTCACGACAATTAAAGGAACACGAAACAAGATACCCGACTCATGATCTTGAGTTGGCGGCGGTTGTGCATGCGTTGAAAATTTGGCGCCATTACTTGTATGGTGTCAAGTGTACGATTTATTCCGATCATAAGAGTTTGAAACATCTCTTTAATCAACGAGATTTGAATTATCGCCAATGTAGGTGGATGGATGTGGTGAAAGATTATGATTGTGAGATACTTTATCATCCGGGTAAGGCAAATGTTGTCGCGGATGCGTTGAGTTGAAAGAGTCAACATCCGGCGATAAAAGTGAGATCGTTACGTTTGATTATTACTAATGATTTTCTTGTGAAGCTTGGTGAGATTCAAATAGAGGCTTACTGTAGTGACCCGAACTTTTCCATGTTTATATATATTAATTGAGATTGATGTTTACATGATTAAATGTTTCCAACATGTTAAGCAATCAAACTTGTTAAGACTTGATTAATTGAAATAGGTTTCATATAGACAATTGACCACCCAAGTTGACCGGTGATTCACGAACGTTAAAACTTGTAAAAAAACTATATGATGACATATATATGGTTATATATATAGTTAACATGATATTATGATAAGTAAACATATCATTAATTATATTAACAATGAACTACATATGTAAAAACAAGACTACTAACTTAATGATTTTGAAACGAGACATATATGTAACGTTTATCGTTGTAACGACATTTAATGTATATATATCATATTAAGAGATATTCGTACATCATAATATCATGATAATATAATAATTTAAAATCTCTTTTGTTATTATAAACATTGGGTTAACAACATTTAACAAGATCGTTAACCTAAAGGTTTCAAAACAACACTTACATGTAACGACTAACGATGACTTAACGACTCAGTTAAAATGTATATACATGTAGTGTTTTAATATGTATTTATACACTTTTGAAAGACTTCAATACACTTATCAAAATACTTCTACTTAACAAAAATGCTTACAATTACATTCTCGTTCAGTTTCATCAACAATTCTACTCGTATGCACCCGTATTCGTACTCGTACAATACACAGCTTTTAGATGTATGTACTATTGGTATATACACTCCAATGATCAGCTCTTAGCAGCCCATGTGAGTCACCTAACACATGTGGGAACCATCATTTGGCAACTAGCATGAAATATCTCATAAGATTACAAAAATATGAGTAATCATTCATGACTTATTTACATGAAAACAAAATTACATATCCTTTATATCTAATCCATACACCAACGACCAAAAACACCTACAAACACTTTCATTCTTCAATTTTATTCATCTAATTGAACTCTCTCAAGTTCTATCTTCAAGTTCTAAGTGTTCTTCATAAATTCCAAAAGTTCTAGTTTCATAAAATCAAGAATACTTTCAAGTTTGCTAGCTCACTTCCAATCTTGTAAGGTGATCATCCAACCTCAAGAAATCTTTGTTTCTTACAGTAGGTTATCATTCTAATACAAGGTAATAATCATATTCAAACTTTGGTTCAATTTCTATAACTATAACAATCTTATTTCAAGTGATGATCTTACTTGAACTTGTTTTCGTGTCATGATTTTGCTTCAAGAACTTTGAGCCATCCAAGGATCCATTGAAGCTAGATCCATTTTTCTCTTTTCCAGTAGGTTCATCCAAGGAACTTAAGGTAGTAATGATGTTCATAACATCATTCGATTCATACATATAAAGCTATCTTATTCGAAGGTTTAAACTTGTAATCACTAGAACATAGTTTAGTTAATTCTAAACTTGTTCGCAAACAAAAGTTAATCCTTCTAACTTGACTTTTAAAATCAACTAAACACATGTTCTATATCTATATGATATGCTAACTTAATGATTTAAAACCTGGAAACACGAAAAACACCGTAAAACCGGATTTACGCCGTCGTAGTAACACCGCGGGCTGTTTTGGGTTAGTTAATTAAAAACTATGATAAACTTTGATTTAAAAGTTGTTATTCTGAGAAAATGATTTTTATTATGAACATGAAACTATATCCAAAAATTATGGTTAAACTCAAAGTGGAAGTATGTTTTCTAAAATGGTCATCTAGACGTCGTTCTTTCGACTGAAATGACTACCTTTACAAAAACGACTTGTAACTTATTTTTCCGACTAGAAACCTATATTTTTTTTGTTTAGATTCATAAAATAGAGTTCAATATGAAACCATAGCAATTTGATTCACTCAAAACGGATTTAAAATGAAGAAGTTATGGGTAAAACAAGATTGGATAATTTTTCTCATTTTAGCTACGTGAAAATTGGTAACAAATCTATTCCAACCATAACTTAATCAACTTGTATTATATATTATGTAATCTTGAGATACCATAGACACGTATACAATGTTTCGACCTATCATGTCGACACATCTATATATATTTCGGAACAACCATAGACACTCTATATGTGAATGTTGGAGTTAGCTATACAGGGTTGAGGTTGATTCCAAAATATATATAGTTTGAGTTGTGATCAATACTGAGATACGTATACACTGGGTCGTGGATTGATTCAAGATAATATTTATCGATTTATTTCTGTACATCTAACTGTGGACAACTAGTTGTAGGTTACTAACGAGGACAGCTGACTTAATAAACTTAAAACATCAAAATATATTAAAAGTGTTGTAAATATATTTTGAACATACTTTGATATATATGTATATATTGTTATAGGTTCGTGAATCAACCAGTGGCCAAGTCTTACTTCCCGACGAAGTAAAAATCTGTGAAAGTGAGTTATAGTCCCACTTTTAAAATCTAATATTTTTGGGATGAGAATACATGCAGGTTTTATAAATGATTTACAAAATAGGCACAAGTACGTGAAACTACATTCTATGGTTGAATTATCGAAATCGAATATGCCCCTTTTTATTAAGTCTGGTAATCTAAGAATTAGGGAACAGACACCCTAATTGACGCGAATCCTAAAGATAGATCTATTGGGCCTAACAAACCCCATCCAAAGTACCGGATGCTTTAGTACTTCGAAATTTATATCATATCCGAAGGGTGTCCCGGAATGATGGGGATATTCTTATATATGCATCTTGTTATTGTCGGTTACCAGGTGTTCACCATATGAATGATTTTTATCTCTATGTATGGGATGTGTATTGAAATATGAAATCTTGTGGTCTATTGTTACGATTTGATATATATAGGTTAAACCTATAACTCACCAACATTTTTGTTGACGTTTTAAGCATGTTTATTCTCAGGTGATTATTAAGAGCTTCCGCTGTCGCATACTTAAATAAGGACAAGATTTGGAGTCCATGCTTGTATGATATTGTGTAAAAACTGCATTCAAGAAACTTATTTTGTTGTAACATATTTGTATTGTAAACCATTATGTAATGGTCGTGTGTAAACATGATATATTAGATTATCATTATTTGATAATCTACGTAAAGCTTTTTAAACCTTTATTGATGAAATAAAGGTTATGGTTTGTTTAAAAATGAATGCAGTCTTTGAAAAACGTCTCATATAGAGGTCAAAACCTCGCAAAGAAATCAATTAATATGGAACGTTTTTAATCAATAAGAACGGGACATTTCACTTACGTTCACAACAAGCATATGGAGCGAATCGTGGGCCAATCGGAGTTTATTACTATGGGTTCGCGTGAGTTGTTGTCTTTTCAAGGAAGGGTGTGGGTGCCTAAGATGGGTGATTACCGACGGGTGCTACTTGATGAAGCACATAAGTCAAAATATTCCATTCACCCGGGCGCGACGAAAATGTATCTTGACTTGAAGAAAGATTATTGGTGGCCGGGCATGAAGCGTGATGTTGTTAAATATGTTAAGCAATGTGTTACTTGTTTTCAAGTTAAAGCCGAGCACTAAAAGCCGTATGGTAAATTGCAACCGTTAGAAATTCCGAAATGGAAATAGGAGCACATTACCATGGATTTCATAACAAAGTTACCTAAGACGGCGAGAACCCAATTTGATATGATTTGGGTGATAGTTGACCGGTTGATGAAAAGTGCTTTGTTTCTTCCCATTAAAGAAGTAATATCATCGGAGGCCTTGGCTAAGTTGTTTATCAAGGAAGTGGTCTCTCGACACGGGGTTCCTATATCTATTGTTTCGGATAGAGATACTCATTTTACATCTCGGTTTTGGGAAAAGTTTCACGAAGATATGGGTACACAATTGAAATTGAGCACGGCGTATCATCCTCAAACGGACGGTCAAACCGAACGTACGAATCAAACTTTGGAGGATATGTTACGGGCGTGTATTATTGATTTTGGTGGTAGTTGGGACGAGCACTTACCTTTGGTGGAATTCTCGTACAATAATAGTTATCATACTAGTATCGGGATGCCGCCATATGAGATGCATTATGGGCGTAGGTGTCGAACCCCGATTTGTTGGGGTGAAGTGGGACAAAAGGAAATCGGGAGCACCAATTTGGTTTTGGAGACGAATAACAAGATTTATATTATACGGGACCACTTGAAGAATGCTCAAGATAGACAAAAGTCATATGCCGATAAACGTAGACGAATGATCAAATTTCAAGAAGGTGATATGGTGATGCTTAAGGTTTCACCTTGGAAGGGTATTATTCGATTTCGAAAACGGCGAAAGTTAGCCCCTCGGTTTATTGGGCCATTCAAAGTTTTAGCTCGTGTTGGCGAAGTTGCTTATCGTTTGGAATTACCCGAAGAACTTGCGGGGATCCATAATACATTTCATGTTTCCCATCTCCGTAAGTGTCTTGCGGATGATTCTTCGTGGTTGTCGTTAGACGAGATTGAGCTAAATAATAAGTTAGAGTATGTTGAGGAGCCGGTTGCTATACTTGATGAAAAGGTTAAGAAATTGAGAAATAAGGAGGTGAGGACTTTTAAAGTCCAATGGCGTCGAAGTATAGGCTCCGAGTTTACTTGGAGCCAGAAGAGTTTGTCTTGTTTTATCTTCCTGCTTGTCATGCGGCGTGGATTGCGAGGTCGCAATCCGGTTCAAGTGGGGGAGAGTTGTAAGATCCTGTTTTCTTTTTGGTTTGGACGCCATCCAAACATCTGGGACGCCGTCCCATTATGAAGGCCTGGACGCCATCCAGAAATCTGGACGCCGTCCAGATGATCTGTCGAGCCAGAATTGGGTTTTTAAATATTTTAGATGGGTAAATTGGTAATTTCACTTGGTGGACGAATTAAAGGCCCTAGATCAGTTTGGTTGAACCTCATTACTCCATTTCTAACCACCAAACTTCATCCACTTAAATCCTAGTGAGAGAGTGTGATTCAAGTGTGAGAAAGCTCAAATAGGGGAAGAAGAAGCTTGTTTCGGGTTCTAGCTCGAGCATTAAAGTTGTTCATCTCCTCGTTAGCTTCGTTTTGATTGTGGTGTAAGCCCTAAACTTGATTACCTTAGTTTAATGTGTTTAAGGGTTAGGGTTTGGGTTAGTGTTGCACATAAAACCCATTTGTGAGTAATTTGGGGGTTTTGGGTAAGTTTGGGTCATGAAGACCCAAATGGTGACTAACCTAGGGTTTTGAAAGGGTAAATGGGTCTTAAAGGCCTAGCAAATCACTAGTACACTTATAGTTAAAGTTAGTGGGTGTCATTTGGATTGTGGATGACCCAAATGGGTGTGTTGACCTTGAAATGGGTCTTTAATGACCTAAGTGGTCTTGCATGTGTGAAAATGAGTTAAATTGGTGATTTAAAAATGTAATAAGACCATATTTGACTAGAGTTAGGGTTTTTGGTGAAGTTAACCCATTATTAGGGTTAAGGGTGCAAAATGGGTCGGGATTGCACTTTGGGTCAAAATGACTTAGGAATGGTGAAAGAATTGGTTGACCGACTTGAGTTTGTGTTTGATAATATGTATAACGTGATAGGTACGTTACTTTGAGGTTTAGCAAGCTCAGGTATCTTTTCACAAGACTTTGAGGTGAGTGGAATAATTATATGCGTAGGTATATAATGTATCTATTTGTTGTAGCGTGAAATGTGTAGTGTCGAGGTGTTAAGACACCACGTTTCACGTGAAGAGTGTAGCATCGAGGTGTTAAGATGCCACTCAGGTGTAGCATCGAGGTGTTAAGATGCCACCTAGGAGTGTAGTGTCGAGGTGTTAAGACACCACTCCGTAAAATAATGAGTGAAGCATCGAGGTGTTAAGATGCCACTCGGGGTGAAGTGCCGAGGTGTTAAGGTGCCACCCTAGGGGTTAGGGGTGCGAGGTGTTAAGTGCTCTAACGGATGTTGTGAACACCGATGGTATTTTCGCGTGCGCCGTTCCCTTGTACTATTGGTTAACCATGGTTATTTGTGTTGTAATCATATTATATTATTCGAGTTATATTTATATGCGGTTGTTATGCTAGCTTGGGAGTATTGGTGAATTATAGCTTGTTATTGCGACGATAAGCTAATGTTGTTTGCTAGCATGTTTGCGGTTGTGTAAGTGTATGCAAGTAGGTATAATTATATATGTATTCGTATAATTATTGCATTCACTAAGCTTTGCTTACCCTCTCATTGTTTACCTTTTTTTCATAGGCTCGGGCGTTGACAAGGGTAAGAGCGTTCAATTGGATTAGTGATCTCCCGCTTGTTTTGTTAGGGGATGTTTTTGGGTGTTAGCTTTTGGAGTTCGACCGAGATTGGGTAGTTTAACCCCAAACACCATGCTCTAATGTCGTTTGGAACTTAAACTTATACTTGGTCGAAACTTTTATTTTTGAACGAAACTCGTAAAATGGGTGATGTGGGCCCGTTGATGTAAAACTTGATTTGATGATGAAAATCTCTTAGTTTCACTTATATTGACTTGTGGTAAAAAGGTTTTCGTTTGAAAGTGTCGGGAAGCGAGTTTTCCGCTCGTGTGAGTTGGACCCGTGATCAGTAGCTGGAAGACCATTGGGACGCCGTCCCAATTGCTTGGACGCCGTCCCAGTTGTTTTGAGCTGGACGCCGTCCTAAACTTTGGATGCCGTCCCACCTTTCTGAGCTGGACGCCGTCCAGGATTCTGGACGCCGTCCAGATGCACTGACATAGAATTTTTTTTTTTTAGTACACGTCTAAGGGATTTAAGATGTCGGGTTGTTACACCAGGCTGGGGTGAAGTACATGTTCAAGTCGCAATAAAAAGTGATGAAGCAGTGATAAGACCATTTGAACTTGTTATTACAATGATAGAGGCTACCGGTGTGACTATTGCGTGGCCAACTTCTTTACTCTCGGTATGCCATTGTTAAATTGTTGATGTAATTCGGGTTAATAACGTTGAATGCTTATGCTTATACATTAATTATTTGTTTGTAGGTTGTGCCACTGGATTAAGCTCGCATGATTGGCGCGGACTAATGCTTGATGACGTTGCTGCTTTTTTTTTTTAAATGTTCAGCTACTTATCTGTTAGATGTTTTTTTAGTGTGTTACTTATTTATCCTTTGTTAAGTTTGCAACAATATTATGTTATCTGGTTTGAATTTTATTAATGGAAATTATTAGTTGCATGTCCATGTTGGTTAAAGAAAGCATAAATATAATAAATCTATATATAAATATATTAAATATAATAAATATAAATATATATATATATATATATATATATATATATATATATATATATATGTATATATATATGTGTATGTATATGTATATATATATGTATGTATATATATATGTATATATGTATATATATATATATATGTATATATATATATATATGTATATGTATATGTATATATATATGTATATATGTATATATATGTGTGTATATATATGTATATATATATATATATATATATATATATATATATATACATATCCCATTGGGATCATTGTGATGATAAGCAAATGATAGAATATAATTTTAGGACTCTTTTTGGATCTATTAAAAAAAAATTATTCGAGAACTACCAACATCATTGTCATTACACGGCCATTACATATTACATTTTATTGGACCCTTTTTGGGTGTACTAATTAGTAAATCGTTCCTTCTTAATATCATGGTTATGGCATGATAATTACAAAAACTATTTTAGGACCCTTTCTAGAGGTACTATATTAGTCACATTAGTTCATGGTTTCCTATTGATGCCATGGCCAATACATGATATCTATATTAGGGCCCATATCGGCCTAAATAAAGTGTCCCAAAAAGATTTTTAGGAACATTTTCCTTTGTAATAAATTGTTCCAATATGTTTTTATGGACCATTGTCCATCGTAATAAAGGGTCCAACTAGTCACATTAGTTTAGGGTTTCATATTGATATCATGGCCATTACAGGATATCTATATTAGGACCCTTATCGGTCGTAATATAGGGTCCCAAAAATGTTTTTTAAGACCAATTTCCTTCGTAATAAAGGGTCCCAATATGTTTTTAAAGACCAGTGTCTATCGTAAAGAAGGGTCCCAATTATTTTTTTGGACCTTCAATAAAGGGTCCCAAAATATTTTTACGACCCTATTTACTAACGTAGATCGTCACCTTATTGAACATTTTTTGGGGTCCTAATAGGTCTTTTTTTTTTTACCCTTTTTAGCTTTTGGTACGGCTTATCTTGTAACCAAGTGCCAAACGGTCCTATGAGCGAAAGGGTCCAAATATGTCACATATTAGGACCCTTGCGGGGGACCCAAAAGGTCGTTTTTGTTGTAGTGCCTAATGATAGAACCATGAGATCAATAATCGCCAACAGGTGGAACGGGTGGAACTAAAAAATTTTGACATTAGGGAAAACAAGGCCTTTGAAAAACCAATTTTGCATTTTAGAACGGGAAAACAAGTCAAGCTTTTACACATGACAAGTTTTCAGAAATTTTAGGTTTTAAGGCGTGCGCATTCAAAGCCACTCTGGTTTTGGAATGACCTCGCGGATAATTTCTAACCCAGTATATCATATAGGATGAACTACCTCCTGGTTCGAAGGTGATGGGAAGACAATTGTCTTGGGTTTAAAAAGTTAGGTGCATTCAAAGCCATCCCTGTAGTCAAATGACCACAATGGCAATTGCCAACCCCATAAACATACCATCCGATTCGATATCGATGGGAAGAAAATTGCCTTAGGTGAGTGTTTAAGTGCCAACCACAACCAATTTGGTAGTAATCAGCGACACATGACAAGTGACCAACCATAACAAAATCACTTCGGTGTTGAAGGAGCAAGATGGAAGGCAACAAGGGTTTGTATTTGCTCTACCAAACCTATTTTCGTGTTGAAAGTTCAAGACTTTCTCTTCCCTCGATACCGTCACATCATGAAAGGATGTTTGGTATGAAATGGAATGGATTAGGAAGATCCCTATGCCAAGTAGATCTCAACTCGGAAGACTTGACTCCCTTAAATGGGTGGACTTGATCACCCTAAAGTGTTAAAGTTTGAAACTTTAAATACTTGGTTTGTTTTTGGTTGGGTTCAAGACCCAATCTCCTCACAGGTACCATATCATCGTGAAATGATGACTGTAGAAATTGAAATATTTAAGGAGAATGCTATTTAAATCAAACAAACACTCGGAAGACTTGACTTCCTTAATGGATGGTTGGATTCATCCTAAAGTGCTAAAGGTGAAATCTTTAAGCACTTGGGTTTTTGAAATACATTGGAAGATTTTACTTCCACTTAGATGAATGGAATTCATCTTTACTTTAAAGTGTTAACCTTATGGTTTTGAATTGTAAACTTAACCACTTTGATCTTTTAGCTTCAAGACCCAACCTCCCCACCGCACCTTTAAATCATGCAATAATCTAGGTGTAAAATGGTATGCTTTAGGGAGGATATCATACCAAGTGAATAAAAAAGTAGAAGACTTTACTTCCTTTGAAGAAATTCATTCTTGAAATCAATCTTGAAAGACTTTACTTTCAAGTTTTGGTAAAACCTTTTGCACAATTCCACAACTTTCAACACACTTTATCATTGTAATCTTGATTGATTTTTATTTAAGTGAACGCAATTTTATTCAACCCAATTCCAAAAGAATGTGTCTCGAAAATTTATGTTTCCCCTCACACTTGATTTCAAGTAATGCCCTCATTTACTGAAATTGAAAATTTGAAATAAATTTGAGGGCATATTTAAGTAATACAACGTAGTATAGGGAAGAGATAAAAACCCGATATTGTTGATTTTCGAGGAGAAAGGGTGAACGCCTGAACTTAATGTCAGGCTTGCAAGATAAAGGCATTGAACTTAGTGCTAGACTTTAAAGTTTTGCTCATCATAGTGATCCTGCCATTAAAAATCAAACAACAAACCACCAACACAACAAATATCCACAATTCATGCAAAGAGTCATCAACAAACATCAATTATTACACTCAACCGAGATCAAATTGTTTTAACATTCTACAAGCCAAATCCGATGGCAACAAACAAGCATCAACACAAACCATCAATTTTTAAACAAAAATAAACATTCCAA
The DNA here is from genome assembly GCF_046630445.1 of Rutidosis leptorrhynchoides. Taxonomy (NCBI): domain Eukaryota; kingdom Viridiplantae; phylum Streptophyta; class Magnoliopsida; order Asterales; family Asteraceae; genus Rutidosis; species Rutidosis leptorrhynchoides. Next base: position 474,073,804 of record NC_092333.1, on the reverse strand, counting down.
CACAATTTACCACAAATTATTCTAACACAAACATAGTTAGCGAATCACAAACATTGTTTTCAACCATAAATTACCATTGATTACCACTAACCAAATGGGCCACTGCCCGAGCTTCCACTTTGATTTCAACCTAGACCACCTTGATTTTGTTGTTGTTGTCACTCAATATCCCTTTGCCTTAGCATCTCAAAGTCTTGAAGCTCTCGTGCTTGATGAAGAGCTTCTTCCTCATCAAAAGGTGGTGGATAAGAGGAGAATGGTTGTTGTCGATTATAAGGGGGATATCGGGGTTCAAGAGGCCATGTGGCACTCGGGTCAAGACGGGACAAGTGCATTACATGGGATTGCCATGCTTGGTAAGATTCCATGTAGTTGGTATTGAGTTTCATCATGTTCAATTTGTCTTTGGAGGTTCATATTACTAAACTGCTCAATGAACCAACCTTGGGATAACCCACCGTGAGCAGATCCACTCGCGCCATTAGGTCTTGCACCATGTGTTGGTGCATAGTCCCCATAACCTAGATTTGCTTCACCCCCCCCCCCCCCTAATATGTTCCATCTCTTCGTCCTCCTTATCAACCTCAACTACCGGCTCATGCCATCGAACATACCTCTCATTTTCCCGCAACAAGATGTGACCCCCCTTATAGTCGACATAGGTGAATTAGTTCATGGGGTCATGTTCTAAACCACCGAGCTCAATGCCTAACTATTTGTCTATCCTAGTTACAAAATGCCCCCACACTTGGTTTGGTGGCCTTGGCACCATTGTTATCATATAGGTAGTTAGCTATAATATTGGGCACATGCACATGAGTGTGTCGGTCTATGCGGTCAACCAACTAAATATCAAGTAGAGTCATCTTTTCATTAATGTGCTTCCAGTAATTAACCGTGTTTACAATGAACCGATTAATGCACCAGAGCTTATGACTCTTGAGGGTTGTGGAAACTTCCTTTTCAGGCCTAAAGGGGGCATTGCTCATTCTAATCCAGACGGATCTAAGGTCACGCTCATCAGGAAAATAGTTTTCACAATTATTCAAGTATCCCTCAAGCTCATTTGGGTCATCAAACTCCGAGTAAATGCCTAGCGCCTTACAAAAGTCCAACATGCTTAACTTCCGAAATAGACCTCCTAATTGGAATAACAAGTAGTCACTACAAGAAAACTGACTTTATAGGACCCCCAAAAGGGTCCTAAAAAGCCCATTCTTAGGACCTTTGGCCTGATAGGACCCTCAAACCATTAGACGTATAGGTGGGCGTCCTATTAACCAAAAAGGGTCCTAACGTCCATTGGACCGTTTTCATGAGTCCTATTAACAACATAGAAAGGGTACTTATAGAAGACCATCTTAGGACCCTTTATAATATATTATGACGCATAAATTTGTATTGTTAGAACGTATTAGGACTCCAAAAAAGTGTACTAATATAATTTAGTACCACAAAAAAGGGTCCTAATATAACTAGACGTTAATTAAGTACCACAAAAAAGGGTCCTAATATAATTTAGTACCACAAAAAAGGGTCCTAATATAATTTGATACCACAAAAAAGGGTCCTAATAAAACTAGATGTTAATTAAGTACCACAAAAAAAGGTCCTAAGATAACTATATGTTAATTAAGTACCACAAAAAAGGGTCCTAATATAACAACCCTCACTTTTCCACTTTTAAATTTACTATATTGCCCTTAAGGTTTATGTGTACTTGTATTTAAGTGTAAACTTGCTTTAACAAAATGTTGACCAAATGGTAAATTTTTAGTCGACACTTCCTGTTAAGTAAAGTTATACATTTCATGATATTATAACTGCTAAAATTACAAATAATAATAATAATAATAATAATAATAATAATAATATAATAATAATAATAATAACAATAATAATAATAATAATAATAATAATAATAATATAAAATGAGAAAGTGAAGATATATACGCTTGTGGGTTTCAAATGGCAATAGCACCCAAATCAAAGTGGTAAGTAAACATAATCATAAAACAATCATCCATCGACTCTTATTATATTGGGACCTTGCCATCAATAGCTAGTCGAGTTATCCACTACATCTAATATAGTATAAATAAATATTATAAATATTAATAGAGTATTAATGGAGTAACTAATATTACTATTAATCATTCCATATTATAAGATATAGGAGGTGATGTCGGTAAGTTAAAACAAATTAAATCACAAGACTCAATTGTTATTGTTGTTTTCTCTTAAATTGTTACCTCACCTGTTTCATTTCTCAAAACACACGCATGTTTTTCTTTACTAACTTTATATCTACATTCATGTACACAAAAATTTCTATATAATACTCCCTATTGTTGACTAACAAAACCACATACATGCATCTAAGATCTTCTAACTACTCCTTGTTTATCTTCCTACTGCTCGACTTGTTTTGTAGTTTGATATGTTCAAAGAGGACCACCAACCGAGCCATGATCCTCTAAATAACTCAAAAGAAAGAATTAAGTACACCAAAACCATCCAACAATTATGTCTACACTTTAACTAATTTTTTTTTTTTTTAAAATATGGGCAGAGATAGTAGTAGATTAAGTCAAAAGTTGGAGACACTAGCTCCCATATGTGTTGGATTTATTATCAAATTAAATATTAATTAATAACTAATAGTTACTCACCTAACATTCCAACCCACAAAGAGTCAAAAATATGCACCTGTATTCCATTTCTTGAGGATATACTTACAATGCATTTTCCATTTTCCACTATATATTAAAGGAATTCACACTATCAACTTCTTTCTATATTATATTTTATATTTATATACAAATCAAATATTATACTATTTACTTTATATGTAAAACCCAAATTAACTAAAAGAAAAGAGAACAATGTTAGTTACATCGTCTTAGTTTCCTTACTGAAAATTATTTACATATATATAAAGATCTAGAAGAAGCTATTAAGTTATTAGGAATAGGAAATCAGTACAAGTTGTTAATAATTGATATATTATAGTATTATTAATTCTATTAAACTATTTCACAATGGTATTGCATGTAGATATCATAAATCGAAAAGTCGTGTACATTATGAAAATATTAATAATGAGCTAATCCCATCTCCCATATGTTGCACCATTTTTATCTTCATTGTATATATATATATATATATATATATATATATATATATATATATATATATATATATATATATATATATATATATATATATATATATATATATATATATATATATCCCCATACTTCTTTTCATACTCCTCATTTCCACATTCATATAAACATAATCATGCTATATCTTAATATTTCATCATCACGATACTTCTATTTTTTTTTGGCTCACTCATACTCCCACTATCCATTTAAATCTATTGAATTAGTTCACTCCAAAATTCAATCTATACATACTAAATTTCATTCACCAAACAAACCATTAACACAAAATAAATTCATATCGTTCACAAAGGATCAAGTCTTGTACTAAGAAATCAAAAGATTCAAGCTAAGAGAAAACAAGAAGTTTTCGTGTTTAGTTCAGTCCTAACTCGATTTCATTTTGAAGGTATACATTATGCTAACTTTAATATTTATCTATCTATGTAATCTAATCATTCATATCGATTGGTGTAATGAACCGAAACTAATCACTAAAAATATTTCAGTTACGCTATTCGGAATTCTTATTTTAAAATAAATTGGTTAATAGTGAAATAGTATTTTTAAACTTATAAAGGTATTGTATTAAATATAAGTTTAGTTATTTTAATACCTTAAAAAATAAATAAATAAATAAATAAAATATTTTGCGTTTGCTGTACGTTCAAAAACCAAAACAAGAACATGCATGATTTAATTTAGAAGTTATAGTTTGGTCCCTGAACTATGACTATCATTTCAAACTTAATAGGCAGTTCATAAAATTTCGAATTTACCCCCTATATACAAAATTAGTGCGAAACTAATCCTCTGTTAGTTACTATTTATTTATTATAATAAATGTTAAATTTATTCAATTATTCAGGACATACTATTTCGGGTCAATCTCACATTTTCTCAGTTAGCTTTCAGTACTCATAATAAGGTGAGTTCATTTGCTCCCTTTTTATCTATATTTTTGGCTGAGAATACATGCACTATTTTTATAACTGTTTTACACGTTAGACACAAGTACTCAAACTTTTATACTATATACATGCTTTGATTCATGCTAAATCCCTGCCGTAATATTGTTAATTGCTTAGGTATAAGATGTAAGCTTAGTTATTGTGAGTAGCGCTACTGAGAGTGACGTCTCTAGCCAGTTGACCGTGGGTCTTTGGCTACATAATAATGATTCAACGACATGAATAACAAGTGTCACGGGGTAACTTTGTTTAGTCGTGATATTACAAACATCAACTCTTTCGATTGATATATTTGGTATCAATCAACTTTAAACTGAAATCTTATAGTTTAATGCTATTACCGAAACTATGATTTATGATAAACCTATGATCTCACCAACCTTTTTGGTTGACACTTATTAGCATGTTTATTCTCAGGTACTACATAATGCTTCCGCTGTGTATTTGCTGCTTTGATGATTGCTTGCTATGCTTGGAGTCTTCATGCATTACCTATCATTTCTTTTAAAAACATTTAATGCCTTGTTCATTAAATACAATATAATGACTATTTATCTTCCTCTGCAAAAACTCAATAAAAGTAATAAAACGTCTCATACAGAGTTGTTCTCGTTATCCAATTGCTTGATTTGATATGATTAGCCACAAAAACCCCCGCTTATTTGGGGGTGTGACAGAGTGGCATCAGAGCCCAGGCTTGTTATAGAGAACCAAGATTGCATTTTATGTGTGCCTTAAATGTTAGATAGGTGCCTTAGCAATATTTAGGACTCTAACATTTCCTGCCTATTTGATGCATATGTGCTTTAGATACTTTCCCTACTTATAGACTTGCATATTGCCTTAGAATCTCCTTTGGTATTCTGTTTCGTTTCCTAAGGATGTAGAGCCAAAACCCTATCATCATGCCTGAATCTGACTTTGGAGGATCAGTTAGTATGTGATTGCTATCATATCCATAGATCTCTTTGTGATCTGATTTCACCATTGTGATTCAAAGTATTCTTTAACTCACGCGAGTTATTTTATAAGACCACCTCGGTTGGTGAAACCGAGGGATGTCACTCATGACTTCTGAAATGCTCGACATTCCAACGTTAAAGTTTGATCACGTATCCTGACCTTATAGGGTGATATTGTAATGGAAGTATGAATTAGTGAAATATAATGACGCCCGGCCAACGTGATTATATTATGGTAATTCCTATGGAAATTTCAACATCATGACGTGAGGAATAGAAAGTGATTCAAAGGAAAATTTCCAAACTAATCATTCAAGATTTCCAATGTTATGACATAAAGGGAGAAGAATAATCATCCTTTAATTGAGGTATATGAAGAACTCTTTTAACCGAATTATTTTTCTCATACTTAAGAGTAGATTGACAATCCATCCCACACTGTAAAGGTTGTGAACCAAGGAACCTTGAAACCTTAAATACTCGACGCTTAATCATCACCTGTTGTGTCCGGCTTCACTCTATTACACTATGAAGGATAGAATGTTAGTTCGGCGGTTACCACCATATCCTCGCTGGAAGGCAGGATGCATACTCTTAAATAACCTGTAGTGACACCCCCAAAATTTCCTTGAATTATGCCTCTTGTTATCTGTAATTACACTCCTATTATAGATTTTCGTATGATTTTCATTAGGGAAAACTGTTGAAGAAGCGATAACCACTCGCGAATATTTCATTTGAAATTTCAAATGTCGACCTTAAACACCACATTCACTATTACGTTCTCTTTACCGAGATGGTCAATGTGTCACAGGCATAATCTTTTGATGAATAGGACCTTCAAACAAATATTTTTTGATTATCATAGTTAAGGAAAGCTTTTCACGCTCATGCATTCATTACTTAGCACCATGTAAGTAATGACATCATACCCAAGAATCGATTACAGTCAATTCAAAACCTATAGTTAGATACATCATCTGAGATTTCTCCATTTTCCTGCGGGCTGCGACTTGAGCTAAACCCACCATATTCACATCCAAAACTACCATAACAATTAAAGGAATTCTATCATATTCTTGCGTATCCTCTTTTCAGGTCAGTAAAGGTTGAACTATATTTCCATCCCTGCATTGAAAAGAACGTGATCCCTCACACACTCAATATGATCAAACGGTAGCAATGATATGATTATCATTACGTTACTTAAGGTCAAACATCGCGTAGCTTGTTGTACCTAAACGATAAGTCACGACCTTTGAATCATTAACCTTTCTCCTAAAAATCTTACGATTTCGCCTCGGTGTTAGAAGCATGTTAGTGGTATCATTAAAAGAATATATATTAATGGTCCTAACAATGGTAAATGACATCATATCCTGACATCATCCTTACTCATTGAGGAATTCATTCCATCCCGGCAATAATCACAGATTTAGTGAGAAAATGATTTTCAATGATCATCACATAGTCAAAAGCCACTGCTTCAGCATGTCTTCAACTTGTCTATGCTCAGGTTATTATGAAATCTTGTGAATGACGAAATCAAGTAATCCATGATTATATATTATAAGGGCACATACTGCCAGTCTCCCGACTCCAATACTAGTTATAACCCGTTTGCATTTTAAAGTCAACAGGGGATTAATTTCACGTTCTCACACCCTACCATTCATACCTCACTAGTTAGTAACAGCTTCACACGCAAACATTTTTAAATCTCAAAAACTTATACCCTGATAATAGACATAAGCCACATTTAAATTCAATAAGTTTTCATTACCCCATTACAATTATGCTCAAATATTACCTGAAATTTTTAAGGTCCTTCACTAGATTTTCCTGGATCCTTTTTCAACTAATATTTTGTTTATTAAAATTTTAAACACGCTATTTTACTGTGCGATCCACTCGAAAATATGAAATAAAAATAATTATTGTCACTCGTGCAAATTCTAAAAAACTTATATACATTTATAAATAAAAATTTCTTTTACTTATTTTTGGTTAAAGAATATTTCCTTTCAAATCCAATTCTTCATGAGTGATTTAACTAAGCCTAAATGGTTTTTCAAAAAAAAAAAAAAAAAAAAAAAAAAAAAACATTTCCTTGACGCATTTTCTAAAAAATTTCTTATTACGTTACACTATGGTTGGACCACAATTCTTCTCATTCCTCCGTGTAAACACGAAACGTACCTCCTTACACTCATCCACTATTCCTTTTTAGAGATTGGCCATGGCATAACCACAGGCTGTGAAATCAGTGTCTGAGATAGGCACAATGGTCACACCTATCCTTAAGAGAGGCACTGTGTGGGAATTCATCTCCAACTGTATTACAGATTGGTATCAACCCTAAATGTCATTACATTGGTATCACGGGTGGAAATTCCACTAAGTGAAATGTCCCGTTCATATTGATTATAAACGTTTCATATTAATTGATTTCGTCGCGAGGTTTTGACCTCTATATGAGACGTTTTTCAAAGACTGCATTCATTTTTTAAAACAAGCATAACCTTTATTTTATCGATAAAGGTTTAAAAAGCATTACGTAGATTATCAAATAATGATAATCTAAAATATACTGTTTACACATGACCATTACATAACGGTTCACAATAAGAATATATTACATTAAAAATAAGTTTCTTGAATGCAGTTTTTACACAATATCATACAAGCATGGACTCCAAATCTTGTCCTTATTTTAGTATGCAACAGCGGAAGCTCTTAATAATCACCTGAGAATAAACATGCTTTAAAACGTCAACAAAAATGTTGGTGAGTTATAGGTTTAACCTATATATTATCAAATCATAATAATAAACCACAAGATTTCATATTTCAATACATCCCATACATAGAGATAAAAATTATTCATATGGTGAACACCTGGTAACCGACATTAACAAAATGCATATAGAATATCCCCATCATTCCGGGACACCCATCGGACATGATAATTTCGAAGTACTAAAGCATTCCAAATTCCAGAATGGGGCTTGTTGGGCCCGATAGATCTATCTTTAGGATTCGCGTCAATTTGGGGGTCTGTTCCCAAATTCTTAGGCTACCAAGCTAAAAGGGGCATATTCGGCTTCGATCATTCACCCATATAATGTAGTTTCACTTACTTGTGTCTATTTCGTAAAACATTTATAAAGTTACATGTATTCTCATCCCAAAATATTAGATTTTAAAAGTGGGACTATAACTCACTTTCACAGATTTTTACTTCGTCGGGAAGTAAGACTTGGCCACTGGTTGATTCACAAACATATAATAAATATGTACATATATATTAAAGTATGTTCAAAATATATTTACAACATTTTTAATACGTTTTACTGTTTTAAGTTTATTAAGTCAGTTGTCCTCGTTAGTAACCTACATCTAGTTGTCCATAGTTAGATGTATAGAAATAAATCGATATATATTATCTTGAATCAATCCATGACCCAGTGTATACACGTCTCAGGCTAGATCACAACTCAAAGTATATATATTTTTGGAATCAACCTCAACCCTGTATAGCTAACTTCAACATTACTGCATATAGAGTGTCTATGGTTGTTCCAAATAATATATATAGATGGGTCGATATGATATGTCAAAACATTTGCATACGTGTCTATGGTATTCCAAGATTACATAATATATTAGAATACATGTATAATACAATATAAGTTAGCTAGGATATGATTAATATAGATTTGTTACCAATTTTCACGTAGCTACAACAAGCAAAAATATCCAATCTTGTTTTACCCATAACTTCTTCGCTTTAAATCCGTTTTGAGTGTTTCAAGTTTCTATGGTTTCATATTGAACTTAAGTTTATGAATCTAAACAGAAAAAGTATAAGTTTATAGTCGGAAATACAGGTTACAAGTCTTTTTTGTAAAGGTAGTCATTTCAGTCGAAAGAACGACGTCTAGATGACCATTTTGGAAAAACATACTTTCACTTTGAGTTTAACCATGATTTTTGGATATAGTTTCATGTTCATAAGAAAAATAATTTTCCCAGAAGAACAACTTTTAAATCAAATTTTATCATAGTTTTTAATTAACTAACCCAAAACAGCCCGCGGTGTTACTAGGACGGCGTATATCCGGTTTTACGGTGTTTTTCGTGTTTTTTCGGTTTTAAATCATTAAGTTAGCATATCATATAGATATAGAACATGTGTTTAGTTGATTTTAAAAGTCAAGTTAGAAGGATTAACTTTTGTTTGTGAACAAGTTTAGAATTAACTAAACTATGTTCTAGTGATTACGAGTTTAAACCTTCGAATAAGATAGTTTTATATATATGAATCGAATGATGTTATGAATATCATTACTACCTCAAGTTTAGTAGGTAAACCTACTGGAAGTGACAAGAAATGATCTAGCTTCAAAGGAGCTTGGATGGCTTGAATGTTCTTGAAGTAGGATCATGACACAAAACAAGTTCAAGTAAGATTTTTACTCGAATTAAGATAGTTTATAGTTATAGAAATTGAATCAAAGTTTGAATATGAATATTACCTTGAATAAGAAAGACAACCTACTGTAAATAACAAAGGTTTCTTGATCTTAGATGATTACTTGGAATGGATTAGAAAGCTTGGAAGTAAACTAGTAAAACTTGAAAGGTTTTTCTAAGTGTTCTTGAAGTGTTCTTCCTAAGATGATTATAGCTTGATTCTTGAAGTAATTTTTGATGAAGATGATGATTAGCTACTGGAAAAATTCGTTCATAAGTGTGTGTGTGTGTTGAGAGAGAATTAGAAAGAGAATTGGAAATGAAATGGAGTGAATGATTAGTGGTAACTGGTGAGTGGTGAGTGGGGTTAAAAGGAGTTCTAGTTAGTTGACTAGTTCATGGTAGAAGTTAAAATTGATTAGTCATGCATGACATAATCAAGAATGGAATCCCATGCTAGTTCCTATTAGTATATACCCATAGTAAGTACGTCTAGTAGCTGTGTATAATACGGGTATGAATACGACTAGAATTCTTGATAAAAAAGAATGGGAATGTTACTGTAACCATTTTTGTTAAGTATGAGTGTTTTGATATATGTCTTGAAGTCTTCCAAAATTATAATAATACATCTAAATACACTACATGTATATACATTTTAACTGAGTCGTTAAGTCATCGTTAGTCGTTACATGTAAGTGTTGTTTTGAAACCTTTAAGTTAACGATCTCATTTAATGTTGTTAACCCATTATTTATTATATCTAATGAGATGTTAAATAATTATATTATCATGATATTATGATATATTAATATATCTTAATATGATATATATACATTTAAATGTCGTTACAACGATAATTGTTACATATATGCCTCGTTCGAAATCCTTAAGTTAGTAGTCATGTTTTTACATGTGTAGTTCATTGTTAATATACTTAATGATATGTTTACTTATCATAATACCATGTTAACTATATATATATATATATATATCCATATATATGACATCATATAGTTTTTACAAGTTTTAACGTTCGTGAATCACCGGTCAACTTGGTTGGTCAATTGTCTATATAAAACCTATTTAAATTAATCAAGTCTTAAGAAGTTTGATTGCTTAACATGTTGGAAACACTTAATCATATAAATATCAATTTCATTTAATATATATAAACATGGAAAAGTTCGGGTCACTACAGTACCTACCCGTTAAATAAATTTCGTCCCAAAATTTTAAGCAGTTGGAGGTGTTGACGTATCTTCTGGAAATAAGTGCGGGTATTTCTTCTTCATCTGATCTTCTCATTCCCTGGTAAACTTGGGTCCTCTACAAGCATTCCATTAGAACTTTAACAATTGGTATCTTGTTTTGCTTAAGTCTTTTAACGTCACGATCCATTATTTCGACGGGTTCTTCGATGAATTGAAGTTTTTCGTTGATTTGGATTTCGTCTAACGGAATAGTGAGATCTTCTTTAGCAAAATATTTCTTCAAATTTGAGACGTGGAAAGTGTTATGTACAATCGCGAGTTGTTGTGGTAATTCAAGTAGGTAAGCAACTGGTCCGACACGATCAATAATCTTGAATGGTCCAATATACCTTGGATTTAATTTCCCCATTTACCAAATCGAACAATGCCTTTCCAAGGTGCAACTTTAAGCATGACCATATCTCCAATTTCAAATTCTATATCTTTTCTTTTAATGTCCGCGTAGCTCTTTTGTCGACTTTGGGTAGTTTTCAACAGTTGTTGAATTTGGATGATCTTCTCGGTAGTTTCTTGTATTATCTCCGGACCCGTAATCTGTCTATCCCCCACTTCACTCCAACAAATCGGAGACCTGCACTTTCTACCATAAAGTGCTTCAAACGGTGCCATCTAAATGCTTGAATGGTAGCTGTTGTTGTAGGAAAATTCTGCTAACGATAGATGTCGATCCCAACTGTTTCCGAAATCAATAACACATACTCGTAGCATGTCTTCAAGCGTTTGTATCGTCCTTTCGCTCTACCCATAAGTTTGTGGATGATAGGCAGTACTCATGTCTAGACGAGTTCCTAATGCTTGCTGTAATGTCTGCCAGAATCTTGAAATAAATCTGCCATCCCTATCAGAGATAATAGAGATTGGTATTCCATGTCTGGAGACGACTTCCTTCAAATACAGTCGTGCTAACTTCTCCATCTTGTCATCTTCTCTTATTGGCAGGAAGTGTGTTGATTTGGTGAGACGATCAACTATTACCCAAATAGTATCAAAACCACTTGCAGTCCTTGGCAATTTAGTGATGAAATCCATGGTAATGTTTTTCCATTTCCATTCCGGGATTTCGGGTTGTTGTAGTAGACCTGACGGTTTTTGATGCTCAGCTTTGACTTTAGAACACGTCAAACATTCTCCTACATATTTAGCAACATCGGCTTTCATACCCGGCCACCAAAAATGTTTCTTGAGATCCTTGTACATCTTCCCCGTTCCAGGATGTATTGAGTATCTAGTTTTATGAGCTTCTTTAAGTACCATTTCTCTCATATCTCCAAATTTTGGTACCCAAATCCTTTCAGTCCTAGGTCCGTCTTCCCGAATATTAAGATGCTTCTCCGATCCTTTGGGTATTTCATCCTTTAAATTTCCCTCTTTTAAAACTCCTTGTTGCGCCTCCTTTATTTGAGTAGTAAGGTTATTGTGAATCAATATATTCATAGCTATTACTCGAATGGGTTCTCTGTCCTTTCTGCTCAAGGCGTCGGCTACCACATTTGCCTTCCCCGGGTGGTAACGAATCTCAAAGTCGTAATCATTTAACAATTCAATCCACCTGCGCTGCCTCATGTTCAGTTGTTTCTGATTAAATATGTGTTGAAGACTTTTGTGGTCGGTATATATAATACTTTTGAACCCATATAAGTAGTGCCTCCAAGTCTTTAATGCAAAAACAACTGCGCCTAATTCCAAATCATGCGTCGTATAATTCTGTTCTTGAATCTTCAATTGTCTAGACGCATAAGCAATTACTTTCGTTCGTTGCATTAATACACAACCGAGACCTTGCTTTGAGGCGTCGCAATATATCACAAAATCATCATTCCCTTCAGGTAATGACAAGATAGGTGTCGTAGTTAACTTTTTCTTTAACAATTGAAATGCTTTCTGTTGTTCATCTTTCCATTCAAATTTGTTCCCTTTATGCGTTAATGCAGTCAAGGGTTTTGCTATTTTAGAAAAATCTTGGATGAATCTTCTGTAGTAACCAGCTAGTCCTAAAAATTGGCGTATATGCTTCGGAGTTTTCGGGGTTTCCCACTTTTCAACGGTTTCAATCTTTGCTGGATCCACTTGAATACTTTCTTTGTTCACTATGTGATCGAGGAATTGAACTTCTTCCAACCAAAATGCACACTTTGAAAACTTAGCGTACAGTTTTTCTTTCCTCAACAACTCTAGCACTTTTCTCAAATGTTCTTCGTACTCTTGGTCATTCTTTGAGTAAATAAGTATGTCATCGATGAAAGTAATGACAAACTTGTCAAGGTATAGTCCACACACTCGGTTCATGAGGTCCATGAACACAGCTGGTGTGTTAGTCAATCCAAACGGCATAACCATAAACTCGTAATGGCCGTAACGCGTCCTAAAAGCAGTCTTCAGAATATCATCCTCCTTCACCCACATTTGATGATATCCAGAACGTAAATCAATCTTCGAATAAACCGACGAGCCTTGTAGTTGATCAAATAAGTCGTCGATTCTCGGTAGTGGGTGACGGTTCTTGATGGTAAGTTTGTTCAACTCTCGGTAGTCGATACACAACCTAAATGTACCATCCTTCTTCTTGACAAACAAAATAGGAGCTCCCCATGGTGATGGCTTGGTCGAATGAAACTACGCTCTAAAAGTTCCTGTAACTGACTTTGTAATTCTTTCATTTTGCTAGGTGCGAGTCTGTATGGAGCACGAGCTATTGGTGCAGCTCCTGGTACAAGGTCTATTTGAAATTCAACGGATCGATGTGGGGGTAATCCCGGTAATTCTTTCAGAAATACATCGGGAAATTCTTTTGCGACAGGAACATCACTGCGGTTCTTTTCTTCAGGTTTAACTTCCTTGATGTGTGCTAGAATGACGTAACAACCTTTTCTTATTAGTTTTTGCGCCTTCAAACTACTAATAAGATTAAATTTCACATTGTTCTTTTCTCCGTACACCATTAAAGGTTTTCCCTTTTCACGCATAATGCGAATCGAATTTTTGTAACAAACGACCTCTGCTCTCACCTTTTTCAACCAGTCCATACCAATTATTACATCAAAACTCCCTAACTTGACTGGTATTAAATCAATTTTAAATGTTTCATCCCCCAGTTTAATTTCTCTATCCCGACATATATTATCTGTTGAAATTAATTTACCGTTTGCTAATTCGAGTAAAAATTTACTATCCAAAGGCGTCAATGGACAACTTAACTTAGCAAAAAAATCTATACTCATATAGCTTCTATCCGCACCCGAATCAACTAAAACATAAGCAGATTTATTATCAATAAGCAACGTACCCGTAACAAGCTTCGGGTCTTCCTGCGCTTCTGCCGTATTAGTATTGAAAACTCTTCCGCGGCCATGCCCATTTGTATTCCCCTAATTCGGGAAATTACTTCTAATGTGGCCTAGTTTTCCACATCCATAACAAACAAAGGCGGCATTACTTGTTTCGCCACTATTTGTTCTTTTAGTTCTGTTAAACTTTGGTCCGTAGACCTCACACTTTTTCGCACCATGGCCAGTTCTTTTACACTTGGTGCAAAATGTCGTGCAGAACCCATTCTGGTGGTACTCTTCACACCTTTGGCATTTTTGGTTTTTATTGCCGTTGTTGTTATTGAGATTGTTGTTGGGATTGTTATTGTTGTTGGAACGGTTGTTGTAGTAGTTGTTGTTGTTGGGACGTTTGTTGTAGTTCTTGTTAGGATTGTGGTTATTGTTGCGATTGTTGTTGCGGTTGTGGTTGTAATTGTTGTTGTTGTTGTATTGGTGACCCTTGTCACTGGTTTCTTCCCACTTTCTCTTGAGTTGTTTCGTGTTGGTTTCTTCAGCCGCCTGCTCTTTAATTCTTCCCTCAATCTGATTTATGAGTTTATGAGCCATTCTACTTGCCTTTTGTATGGAAGCGGGCTCGTGTGAACTCACATCTTCTTGAATCCTTACTGGTAACCCTTTTACAAATGTGTCGATCTTCTCTCCTTCATCTTCGAACGCTCCCCGACACAATAGGAACAACTCTGTGAATCGTCGTTCACGTGGTAACGTCGAACCCTTGTGTTCGTAACTCTATATGTTCTGCCTTGAGCTTATTGACTTCGTTTCTAGGAAGGTACTGCTCGTTCATCAATTGCTTAAATGCCGACCACGGTAGTGCGTAAGCAGCATTTTGTCCTACCTGTTCAAGATAGGTGTTGCACCACGTTAACGCAGTACCTGTGAAGGTATGCGTAGCGTACTTAACTTTGTCCTCTTCAGTACACTTACTTATAGCAAACACCGATTTGACTTTCTCGGTCCACCGTTTCAATCCAATTGGTCCTTCGATTCCATCAAATTTCAAAGGTTTGCAGGCAGTGAATTCTTTGTAGGTGCATCCTACACGATTTCTTGTGGAATTAGTTCCACTGCTAGATCTAGAGTTATTGTTATTGCATCGCAGCCTGTACTATGGCTATGTTTACTGCAAGGAAAACACGGAAGTCTTCCTCGCTTATGTTCAAATTCTGACGAGTCGCCGGTGCCATTTTCTTCAAAAATAGCCAAAAGAATTGAGTTAATCATATAGAATTTAAGAGTAGTCAATAGTATCTCGTAGCATTATATGAACTTATTTATAAAAGATTTTTCTTCATATTAGCATTGTATAGTTTTAATTCGGGTAGTACCTACCCGTTAAGTTCATACTTACTAGCTACTATACAACTCAACTACTACGCTTCTATATGAAAAACTTAATAATATTTCGCGTTCAAACCCTTATACAATATTTTACAAACTTACAATACCACCATTATACATATAGGATGAAATATAGCACATAATATCTTTGCTATTCAGCAGCTATAAAGGCAATTCTAGTTAATACGCAAGTTGTTCAGCAAAGACAATAAAGACACGTAATTCATAAGTCCAGAAACAGGTCATGCATTCTGGTTTTACTAAAACGACTTCCCATCCTTGGTCTTGTGGAAAGTAACTGTTACGACCATTGGCTAGGCAGCATGTTGTAATGTCGTTAAAAGGACGAGGGTTTCGTAATGCCCAACAGCCTCGTAGCAATCTAAAAACCTTGTTTCTCACCCCAACTACTGAATCCGTCACTTATGGGAAGGTTTTATTTAAAAGTTGTAACCCGATATTTTTTTTCTCACTTTGGTAAGAAGCGAACATCACTAACCCGTAAGTATAACATGCTTCTATATGTTATGTTAGAAGCTCTTTCTAACTCACAAAATCCTATGTTGGGATATGTTGAGTCAAAATAGGTTCTTAACCCGTAGCGTAAAATTGCATGTGGGTTCCCCGCATTTAACGCTTTAAAGAAAACACGGCGTAACTTACGGTCTCCCCAATGTGATATACCCCACCTATCAAAGGAAAGCCTTTTATAAACTAAGGCATTTCTGGAAAGTCTTTCAAATGTTTGACAAGTTAATTTCGCCGTAACTAAATGTGCTGATGAATTCTGACCGACTCTAGACAAGATTTCCTCAATCATATCCTCTGGTAGGTATTCTAAAATATTCGGTTGTCTACCCTTAACGTCCATTTTGTTTTTATACTGTAAAATAGAGAAGGATTAGATTCGTAAAAGATAATTAACAAACAATACAAGCAATTTTTACATGGAACATAAAAGTACAAGCACACTACAATATATATAATACACAACATGATTACAACCCTCTAATCTGAATCACTGGTTTCTTCTTCTTCGAACTTGGTTCGCTTTCCTAATTTTCTAGGTATATATGGTGTTCCTCTAATACGAGCCGTCATTTTCCACAATGGTTTAGAAAACCTGGTGGTTTAGAGGTTCCCGAGTTATTGTTATACTTTAGGAAATACGGATGTTGCCGATACATATAAAGCTCATCGGGGTTGGAATCAGGTTTCTCTATTTTTATACCTTTTCCCTTATTATTTTCTTTTGCTCTATTAAATTGAGTCGAGGTAATTTCTATAACATCATCGGAATCCTCATCGGGATCCGATTCATCGAAAAATTGGTAATCTTCCCAATATTTTGCTTCCTCGGCGGAAACACCATTGACCATTTTTAACTTTGATTCGTTGGTTGAGGATTTTCTTTTATTTAAACGATTTACTGTAGGTATCAATATTTCTTCCTCCGAAACCTCTTCTTCTTCCGGTTCCTCCTCTTCCGATTCCTCCTCTTCCGATTCCTCCTCTTCTGGTTCCTCTTCTTCCGGTTCCTCTTCTTCTGGTTCCTCCTCTTCCGGTTCCTCTTCAGGAATTTGTGAATCTTCCCAAAGTATATTCGACTCTTCATTATTATTAGGTGAGTCGATGGGATTTGTACTAGTGGTAGACATCTATCACACAATATCAAACACATTAAGAGATTAATATATCACATAATAATTACATGTTAATAATATATAGTTTCCAACAAAAAAGTTAAGCAATCGTTTTTTTTTTTGAAGAAAAACACGGTCGAAGTCCAGACTCACTAATGCATCCTAACAAACTCGGTAAGACACACTAATGCAAAAATTCTGGTTCTCTAAGACCAACGCTCGGATACCAACTGAAATGTCCCGTTCATATTGATTATAAACGTTCCATATTAATTGATTTCGTCGCGAGGTTTTGACCTCTATATGAGACGTTTTTCAAAGACTACATTCATTTTTTATAAACTGGCATAACCTTTATTTTATCGATAAAGGTTTAAAAAGCATTACGTAGATTATAAAATAATGATAATCTAAAATATACTGTTTACACACGACCATTACATAATGGTTCACAATAATAATATATTACATCAAAAATAAGTTTCTTGAATGCAGTTTTTACACAATATCATACAAGCATGGACTCCAAATCTTGTCCTTATTTTAGTATGCAACAGCGGAAGCTCTTAATAATCACCTGAGAATAAACATGCTTTAAAACGTCAACAAAAATGTTGGTGAGTTATAGGTTTAACCTATATATTATCAAATCATAATAATAAACCACAAGATTTCATATTTCAATACATCCCATACATAGAGATAAAAATCATTCATATGGTGAATACCTGGTAACCGACATTAACAAAATGCATATAGAATATCCCCATCATTCCGGGACACCCATCGGACATGATAATTTTGAAGTACTAAAGCATTCCAAATTCCAGAATGGCGCTTGTTGGGCCCGATAGATCTATCTTTAGGATTCGCGTCAATTTGGGGGTCTGTTCCCAAATTCTTAGGCTACCAAGCTAAAAGGGGCATATTCGGCTTCGATCATTCACCCATATAATGTAGTTTCACTTACTTGTGTCTATTTCGTAAAACATTTATAAAGTTGCATGTATTCTCATCCCAAAATATTAGATTTTAAAAGTAGGACTATAACTCACTTTCACAGATTTTTACTTCGTCGGGAAGTAAGACTTGGCCACTGGTCGATTCAAGAACCTATAATAAATATGTACATATATATTAAAGTATGTTCAAAATATATTTACAACATTTTTAATACGTTTTACTGTTTTAAGTTTATTAAGTCAGCTGTCCTCGTTAGTAACCTACATCTAGTTGTCCATAGTTAGATGTACAGAAATAAATCGATATATATTATCTTGAATCAATCCACGACCCAATGTATACATGTCTCAGGATAGATCATAACTCAAAGTATATATATTTTTGGAATCAACCTCAACCCTGTATAGCTAACTCCAACATTACTGCATATAGAGTGTCTATGGTTGTTCCAAATAATATATATAGATGGGTCGATATGATATGTCAAAATATTTGCATACGTGTCTATGGTATCCCAATATTACATAATATATTAGAATACATGTATAATACAATATAAGTTAGCTAGGATATGATTAATATAGATTTGTTACCAATTTTCACGTAGCTACAACAAGCAAAAATATCCAATCTTGTTTTACCCATAACTTCTTCGTTTTAAATCCGTTTTGAGTGTTTCAAGTTGCTATGGTTTCATATTGAACTTAAGTTTATGAATCTAAATAGAAAACATATAAGTTTATAGTCGAAAATATAGGTTACAAGTCGTTTTTGTAAAGGTAGTCATTTCAGTCGAAAGAACGACGTCTAGATGACCATTTTGGAAAACATACTTCCACTTTGAGTTTAACCATGATTTTTGGATATAGTTTCATGTTCATAAGAAAAATCATTTTCCCAGAAGAACAATTTTTAAATTAAAGTTTATCATAGTTTTTAATTAACTAACCCAAAACAACCCGCGGTGTTACTACGACGGCGTATATCCGATTTTACGGTGTTTTTCGATTTTAAATCATTAAGTTAGCATATCATATGGATATAGAACATGTATTTAGTTGATTTTAAAAGTCAAGTTAGAAGGATTAACTTTTGTTTGTGAACAAGTTTAGAATTAACTAAACTATGTTCTAGTGATTACGAGTTTAAACCTTCGAATAAGATAGTTTTATATATATGAATTGAATGATGTTATGAACATCATTACTACCTCAAGTTTAGTAGGTAAACCTACTGAAAGTGACAAGAAATGATCTAGCTTCAAAGGAGCTTAGATGGCTTGAATGTTCTTGAAGTAGGATCATGACACAAAACAAGTTCAAGTAAGATTTTTACTCGAATTAAGATAGTTTATAGTTATAGAAATTGAATCAAAGTTTGAATATGAATATTACCTTGAATAAGAAAGATAACCTACTATAAATAACAAAGGTTTCTTGATCTTATATGATTACTTGGAATGGATTAGAAAGCTTGGAAGTAAACTAGTAAACTTGAAAGGATTTTCTAAGTGTTCTTGAAGTGTTCTTCCTAAGATGATTATAGCTTGATTCTTGAAGTAATTTTTGATGAAGATGATGATTAGCTACTGGTAAAATTCGTTCATAAGTGTGTGTGTGTGTGTGTGTGTGTGTGTGTGTGTGTGTGTGTGTGTGTGTTGAGAGAGAATTAGAAAGAGAATTGGAAGTGAAATGGAGTGAATGATGAGTGGTAAGTGGTGAGTGGTGAGTGGGGTTAAAAGGAGTTCTAGTTAGTTGACTAGTTCATAGTAGAAGTTAAAATTGATTAGTCATGCATGACATAATCAAGAGTGGAATCCCATGCTAGTTCCTATTAGTATATACCCATAGTAAGTACGTCTAGTAGCTGTGTATAATACGGGTATGAATACGACTAGAATTCTTGATGAAAAAAGAATGGGAATGTAACTGTAACCATTTTTGTTAAGTATGAGTGTTTTGATATATGTATTGAAGTCTTCCAAAAGTATAATAATACATCTAAATACACTACATGTATATACATTTTAACTGAGTCGTTAAGTCATCGTTAGTCGTTACATGTAAGTGTTGTTTTGAAACCTTTAAGTTAACGATCTCATTTAATGTTGTTAACCCATTATTTATTATATCTAATGAGATGTTAAATTATTATATTATCATGATATTATGATATATTAATATATCTTAATATGATATATATACATTTAAATGTCGTTACAACGATAATCGTTACATATATGCCTCGTTCGAAATCCTTAAGTTAGTAGTC
Source organism: Rutidosis leptorrhynchoides (assembly GCF_046630445.1). NCBI lineage: Eukaryota > Viridiplantae > Streptophyta > Magnoliopsida > Asterales > Asteraceae > Rutidosis > Rutidosis leptorrhynchoides. Next base: position 474,053,410 of record NC_092333.1, on the reverse strand, counting down.
ATGTTTTTACATATGTAGTTCATTGTTAATATACCTAATGTTATGTTTATTTATCATAATACCATGTTAACTATATATATATATATATATATATATATATATATATATATATATATATATATATATATATATATATATCCATATATATGACATCATATAGTTTTTAAAAGTTTTAACGTTCGTGAATCACCGGTCAACTTGGGTGGTCAATTATCTATATAAAACCTATTTCAATTAATCAAGTCTTAAGAAGTTTGATTGCTTAACATGTTGGAAACACTTAATCATATAAATATCAATTTCATTTAATATATATAAACGTGGAAAAGTTCGGGTCACTACACTAAGCTCGCTTGAGAAGTTTCTACTTCCAAGATTCCACGACTAAACCGCAACACCTTCGAAAACATAAATTCTATGATATCATTTTCAAACGTAAGTTAAAAAAAATAAAAAAAATAAAAATAAGAAAATCATATCATATTTAAATCTATAGTTTCTATTAAATCTCTACAATGATGATCTCTCACCTAGTGTAAACTATTCTTTATAGCTGATAATTCACATTTCTTCTCATACGCACTGAAACTTATAAGTGAATTCTAGATTGACTCGCCTGTTTGTGCGAGGACGTCTTGGTAAGAGATCACACCTTTTGTGCGGGTTCCTATCAGAAATATAAAGTAAATTATTTAAAATCCATGATCTTCGTATTCCACTCTAAAGGAGTTACCTTAAATGTTTATGACATTTATGTGGTTACACTAAACATATCTCCTTTCATTGGTTGCAACTAGATGACATCCTAGTCAAGTTTCAGCCTCTGCTTCGACATAAAGCTTAAATCATAACCATAAAGTTACGTTCTACAATGTGCTTTCAAAATTTCTTCCAAAGATAAGTTCACATATACTATAATATACTGAACAATATCTTTCATTAATCAGACCATTCTGAGAGAATTTTAAATAATTACGGCTTGCATTGCATATAAGTCTAATTAGTGACTCCTCAGCTAACATCTCATTTCGTCTATTCACATTATACATTTCTTGAAAACCAGAGACATCATGTCTATGGTTACCCTTGTTGGAATTCAATATAACAACTTGTTCTAAATGTTAACATAATTACTAAACCAATTTAGTGAGATATATAGCAAGCGGAAGCATGATTTATTAAGAAAACAAGTGTATATATTTAACCATTTATTTGAATTCCAATTGGATATCAAGTCTTGAAATATACTTGCAAATAAGATTAAGGAAGAAGTAGTACCTCCTCAAGTAAATTGAGGGTAGTTTACAAGGTTGCAAGATGATGAAACAATGCACCAATACACCCTTGAGATAGTTAGGCTTTAGAACCTTAATGAGCTAGCAAAACAAGCTTAGAACCCACTCCTTTCTCACCCCAAAAAACTTGACAGCAGCTGTCTCCAAAGATGATGTCGAATGGAGCCTCAAAACGATGAAACCTCAAGAGATAATACCCCAAACTTTTACCCAACACCTAATACTATGGTTAGGATTTATTGACACTTGAATTTTACTTGAAAATTAGCTAGAATAACCCTCTTATTGCAGCCAAAACTCACGGCCTGAATAGGGTAGAAGAGAGCAGAATTTTCAAGGTAATTTTATGTGTGTTACTTACAAGCAAATGAGTCAATGCCTTGGTATACTTATTAAGCATGAACCTAGGAGTTGTGGCCTCAAAAGTACCAAAAGAATAAGCATGTGAGGGCATTTCTTGGGGCTCCAAAATCTGCCCACATGTATCCATTATTTTATACAATATGTAAATTTTATAAAACTTGTATTAAATTTTATAAAACTTGTATAAAATAAACATGTATTTGTTACTTGCAATAATTTTATAAACCATTTTATAAAATATAACACAACATAATTATTTAAACCTATAAATAATTACATATAAATTATCCAAAATAATTTATCTCAAGTGATGATATTTTAGAAAGCCGATTTTCTAAAGTTCAAGTGTCGCGTATTTATTTAACGATCCAACCGTTAAGATTAAATAGTTATAAGGTGCTGGTAAGTTTGTTATTGGGTATAACCCGACTTGGATCATAACATATTAGCCACTTTAATTTAATATGTCTCTTGGGCATATGAAATACCTTCAACCCTTTTGAAATTAACAATTAATACTATCTGTAACAAACACAAGCCATGAATCAAATTTCATGACTGTGATCTCCACGTACTCCTCTCTATTTTGTCTACCCTAATAATGTGGCATAAATGCTCAAGATTTTAAATGAGCTCGGTATATTGTTCATAACACATTTCATGTGTACTTAAATGCTTGTATAGCATCACCATCTCTTTTGAGGAAACCTAGTTAGATGGCACACTTTTTATTCCTTTGGATGATCTCCGGATTGATGATAAAATATACTTCATCAAAGAACCTATGAAAGTTATGGATCGTGAGGTTAAAACGCTTGAAACAAAGCAACATTCCCATTTTTTAAGATCCGTGGAATTCACGCAAAGGCCCCGAGTATACCTGGGAATGTGAAGACCAAATGAAACAGAAATATCCCCATATCTCTTTTCTCCAACGCTGATGCATCCGAGAAGTCTACCTAAAAACTTTGGGACGAAGTTTCCTTTAACGGGGGATACTATAACAACCGTCACTTTTCATCTTTTAAATTTACTATATTGCCCTTAGGGTTTATTTGTACTTGTATTTAAGTGTAAACTTGCTTTAACAAAACGTTGACCAAATGGTAAATTTTTAGTCGACACTTCCTGTTAAGTAAAGTTATACATTTCATGATATTATAACTGCTAAAATTACAAATAATAATAATAATAATAATAATAATAATAATAATAATAATAATAATAATAATAATAATAATAATAAAAATAAAAATAATAATAATATAGAATGAGAAAGTGAAGATATATACGCTTGTGGGTTTCAAATGACAATAGCACCCAAATCAAAGTGGTCAGTAAACATAATCATAAAACAATCATCCATCGACTGTTATTATATTGGGACCTTTCCATCAATAGCTAGTCGAGTTATCCACTACATCTAATATAGTATAAATAAATATTATAAATATTAATAGAGTATTAATGGAGTAAGTAATATTACTATTAATCACTCCATATTATAAGATATAGGAGGTGATGTCAGTAAGTTAAAACAAATTAAATCACAAGACTCAATTGTTATTGTTGTTTTTTCTTAACTTGTTACCCCACCTGTTTCATTACTCGAAACACACGCATGTTTTTGTTTACTAACTTTATATCTACATTCATGCACACAAAAATTTCTATATAATACTCCCTATTGTTGACTAACAAAACCAAATACATGCATCTAAGATCTTCTAACTACTCCTTGTTTGTCTTCCTACTGCTCGACTTGTTCTGTAGTTTGATATGTTCAAAGAGGACCACCAACCGAGCCATGATCCTCTAAATAACTCAAAAGAAAGAATTAAGTACACCAAAACCATCCAACAATTATGTCTACACTTTAACTAATATTTTTAAAAACAATTATGGGCAGAGATAGTAGTAGATTAAGTCAAAAGTTGGAGACACTAGCTCCCATATGTGTTGGCTTTATTATCAAATTAAATATTAATTAATAACTAATAGTTACTCACCTAACATTCCAACCCACAAAAAGTCAAAAATATGCACCTGTATTCCATTTCTTGCGGATATACTTACAATGCATTTTCCATTTTCCACTATATATTAAAGGAATTCCCACTATCAACTTCTTTATATATTATATTTATATATTTATATACAAAGCAAATATTATATTATTTACTTTATATGTAAAACCCAAATTAATTGAAAGAAAAGAGACCAATGTTAGTTACATCGTCTTAGTTTCCTTACTGAAAATCATTTACATATATATAAAGATCTAGAAGAAGCTATTAAGTTATTAGGAATAGGAAATCAGTACAAGTTGTTAATAATTGATATATTATAGTATTATTAATTCCATAAAACTATTTCACAATAGTATTGCATGTAGATATCATAAATCGAAAAGTCGTGTACATTATGAAAATATTAATAATGAGCTAATCCCATCTCCCATATGTTGCACCATTTTTATCTTCATTATATATATATATATATATATATATATATATATATATATATATATATATATATATATATATATATATATATATATATATATATATCCTCATACTTCTTTTCATACTCCTCATTCCCACATTCATATAAACATAATCATGCTATATCTTAATTTTTCATCATCATGATACTTCTATTTTTTTCGGCTCACTCTTGAATTAGTTCACTCCAAAATTCAATTTATACATACTGAATTTCATTCACCAAACAAACCATTAACACAAAATAAATTCATATCGTTCACAAAGGATCAAGTCTTGCACTAAGAAATCAAAAGATTCAAGCTAAGAGAAAACAAGAAATTTTCGTATTTAGTTCAGTCCTAACTCGATTTCATTTTGAAGGTATAACTTATGCTAACCTTAATATTTATCCATCTATATAATCTAATCATTCCTATCGATTGGTGTAATAAACCGAAACTAATCGCTAAAAATATTTCGGTTACGCTATTCGGAATTCTTATTTTAAAATAAATCGGTTAATAGTGAAATAGTATTTTTAAACTTATAAAGGTATTGTATTAAATATAAGTTTAGTTATTTTAATACCTTAAAAAATAAATAAATAAATAAAATAAAATGTTTTGCGTTTGCTGTACGTTCAAAAACCAAAACAAGAACATGCATGATTTAATTTAGAAGTTATAGTTTGGTCCCTGAACTATGACTATCATTTCAAACTTAATAGGCAGTTCATAAAATTTCTAATTTAACCCCTATATACAAAATTAATGCGAAACTAATCCTCTGATAGTTACTATTTATTTATTATAATAAATGTTAAATTTATACAATTATTCAGGACATACCATTTCGGGTCAATCTCACATTTTGTCAGTTAGCTTTCAGTACTCATAATAAGGTGAGTTCATTTGCTCCCTTTTTATCTATATTTTTGGCTGAGATCTACATGCACTATTTTATAACTTTTTTACACGTTAGACACAAGTACTCAAACTTTTATGCTATATACATGCTTTGAGTCATGCTAAATCCCTGCCGTAATATCGTTAATTGCTGAGGTATAAGATACAAGCTTAGTTATTGTGAGTAGCGCTACTGAGAGTGATATCTCTAGCCAGTTGACCGTGGGTCTTTGGATACATAATAATGATTCAATGACATGAATAACAAGTGTCACAAGGTAACTTTGTTTAGTCGCGATATTACAAACAGCAACTCTTTCGATTGATATATTTGGTGTCAATCAACTTTAAACTGAAATCTTGTGGTCTAATGCTATTACTAAAACTATGATTTATGATAAATCTTTGAACTCACCAACCTTTTTGGCTGAAACTTTTTAGCATGTTTATTCTCAGGTATTACATAATGCTTCCGCTGTATATTTGCTGCTTTGATGATGATTGCTTGTTATGCTTGGAGTCTTCATGCATTACCTATCATTTCTTTTAAAAACATTTAATGCCTTGTTCAATAAATACAATATAATGACTATTTATCTTCCGCTGCAAAAACTCAATAAAATTAATAAAACGTCTCATATAGAGTCGTTCTTGTTATCCAATTGCTTGATTTGATATGATTAGTCACAAATACCCCGACCCTATTTGGGGGTGTGACACCTAATATAAGTAGATGTTAATTTTGTACCATAAAAAAGGGTCCTAAGATATGTATATGTTAGTACCAAAAAAGGGTCCTAACAAGTAATAGGAGTTTCGAATATTCGGTTCGGATATTCGGGTCGATTTCTGGTTTTGGACTAGGTTATGGTAATTGGGCCTTTCTAGCCCAGTTCAGATAATTGAGCCTTTTGGATCTGCTTCTGCTATCTGGGCCTGTCGCCACATTTAAGCTTCCTGGGCCTTTTGTGCCCGGTAATGCTATATAGGCCTTACGGGCCTGATTCAGCCATTTAGGCCTTTCGGGCCTGCTTCAGCTATTTGGTCCTTTTGGTCCTTTTGGTCCTAGTTCAGATCTAGTTTTCTTTTGCTGCATCAATTTATTATTCATTACAATTACAATAAATTTTAAATTACAAAACAAATATTAATGTTGTTTCAATCCAAATAATATTACAGATTACAGATTATAATATTTGTTTCAACACCACAAATGCAAGAACATGTCTAGGTAACATCAACATATTACAGATCATTGTCTCAAACACACAAACTCATAAAACATTTAATATTCATGTTCAAACATTATAATCAAACCGGCCAGCATTACAAAACACACAAACTCTTCAATTCGCCACCAACCTATCTTGATCACTCATCAAAATCTGCCACCTACAATTAAACCATCCATGTATAAGCATAAAGGTGCACGTTATAAAAATGAATCATAATTTTAGTACAAAATTAACAAAGACATACCTCGATCAACGTAGTAGGCCAAGCAATAGATGTACCAATGACGTCATGAATGTATCTCATATGCTCAAATGGCCTAAACATAACTTCATTTCATTCGATGTCTACTTAAAGCTCTACCTCACACCAACCAGCTCCAGGTTCTGTCTACAAAACAACCGTAGTTGGATCCATGCTTACCAACTTTGCTCTTGCTACCTTGTTGTTTGTAATGCTTTTCACATACACTTTATCTCTCACCTAAAATTTAGTTTTAAAAAAAAAGATATATGAATGCTAAAAGGGTAGAAACACAGTAAGGTAAGCTATTAAATTGAAACATACCTTTAAACGTTTAACAACTGAACCATTATCCTGATGACCTGAACTTTCATTCTCAGCACCAGAACCATTATTCTTTCGATCCAACTAGACTTTTAACCTTGAATTTTCATTCTCAAGTTCTGCCTTATCATACTTGAGTTGAGCATTCTCCTTACGAATGGCTGATCGACCAGGTACTACGCCGCACAAGTCTTTAGCATGAACGCCAAGTCCATACGCTTGGTCAGAACCAGAATTATTGCGCCCCATTACCTGGGAAAAAATATCGTCTGGTCCAGGTATATCAGTTTCACCGTCCACAAGTTTTTCCGTATGTTCTTTCATTTGTTTCTGCATAAAAAAAACTTAATATTTAAACAGGCATATAAATATATATCATGCAACATATTTCGGTATGACAGAAATGATTCTACTCTGGTATTCAATATATGCAATGCCCAATCAAAGTATAGCCCAATCACACCCAGATATTCGATATATATCCAATGCTTAACGTATTAATGCTAGACTAGGATTTTGGGATTTCGACATTAATACATAATGAAAAACAAGTGGTCACTATCAATTGAAGACTCTATTAATATTCACCTCAAATAAATTGGCTAGACGATTATCAAGTGGTTTATGGTGATTAACATATAAATATACAACTAATTAACTTAAAAGATAAAATAACCAAACTGAAGCGCAGGAACATATCACGAAGGTAAAAGTACTAAAAGTCTACTTCAAATGCAATGAAAACCTCACAAGTGGTTTATGGGGATTAACATATAAATATACATCTACTGATATCATGTGTAGGATATATTTGATCCATTTTTGATTCTTTCATACATCATAATAGTGTTTGTAAAATTACTTACGAGTACAGTTGCAGCTTCTCCATCAGCACTTTCATTTGTAAGACATTTCTTAAACATATCGACCCGAGTAGGTTCTTTTCTGAAACTCGTCTGCAATGAGTAAAAACGAGGTAACTATTAACAATGTATATTCAAAAGCTATACTATATTAATAATTTCCCCATGATATTACCTTCAGTTCTTCACGGATTCTTGCAAAACTTTTTTTCCCGGTCACTTGCGTCAACTTCTTGTTAGCCCTATTGGCTTTATTTTTGTCGGTCATCGCCTAAAAAAGAAAATATATTGAATATTCTAATATGAAAATAAATTAATATAAAAAAAGTTGCACCAAGTGTAAGATTATTTCATACCTTCACCCTTTCTCTACTCCAATATTCAGGAAGTCTTCTCCAATGTCTTTTGGTCAGTTCTTCAGGTGGTGAATTCAATTGAACCTCCATTGATAAAGACGGATCAAAGTAGACTTCCTTTATTCTCGCCCTCCAATTTTTTATTTTTCGACCATATTACTAGAGTATCCAAGAAGCAGCAGTTTGTGGAATATCAAACTTTGTCTACAAATTATAAAAAGAGAAAACATATCACATGAGAAGAAAAAAAAGGCTTATTATCACACAGATTTTAAAATACGTACCCTTAAGAAGTTGAGCAGCTTATCTTTTTTTGGTGTTTTAACTTGATTCCACGGTCTATAAACTGGACAATATTGGTAGCTCCGCGTTAAGTAACCAAGAAAATGGGTGAGTTTACTACTGTTTTTGCAAATCGGCTGTCCATGTTCATTAACAGAAATTGGAATTCGAACAGATGCCTTATGTTTCCAGATTTTTTTAGCATAAGTGCCGGTCCTCGAACTCTATCGCCTTTAGCTACAAAATATGAGCACTTGATTTACAATTGATATACTAAACAATCAACAATATAAATCAAATAAACAAAACAAATTAGATAAACAAAAAATAACCTGATTCATCTACTAGTTGGGTGGTTTGCTGATCAATATTCATCACAGTTTGAGTACTCGCATTTACTTCTTTACTCGCATAATAAAAAGGATACTGAAATTTAGAATACATTATTTAACATAAAAAAAAAGAATCAAGCAATATAGAACAAATAAACCTTCTAGTTGTTGGTTAGTTTCTAGTTGGTGGTCTTCAAAATCATCATAATATTCATTTCCATATACGTTACCATCGTAAATATCATTGTTGGCTTCATACTCAGGCCCGGGCTCCGTATTCATTTCTTCATCTCTAAGACTTCAAGCTTCTTCGTGTCTAACTTTTTTGTGTCTAGACACCAACTTTCCCTCTAAATTTTGATCTTCAGGATTGTCTGTGTTAAGTAATGTAATCAATACATGTATTATATATTGTGAATGAATTATCAGTACATGAAGAGAGGCCATATATAGCCAAATACCCTAGCTAAGTATAATGGACTAAGCCCAACAAGCATAATACATGGGCCGAAGATTGCCTAAACCCTACCGAAACATACAACAAAAAACAAGTCTGATACAGCAAAAACAACTAATACACCCCAGATCAAGGTTTAATGTGAAATCTATCACAAACACATCTAAATTCCATACATCAACAACCCTGCTAATGTGATGACCCGGGAATTTCTGACCAAATTTAAACTTAAACTTTATATGATTCTAACACGATAAGCAAAATCTATTAAACCGAGTCTCAATATTGTTTGGAGTATTTTCCATGAATGCATTTGACCTTGACCAATTCTGACGATTCACGAACGATTGTGTGAAAACAAATATGTATATATATGTGTATACATATGAAAGTATATATACTAACTAGTAACATTAAATATATTGGGAAAAATTTAGAACCAAATAAGTAAAATAACATACAAGATAATAATATTATTATTGATGCGAAGCGAGGTGTATATAAAATAGTTATTATTTTACTAGGAAAAACTATTAAATACGATACAATTTTACACAAGATATTTATTTATTTATAGAATGGATATACTTAAACCTTGCTACAACACTTATAGGCAGTGTACCTAATCGTACAGTAGTGTAGTTTTTAGTAAGTCCGGTTCGTTCCACAGGGAAATCTTTGAACAAAGCTCAACGCTATATTAGTTTACTTTTATAAAAATACAAATATATATATATAAGTAATATTATTGTTATAAAGGGGGGTTTTTACCGTTTAATGACCGGTTTGTCGATTTTAAAACTTTAGTCGCAGTTAAAACCTAATGTAAAATATAAAATAAATACAAGACTTAAATTAAAGCGTAAAGTAAATAACGATAATGAAATTACGAATAATAAAAGTGCGATAAAATAAACTTGCGATAATTAAAAAGTACCATAATTAAAAGTGCGATTAAATAACAATAAAAGTGCGATAATTAGAAGTGCAATTAAATATGAAATAAAAGAATTATGCTTATTTAAACTTCCGTAATCATGATGTTTGACGTGTTGATTTTAGTTTTATGCCCATGGGTTAATTGTCCTTTGTCCTGGATTATTTAATATGTCCGTCTGGTTTTTGTCCATAACAGTCCATCAGTCATAAATATAAATTGCAAGTGTCCTTGTCAAATTATTATTATACCCGAAGTTAAATATTCCAACTAATTGGGGATTCGAATTGTAACAAGGTTTTAATACTTTGTTTAATGAATACACCAGGTTATCGACTGCGTGTAAACCAAGGTTTTACTACTTTGTTAACAATTACACCAATTACCCTTGAATGTAATTTCACCCCTGTTTTAATTATTCTAGTGGCTATTAATCCATTCCCGTGTCCGGTTAAATGAACGATTATTCGTACATATAAATACCCCGCCCATCGTGTCCGATCGAGTGTATATGGTAATTTATAGGGACGCCCAATTGTAAATCTTTATATTAACATTAACAAACTTTCATTTAGTTAAACAAATATAAAGCCCATTAATAGCCCATAGTCTAGTTTCCACAAGTGTCGTTCTTTTATCCAAACCCCAATTATGGTACAAAGCCCAATTACCCAATTTTAGTAATTAGCCCAACATCATGATTACTTTGTTTTAAATAAGCATAATAATAACTTAGCTACGAGACATTAATGTAAAAAGGTTGAACATAACTTACAATGATTAAAAATAGCGTAGCGTTACACGGACAGAATTTCGACTTACACCCTTACAACATTCGCTAACATACCCTTATTATTAGAATTAAAATTAAAATTAAAATTAAAATATAAATTATATATATATATTACTCGTATGAATGAGAAGAAAAAAGATATGAAATTTGATCAGAATTCGGTTGGCTTTATAGCCAGAGTTGAAAATTGGGGCTCCGCGACTCGCGGCAAAATGCCCATCAAACTCCGCGAGTCGCGGAGAGGTATTTACAGCTCACACCCTTGGAGTTTCTTGCTGCCGACGGTTTTTAATATATATATATATAATATATATATAATTAATATAATTAATTATATATTATATTATATTTATATACATAGTTAACTTGTAATTTTTAGTCCGTTGCGTCGAGCGTTAAGAGTTGACTCTAGTCCCGGTTCCGGATTTTCGAACGTCCTCGCGTACAATTTAATATCTTGTACTTTGCGTTTTGAATCTTGTACTTCTGTAATTTCGAGACGTTTCTTATCAATAATTGGAACCTTTTTTATTGTCTTTTGTTCTTTTGAGCTTTTTGGTCGTTTGCGTCTTCAATTCGTCGAATCTGTCTTCTGTCTTCACCTTTTATTATTTAAACGAATATCACTTGTAAATAGAACAATTGCAACTAAAAGCTTGTCTTTCTTGAGGAATAATGCTATGAAATATATGTTCGTTTTTAGCATTATCAAATATTCCCACACTTGAGCGTTGCTTGTCCTCAAGCAATATTGTCTTGAAATACTAGAATCACTTCTTTATTCTTCACACTTTGTACATCAGTGATTTCTATATGGCGGTATAAACAATGGTAGTAACGATATGGTTTACAGTCCCACATGACTATAAAAATTTAGATCCATTAAGGAAATTGGATCTTTATGAAAACATTTGATCTTTTGAAATCTAGTTTTTACCCTAGATTAGTTTTCCGGAATAACCCTTTACCGGTGTTTGCAAAATATTTTTGTGGGTTTGGTGGGTTTCAGATTTGAAAATTTTAGCTCAAAACTTGCGGTTTTGTGTCACCCACTTGCTAACCTTGTATTTGGAAAGCAACACGTCCAGTTTACTTGTCCCGTATATTACCTTTCGGCAAACTACCATCCGGTTGTAAAGGAAAGCGATGAACAAGAAACTGTTAAGGCAATGTCCCGTGACATGCAGATGATTATGGTCTATAACGTGTCGGACGCAATTACTATCCTTGGTAGGAGCAATAGTAAAGCTCACCCTTATAATTTTTCGGTTTGGCACAAAGTCCTGTCTTTGACCATGTTATGCAACCACCGTTCTTACGGTTGACACCCGATTTAGTTCAGGTGACCTAATGAATTTCAGGTGAATTCCTAGGATTTTACGTTCAATGGTAATGAACGCATTGAAAATAGGGTTTTCAGAAAACAAATCGGTTTATAATTTTGATGAAAATATTTTCTCGTTCAAGCTCGAGTTTAGATATCATTGAATTCCATGAGTTTGTAATTCTCAATCTTTAAGGTCAATCTCTAGGATTGAGTAATATCAGTCTTAAAAGCTGATTTTTAATCTTTAAGGAGATTATCCTTTCTGGGAATCTGATTCATTAGTCTTATCCAGCTAATTTGCATGGTGCCTCCCCATTGTACGAGATAAATCCTTCTCATGGTTAGGATAAATCTGACCACTTGGCGACCCTGTTTAATGCTGAGGTCCGTGGATTTCCTGCTGATTTTAGTGATGACTTTTCTAGATTTTTCGTCAACCTACAGCTGGTCTGGACGACAACTTCATGACCTAAATCAAGAAGCGCGTTTCTTTTTCGGAAGACTTTACTTCCTTTTAATGATGGAATTGATTCATCGTGTAGATCCATCTCTTCTTTTCTTTCATTGGGTAAAACAGTTTAGTTTAGTCCAAAGCAAAAGTATTTTCAGTTATTTGTTACAGATATATGTGACATATGTTTAAAATAATTTGGTAAATTTTCCCACACTTGGCTTTTTATTTTTCTTTTTATCGTCCTCTATTCCATTTTAAATGAATTTTAACATTTTAATTTGTTTCTCAATTTATGTCCTTTCCGAGGTAACAATAATTTCGGTGTTAAAACCTAGTTTTATCGTTCATAAATATGTATAAACATGATTTTGAATTCATTTAATTGAAAATTTTGAAAAATTTTACTAGAATTGGGTAGTCAGTATATAAGACTAGGGCTGTTCTTTTTTATCAGAGAGCACTAGATTCTAATACAACTACTGCTTTACTAGTATTTTTAATGGTAACCAAGTGTATAAAGTAAAAAAAAAAATTTAAAATCCGAAAGAATTTAACCCCTTCCCACACTTAAGATCTTGCAATGCCCTCATTTGCAAGAAATCAGTAACAATTTAAATTATTGAGGGTGATTTGTGTGAAAATGATTAAATTTTTACCAAAGTTTCCAAATATATTGGCGTTTGTTTGCTGAATGATAAATGGTGCACATCATTTGTTCATTCCGTCTTGTTGTTATTTCACATATATTTTGCATCTTGTCGTCAAAATTAGTTGCTTTTGCTGAACTTAATGCCAGTCTTTGAAAATGCGTTGTTTTACCCTGTTGTGTACATAAGATAAACTGCAAACATATATACATATTTTTGAAGTTTGGTTTATTACCCCACATTCAAAAATTATTAAAATCTAAGAATAAAAGTTAGAAATTATAAAAATGATTACAATATTAACAAAAATATTAAATGCATCAATAATTACAAATTACAAAATAATAAAAATAAGTAAACTAAGGATGATATTGGTACCAATAGGGGTTCCACGCATAACCATAAGTGCTATAGAATGCTTCGGAAGGGTCATACGTAGGATATGGTGGCTGCATCTCTATCGACCAAGGAGGGAAGACGGGTTTCGGTGTAGGAATATAGTTTCTACCTATATGTTGGCAATGCGCTATGATCTGGTTCTGATGAACTTGCCAATCTTCAAATGCTCTTTGTCTAGCATTTTCGTATTCCTGAGAAGCTATAAACCTATGCATTTCTTGCATCTCATTCCCCCCTCCTACATTACCTTGTTCCTGGTTTCTCTCTACTTGTGGATGTCTACCATTGTATCGTACTGCGGCGTTATTTCGCCGCTTCAAAACTTTCGCACCATGGTATACATTTAAACCTATAGTGTCGCGGGGTTCCGGCTCTTCTACTAATAATCCCCCCCGACTTATATCCACACCGAGATATTCACCAATCAAAGTAATAAAAATACCACCTCCTATTATGCTATGTGGACGCATCCCCCGAACCATAGCTGATAAATAATAACCCACACAATATGGTATACTTACAGCGCTGTGTGGGTCTCGAATACACATATGGTAAAACAAATCTTGTTCATTTACCTTTTCTTTGTTTTTACCCCTTTGTGTAATCGAATTAGCTAAAAACCTATGTATTACTCTTAATTCGGCTCTATCTATATCCAAATAAGAGTAGTTTCCCCCTTTGAAACGGTGATGGCTTGTCATTTGACTCCACACACCGTGTGTATCAAAATTCTCATCTATCTTTCTACCGTTTAGTATCAATCCTCTACAATCGGCAGACGCTAACTCCTCAGGCGTATATATACGTAAAGCCTGAGCCATGTCCAGTAAAGACATGTGGCGCATCGAACTGCCTAACAAAAATCTAATAAAAGAACGATCGGTTAAACTAGCTACCCGATCATTCAACTCTATACTACATAACAACTCTTCACACCATACTTTATATACAGGTCTGCGTATGGTGAATAAACATATCCAGTCATTAAAAGAAGAATTACCATACCTCTGTACCAGTAATTCCCTAATTGGCCCGGCCAATTCTACAGCTTCTAAGGGTCCCCATTCTATGACCCTCGGTACCTCAACAACCTTGGAATGAAGAGTATGCAAACCCCGTTGATATTTTGGATAATCTATCCAAAGTCTGTCAAATCGCAGGTTCGGGTGCAACTGTTCCAAGTGCATATCTGAAAAGGTCATGAATGGATGAGGTACATCCTGCTTGTAGTAGTTATCTACCTCCTGTTATTCCAAGTTCTCAGCAGGAGCATGGCGGGCTTGGGATGAAGATTCACCCCTTTCATTCTGCAAAACACATCAAACACAAATTTTGTGCATCCAAATATGCATTAGTGTCAGCAAAATCATCAATCAAAATAATTACAATGACATTATCTATTTATATCAAACTTAAGCTTATTTTCACATTTTTATCAAATCTACACTTTTTCAAATAAGCATATACGAAAATTTTCGCCAAGTTCATAAGCATTCAACTCAAATAACATGTCAAAATAATCATTACTAGCAATTAAACAAGTCTCAAATGGCATTATCTTTCAAAAATCAAGTTCATGAATTTTGGACTTGAAAAAGTCCACTTTAATTCTCAAAATCATGTTTAGGCTCAAAGTTTGGATCATTTAACTACCTAGACATGTTACACTACTCAATTTAGCAACAATTCATGACAAAAATCGGCCATAACCTGTTTATATCAAAAAGCCCCAAATTGCTCAAGAACACAAACCCTAGATTATTCAAAATTTGAAGTTTAAGGCTTCTAAACATGTTAAACAGCATCAATCTAGGTTATACAAGCATAATACATAAACAATTTAAGTCTAATTACACTAAAAAGCATCAAAATCAAATTGGGGAAAAAATAGCTCAAGAACACTAAAATTCGAATTAAATGGTGTTTAGGTGTAGAAATTTACCGTTTTTCTTGAGTAATTCTTAGATATCATCCTTCTCAACATGATTTTAGCAAAAAATTTGGTGATTAACGGTTAAAAATTGAGATTTTTGGGGTGTTTTTGGGTGTATTTTTGTGGGTTTTCGCAGTATTTTTCGGGTTGTTTTTGTGTTGTTGAGTGTACTGATCGTTTCAGCTGTTTTTATTTTTTTCTGGGTTTTGGTCCCTCCGCGAGTCGTGGAGGTTTGCACTTCAAACTCCGCGAGTCGCGGAGTTTACTTTTTTTTTTTTTTTTTTTTTTTTTTTTTTTATAATCTTTAACTTCTTAAAACAATTTAGTAATTAATTTTAAAATTTTGTTTCCCTTGTTATTTAGGATGAGGTCGTTTCGGATCGATGTCCTAGTCCGTCCCTCGACAAAATTTTAAAATTTGTCTTTTTGTAGCGATTGTTTTAAAAGCTAAGATTTTTGGGTTTTTTAATGTTTTTGGCATACTTTAAATCAATAAGATTAAAAATAATGATAATAAAAGTTCTCGTCCCTCCCTCGGGTAAAGCAATTTCGGTTCAAAGACCTAGTCTTCAACTTACGACGAATTTTAAAATTTCATATTTTTAACTTAATGAGATAAAGTAAATTTTTGTTTTTAAATTCACACAACATAAATATAAAATTCAAAATTAATATTAAAAATTCACACCAAACTCAAAATTTAAAATGCATAAAATTAAAAATTAATATTTTAAAAATTAAAAATTCACACCAAACTTAATTTAAAAATTTATAAATTCATATCAAACTTATATTAATTTTTCAAATATTTACAATTTTAAATATATTGTTTTTACAAAGTTTACAATATTAATTTAAGATTAATTTTAAAAACATGGTAAAAATAAAATTAAAAATCTTTTTGTCTTTTTATCCCACTTTAATCAGTCAAATATTATCAAAAATATGCGCCCCTCTTTTCGGTAAAGTAATTTCGGTTCCAAGACCTAATTTAACTCATGACGAATTTTTTGAAATATTTTGGGTTGATTGATTAAAGATATTTATACCTTAAGAATAAACGTTAAATTTCGCAGTGATGTAATAAATTTTTGAATGATATCAATAATTTCGGTCGCCAAACCTAATTTTATTTAATACCAATTTAATACTTTTTAGCGAACAAATTAGCGTTTATTATCAAAAGGTTAAAAATAAAAATAAAAATAAAAACTGTACAGACATACCTGTGAAATAGATTTCTTAGTTATATGATCTATTATATTCATAAGATAGTCGGTTTAATTGATTTTCCATGGCTGCATAGGCGTAACCTCGAGCATTCATTGTCTTTTCTTCTAAACATATGAACGGTCCGTCTCTGCATAAAGTAACAAATTCGGTATTTGAATAGGTTTGATTATTTGAACATTTACCTCCATGTGACCATTTTCCGCATTTGTGACATCGTTCTAGGTGTCGTGCTCTTCTTTTCGCTGCGGATTTTGATTTTCCTTTACCAAATTGTAACTTATTATCTTCGCATCTGGATCCTTTTCTAACTCCGTCCATTCTTTCTCTGATTACTGATACTAATTCACTCGGTAGTATGTCATTATTTCTTTTAGTGATCAAAGCGTGTAGCATTAGACCATGGTTTAATTCACAGGCAGTCTTCATTTTGTAAAAACCTAAAAAAAATAAAAATTCAGAATGGGGGGAGAAGACTAGTTCTTTAGGGTCTGCTAGGGAAAGACCATTCGGGTTCCATTTTCGAAAACTACACGAAAACAGACAATCTAACTCTAACAGAAATACATATTATCCTTTAAAGACTTGATTCTCCCCACACTTAGTTAGCTGTGGTGTCGAAATTGTGATTAACTTCGTTGTTGACTTCCATCGGACCCTGTATGTAATGTTTAACTCTGTGACCATTAACTTTAAATTCAATCCCATTTGAATTTATTAATTCTATCGTTCCGTATGGGAAAACTCTTTTGACTATGAATGGTCCAGACCATCTTGATTTTAATTTTCCAGGAAATAGCTTGAATCGTGAATTGAAAAGAAGAACTCTGTCTCCTTCTTTGAATTCTTTTGAACTTCTGATTCTTTTATCATGCCATTTCTTCGTTCTTTCTTTATAGATTAACGAATTTTCGTATGCTTCATGTCTTAATTCTTCTAATTCGTTTAGTTGACTTAATCGTAGACGTCCGGCTTCATGTAAATCAAGATTACATGTTTTCAAAGCCCAAAATGCTTTGTGTTCAATTTCTACTGGAAGATGACATGCTTTTCCATAAACAAGTCTAAAAGGTGTGGTTCCAATTGGAGTTTTGTAGGCTGTTCTAAAAGCCCAGAGTGCATCCTCTAATTTAATGGACCATTCCTTCGGATTTGATCCTACGGTTTTCTCTAGAATACGTTTTAAGGCTCGGTTGGTATTTTCAACTTGTCCACTTGTTTGTGGATGATATGCGGTGGAGATTTTATGAGTTACTCCATATCTTTTAAGAACTTTCTCAAGTTGATTATTACAGAAATGAGTACCCCGATCACTTATTAAAGCTTTCGGTGTTCCAAACCTTGCAAAAAGACGTTTTAAAAAGTTGACTACAACTCGTGCATCGTTAGTTGGGAGAGCTTGTGCTTCCGCCCATTTAGATACATAATCAATGGCTACGAGTATATATAGATTATTATGAGATTTTGGAAATGGACCCATAAAGTCAATACCCCAAATGTCAAATACTTCACATTCTTGGATGACATTTTGTGGCATTTCATCACGTTGACTTATTTTTCCGGCCCTTTGACATGCATCACAGGATTTGCAAAGAAGGTGTGCGTCTTTGTAAATTGTAGGCCAATAGAATCCAGCTTCATAAACTTTTCTTGCTGTTAGTTGAGGCCCATAATGCCCTCCTGTTGGTCCTGTGTGACAATGGTTTAATATTTTACTAGCTTCATCTCCAAATACACATCGGCGTATTATTCCATCGGGACAACTTTTAAACAGATGTGGATCTTCCCAGAAATAGTGTTTTATATCACTGAAGAATTTCTTTCGTCTTTGGTACGATAATCCTTTTTCAAGGAATCCACAAACTAAGTAGTTTGCATAGTCTGCAAACCATGGGATTTCTTTATAATCTATCTTCAATAGATATTCATCAGGAAAGTTGTCTTTTATGGCCGATTCATTCAAAACTTCTAATTCGGGATTTTCAAGACGAGAAAGATGATTAGCGGCGAGATTTTCTGCTCCTCTTTTATCTCGGATTTCAATATCAAACTCTTGTAAGAGTAAGATCCAACGGATTAATCTTGGTTTAGCATCTTGTTTTGAAAATAGGTATCTAAGAGCAGAATGGTCGGTATAGACCACCGTTTTTGCTAGAACGAGATATGATCGAAATTTGTCAAAAGCAAAGACAATAGCAAGGAGTTCTTTTTCAGTAGTTGTATAGTTTGTTTGTGCTCCTTGTAATGTCTTACTAGCATAATATATAGGTTGAAATCGTTTTTCAATCCTTTGTCCTAAAACGGCTCCCATTGCAAAATCACTTGCATCGCACATTAGTTCAAATGGTAGATTCCAATTTGGTGTTATCATGATCGGTGCATTAGTGAGTTTTTCTTTAAGAATATTAAAAGATTTGATACATTCATCTGAAAAGATGAATGGCGCATCCTTTTCTAGGAGTTTATTCATAGGAGTGGCAATTTTAGAAAAATCTTTTATAAAACGTCGGTAAAAACCGGCATGCCCTAGAAAACTCCTAACTCCTCTAACATTGGTGGGATGTGGAAGTTTAGCAATTACATCTACTTTAGCTCTATCCACTTCAATTCCTTCTTTTGAAATTTTATGTCCAAGAACGATGCCTTCTTTCACCATGAAATGGCATTTCTCCCAATTAAGTACTAGATTTGATTTTTCGCATCTAATTAGCATTCGTTCCAGATTAACTAGACATGATTTAAATGTATCACCGAAGACTGAAAAGTCATCCATGAATACTTCCATGCATTCTTCTATCATGTCGTGAAAAATCGCCATCATACACCTTTGAAAGGTTGTAGGGGCGTTACAAAGTCCAAATGGCATGCGTTTGTAAGCAAAAGTACCATAAGGGCACGTGAATGTGGTTTTCTCTTGATCTTCGGGTGCTATTGGAATTTGAAAATATCCGGAAAATCCATCTAGAAAACAATAGTAACTATTTCCGGCTAATCTTTCCAACATTTGATCTATGAAAGGTAAGGGAAAGTGATCTTTTCTGGTGGCGCCATTTAATTTTCTATAATCAATACATACACGCCATCCTGTTACAGTCCTAGTAGGAATAAGCTCATTTTTCTCATTTGTGATGACAGTCATGCCACCCTTCTTAGGCACGCATTGAACTGGGCTTACCCATGGACTATCAGAAATTGGGTATATTAAACCTGCATCTAGCAGTTTAATAATCTCTTTCTTAACTACATCTTGCATATTAGGATTTAGTCTTCGTTGGCGTTGCACATACGTTTTATGACCTTCTTCCATAAGGATTTTATGTGTGCAATACGAAGGACTTATTCCTTTAATATCATGAATCTTCCATGCAATGGCTGGTTTATGAGCTTTCAACACAGAAATGAGTTGTGATTTTTCATTTTCAGTAAGAGAAGACGATATTATTACAGGTAATTCAGATTCACCATGTAAATAAGCGTATTCCAAATGGTTTGGAAGTGGCTTTAACTCTAATTTCGGAGGTTCTTCTATCGATGATTTATATCGATATCTGTCTTCTTCTTTTAGCATTTGAATTTCTTCTGTTGTTGGTTCATATCCATTAGCTATAAGTGTAGCTAACATTTCAGCTTCATCAATTGGTTCATTACCTTCTCCTAAAGAACA
This sequence comes from Rutidosis leptorrhynchoides, assembly GCF_046630445.1. Lineage (NCBI taxonomy): Eukaryota > Viridiplantae > Streptophyta > Magnoliopsida > Asterales > Asteraceae > Rutidosis > Rutidosis leptorrhynchoides. The sequence continues at coordinate 474,032,887 of NC_092333.1, read as the reverse complement.
TTCTCCTGTTCCTTGTAATTCTGGAAATTCTTCTAATAATTCTGCATGTGCATCTATAGTTTGAATATAATAACATGTATCATCTGCAGATTGTGGTTGTTGCATTGCTCTATCAACTGAAAAGGTAACACTCTCATCCTCTATACTTAGGGTCAGTTTCTTACCGAACACGTCTATCATTGCTTTAGCCGTGTTTAAGAATGGTCTTCCTAATATGAGAGGAACTTGAGAATCTTCTTCCATGTCCAAAACAACAAAATCTACTGGAAATACTAAAGTACCAACTTTAACTAGCATGTTCTCCATTATCCCTCTAGGATATTTTATTGATCTATCGGCTAGTTGTATGCTTATTCTGGTTGGTTTCAATTCTCCAAGGTCTAGTTTAGCGTATAGTGAATACGGCATTAGATTTATACTAGCACCTAAGTCTGCCAATGCTTCTATTGAACTAAGACTACCCAGAAAACATGGAATTGTGAAACTTCCTGGATCAGATAGTTTTTCTGGTATCTTATTCAACAGCACTGCTGAACAATTAGCATTCATAGTAACAGCCGAGAGTTCTTCCATTTTCTTTCTATTCGTGATTAGATCTTTCAAGAATTTAGCATATCTTGGCATTCCTGAAATCACATCAATGAAAGGAAGATTTACATTTATCTGTTTAAACATATCCAAGAATTTGGATTGCTCGGCTTCAAGTTTTTCTTTCTTCATTTTACTCGGGTAAGGAAGTGGTGGTTGGTATGGTTTAACATAAGGTTTAGCCTTAACTGTGTTATCTTCATTAACCTTTTCAACTACCGGTTCTTTTTCCTTATCTTGATCAGGTTGTGGTTCTTGTGGAGTAGGAATAGTTTCATCAGAAGTTACAGGTATTTCAGGTGATTTAAGTGTTGTACCACTTCTTGTGGTAATAGCTTTAGCTGTTTCATTCCGGGGGTTAGCATTTGTATCGCTTGGTAGACTTCCCGGTTTTCTTTCACCTATTAACCTTGCTAGGTTACTTACTTCTTGTTCCAGATTTTGAATAGAAGCTTGTTGATTTCTAAATGCTTGAGCATTTTGTTCATTGGTTTGTTTTTGAGATGTGAAAAACTGCGTTTGAGTTTCAACTAGCTTCGTCATCATATCTTCTAAATTCGGCTTTTTATCATCAGTTTGTTGTGGTGGTTTGTTTTGAAAATTCGGTCTTTGCTGATTATAAGTATTATTGGATACTTGTTGATTGCTAGGACCTTGTTGGTTATTGTATGGAATATTTCGGTTATAATTCTGGTTTTGATTGTAAATCGGTCTTGGCGGTTGATAATTATTCTGATAATTATTTCCAGGCCTTTGGTTTATGTATGAAATATTCTCTCTTTGTTCCATTGTTAATTCAATACTTAGACAATCTTTTGTCAAATGTGGTCCTCCACACTGCTCACAACTAATTCGTATAGCATGAATATCTTTAGTCATCTTTTCCATTCGTCTCTCGAAAGCATCTATCTTTGCGGAAATGGAATCTAAGTCATGGCTAGAATCGGCTCTAGCTGCTTTAGATGATCTAATGATATCTTTTTCTTGGTGCCACTCATGTGAGTGGGAAGCAGTATTATCAATAATTTTGTAAGCATCAGTTTCGGTTTTCTTCATAATAGAACCACCAGCTGCTATATCTATGTCTTTCCTTGTAGTGATGTCGCATCCTTGGTAGAATATTTGTACTATTTGACAGGTGTCTAAACCATGTTGCGGACATCCTCTTAACAACTTTCCATATCTTGTCCACGCCTCATATAGAGTTTCATTTGGTTTCTGTGTGAATGTAACAATTTCTGCTTGAAGTCTTACGGCTTTTGATGCAGGAAAGAATTGTTTAAGAAATTTGTCAATTAAAACATCCCATGTATCAATCGCCCCTTCAGGTAACGATTCCAACCAATCTTTGGCTTCTCCCTTTAAAGTCCAGGGAAATAACATGAGATATATCTGTTCATCCTCCACTTCTCGGATTTTAAATAGTGTGCAGATCCTATTAAAGGTACGTAGATGTTCATTTGGATCTTCCTTCGGCGCACCACTAAATTGGCATTGATTAGTCACCATGTGTAGAATTTGTCCTTTGATTTCATAATCTGGCGCATTAATGTTTGGATGAGTAATTGCGTGACCTTGGCCAGTGCGTTTAGCTCTCATTCGGTCTTCCATACTTAAAGGTTCCAGATTCTCCATAATTGAATTTGTTGAATCGGTATCACTAGATGATTCTGATTTAATAGTTCGTTCCTCAACAATCTCTGTTTGAATGATTGGTGGTTCCGGAGGAAAGTTTAATGGTTCAGGATCTATGAACCGTTCCTGAATATTCTCTGGATTCTCAATTGTGAGGTTGGGTTCAAAAAATGGATTATCGGTAATTTGAACTGAAGTACTTGGTCGACTGGATGACGATTCTAAAGAAAAATCAACGGCGGTTATATTTGTTAAACGATGTCTTGATCGAGTTACAGGTGGTGAACGTACAAAAGGTGATGAACGTCTTGCTCGGTGCATTCACAGAATATCCTATTAGTTTTTAAAAGGAAAGAAAAATTATAATAAGTTATCCAATCAATAGACTTTTCTGATTTTGCCCACGTTTCGAATAGCCAAAAGATGCAGCAGAGGGGCAGGATTCGTTTGGTCTCAATATAATTGAGGACTGTTTGGCTCCAATAACCCGGTCCACGTACAAATCCAACTATTACTACGAACCAGAAAATTTTGATGTCTATCAATTTAACCACTCAAAATAAATTTTCGTAATTTTAAGAAATTTAGATAAGAAGTAGAAAAAAATTCTAAGTCCTAAAAACTAGAATGGCGAGAAATAAGAAAGACAAAGAGTTCGTCGCAAAAGGTCGAAAAAGAAAAATGGTTGAAAAATAAAAGGTGACGGAAAAATAAAAGAAACTTATAAAAACTTAAAAATACTTAACTAATTTAACCTTATTACTACAACTAACTTAAAATTATAATCGCAAATTGATATTACTAATTGGAATGATAATTGATACATAGTAAAAGGTGTCTAAAAATATTAAAGCTTACAAGAAAAACTAAATCCCAAATGGAAATAACTTAAAAAGAAACTAAAACTTAAAAAGGCGTCGCAAAATTCTAAAGCACCTAAATCTTAGTCTAAAGAAAAAGCACTTAAGGAATTCTACGGCAAAGCCTAAAAATCTAGGAGTAAAAATAACTATAGCAAAAACTAAGTTTAAAATTAAATATGAGCTAAAAAATACTAATATTATGCTACAACGATTAAAAAGGTACAAAATAACAAAATATATAAAAAGTTGTAAAAAGTACAATTTTTATAAAAATATTATTTTTATATTATATTTTAATAAAACTACTAATTTTATAATTTAATAAAACTAATTTATACTAAATACAAATTAAATAAAACTTAAATTAAAATAAAACTTAATTTTAATATTAATTAGGGTTAATAATAATAATAATAATTAAAAATCCGTAATTAATGCAGTTTTAGGGCATCTGTTCGCGTGTCAGATAGTCTCCGCGAGTTGCGGTGATTATTGAGGAAAACCCCGCGAGTCGCGGGGTTCAGAAATTCTGTTGACAGCTGATAATTTTTACGCGTTTTTCTTTATTTTTTTTTTATTTTATGTTTTCTGTTTTTTTTTTTATAAATAAAAGATGTTTAATAAAATTTATATTATTATAAACTAAAATAAAGATAAAGAAACTTATAAAACTTAAATATTTAACAAAATCTTAAAAATACATATATTTTTGTTTTTCTTTTTATATTTTCGAATAATTAAAACGTATTTTTACAAAAACGAATTTTAATAAAAGTAAACTAAAAATCCTTTTTTTTTTTTTTTATTAGCGTTGCGCTTCCGGCTTTTAAGATAGTTCCCCGGCAGCGGCGCCAAAAATAACTTGATGCGAAGCGAGGTGTATATAAAATAGTTATTATTTTACTAGGAAAAACTATTAAATACGATACAATTTTACACAAGATATTTATTTATTTATAGAATGGATATACTTAAACCTTGCTACAACACTTATAGGCAGTGTACCTAATCGTACAGTAGTGTAGTTTTTAGTAAGTCCGGTTCGTTCCACAGGGAAATCTTTGAACAAAGCTCAACGCTATATTAGTTTACTTTTATAAAAATACAAATATATATATAAGTAATATTATTGTTATAAAGGGGGGTTTTTACCGTTTAATGACCGGTTTGTCGATTTTAAAACTTTAGTCGCAGTTAAAACCTAATGTAAAATATAAAATAAATACAAGACTTAAATTAAAGCGTAAAGTAAATAACGATAATGAAATTACGAATAATAAAAGTGCGATAAAATAAACTTGCGATAATTAAAAAGTACCATAATTAAAAGTGCGATTAAATAACAATAAAAGTGCGATAATTAGAAGTGCAATTAAATATGAAATAAAAGAATTATGCTTATTTAAACTTCCGTAATCATGATGTTTGACGTGTTGATTTTAGTTTTATGCCCATGGGTTAATTGTCCTTTGTCCTGGATTATTTAATATGTCCGTCTGGTTTTTGTCCATAACAGTCCATCAGTCATAAATATAAATTGCAAGTGTCCTTGTCAAATTATTATTATACCCGAAGTTAAATATTCCAACTAATTGGGGATTCGAATTGTAACAAGGTTTTAATACTTTGTTTAATGAATACACCAGGTTATCGACTGCGTGTAAACCAAGGTTTTACTACTTTGTTAACAATTACACCAATTACCCTTGAATGTAATTTCACCCCTGTTTTAATTATTCTAGTGGCTATTAATCCATTCCCGTGTCCGGTTAAATGAACGATTATTCGTACATATAAATACCCCGCCCATCGTGTCCGATCGAGTGTATATGGTAATTTATAGGGACGCCCAATTGTAAATCTTTATATTAACATTAACAAACTTTCATTTAGTTAAACAAATATAAAGCCCATTAATAGCCCATAGTCTAGTTTCCACAAGTGTCGTTCTTTTATCCAAACCCCAATTATGGTACAAAGCCCAATTACCCAATTTTAGTAATTAGCCCAACATCATGATTACTTTGTTTTAAATAAGCATAATAATAACTTAGCTACGAGACATTAATGTAAAAAGGTTGAACATAACTTACAATGATTAAAAATAGCGTAGCGTTACACGGACAGAATTTCGACTTACACCCTTACAACATTCGCTAACATACCCTTATTATTAGAATTAAAATTAAAATTAAAATTAAAATATAAATTATATATATATATATATTACTCGTATGAATGAGAAGAAAAAAGATATGAAATTTGATCAGAATTCGGTTGGCTTTATAGCCAGAGTTGAAAATTGGGGCTCCGCGACTCGCGGCAAAATGCCCTTCAAACTCCGCGAGTCGCGGAGAGGTATTTACAGCTCACACCCTTGGAGTTTCTTGCTGCCGACGGTTTTTAATATATATATATATAATATATATATAATTAATATAATTAATTATATATTATATTATATTTATATACATAGTTAACTTGTAATTTTTAGTCCGTTGCGTCGAGCGTTAAGAGTTGACTCTAGTCCCGGTTCCGGATTTTCGAACGTCCTCGCGTACAATTTAATATCTTGTACTTTGCGTTTTGAATCTTGTACTTCTGTAATTTCGAGACGTTTCTTATCAATAATTGGAACCTTTTTGATTGTCTTTTGTTCTTTTGAGCTTTTTGGTCGTTTGCGTCTTCAATTCGTCGAATCTGTCTTCTGTCTTCACCTTTTATTATTTAAACGAATATCACTTGTAAATAGAACAATTGCAACTAAAAGCTTGTCTTTCTTGAGGAATAATGCTATGAAATATATGTTCGTTTTTAGCATTATCAATTATCTAAATAAATAGGTATATATGAATTCCATTCATAGTTATTGATTGTATATACATTGATATATATTAAAATGTATAAAATTTAAGTATGTGTTGTTATATAATATATATTATATAATTGGTAAATACTACATAATTAATAACATGTAAGATTGGAATATTGAATGAAATTATAAGTTGAAAATATAATTGTTACGACAAATATTAGTATTACTACTTTCATTAATATCAATATTATTAATATTAATAAATAAAAAAAATGTAATGTTATAATTAACAAAATAAATACCTAAAATATGAATATTACTAAAAGAATGATTAAAGATTGTTATTTAGTTGTAACTTAGATATTATTAGCCATCATGATTAATATTATTATTATTATTAACATTATTACTTTTATAAATATAATTATTAGTGGTATTAAAATCATTATTAATATTATCACGAAAATACTACAATTTACCTTTAATATTATAAATTAAGTCATTCTTAATACTGATTATTAGTACATTCATAGTTATTAGTATTGTTATTTATATAATTATTATTATTATTATTATTATTATTATTATTATTATTAGTAATAATATTATTATTAACAAATTTATTTATTTATTAATATGGATTCTATATAATTTGGATTCAGTAAACATTCCAATCAACTGTATTAGATTAGTACTATCTATCTTTAAATTATTTCATATCTTTATCAATTGTACAAATCAGTTGCAAGCAGATTCCATTTTTTTTGTTTTTATTCAATGTTTCTGTCCTCCTTTTTGTCTGATTGAGAATTGGATACACATCTTGTATATAATTGATCAACCACAGTGTTAATTAATTGATACAACTTTCTATCATCAACTATAACTCATACCTGGCATCTATTTCTCTCATATGGGGTTGAATTAAAACAGGAGCTGAAGAACAACCAGACAAAAGCCTCTGTTCTTCAACATTTTTGTCAAACTTTGAATTAGAGTTTTATTCCAAAATGTATAAATGCCATTGTGTTAGGAATCTTTCGTTTGATCTACCTGTAAGTTTACAAACCCCAATTCTTTCTATGTACTTTGAATTTCGGAGTCAAACTTTTGATATTAAAAAGTTAAACGGGGTTCAAAGATTAAATTGGAGTCTTAGGTGTCATTTTTATTGAAATTGATGGTACATAAAGTTTTTACGAAACATTTTCAACACAATTCATGTTACAAGTATTAGCTAAAACATTCTCGAATTCAAAAATGCAATTTTTTTTTTAAATAACAGCGGCAGCAGCATTGCTGTTATATTAGTTTTTTATATATTTTTTTCTCGCTTACAGATTGATTCAAGATAAATAGGTTGGTTATAATCTGTCTGAAAGGTCTATAAATTGTTTAGTTAATTAATTGTGTGATGGTTTGATTTTTGGTCAATTTACGTTCTGTGAAAATGAAGAAGAAAGAAGAGGGAAAACAGAAAGGTAGGCTTAAATAAATTTGGATCTGGGTATAAACAGATGATACGTGATAGATGGATGGTTGAGTACATGTCGGGTATGCGAGAGGTCGGGGGTTCGAGTCCCTAATGGAACATTTCTTTTTATCCACCTTTTCTTTTAAGTTAGTTCATTTTTTTTTATTATCATTTCATTTATTATTACTATTATTATTAGTATGATTATTATTATTATTATAATTATTATTAATATCATTATTGTTATTGTTATTATTATTAATAATTATTGTTTTTATGTTTGTAAATAATAGGGTTAATATTATTCTCATTTTTGTTATTACTAAGTAATATCATTAGGTAGTATTAGTATTATTATTATTATTGATATTGATACAAGTATTATTATTATTATTATTATTATTATTATTATTATTATTATTATTATTATTATTATTATTATTACTATTATTATTATTATTATTATTATTATTATTATTATTATTATTATTATTATTATTATTAGGATTATGATTACCATTATTAGTATTATTATTATCATTGTATAAGCATTAGTATTATTATTATTGTTACTATCGTTATTAACATAAGTATTATTACTAATAAGATCATTATTATCATTCTTATTAAAAATTGTTATTTTGTTATCATTAAAAACTAACTATATTATTATTAGAAATTTAATATTATGACTACCATTATTATCACAGCTAATAATATTAATACTAATATCATTATTTTATGATTATTATTACTAATACAAAAATATTTTAACTTAATATATATTAACATTGATAATCTATTTTTTTTATAAATATTAACTACTTATTTTTAATACTGAAAATAAATATATACTAAATTTTAACACATGAGATGATACTTCTAAATATCAAAAATAGAATATTTATTATAGATGACTTAACATATACTTTAAATTTGATATATATATATATATATATATATATATATATATATATATATATATATATATATATATATATATATATACACACACACATATATATATAAATATAAGTTTTTAAGTATTAAAAATATACAATGAATATAATTAATAAAATTATTGATATAATGAGCATATTAACAATATAAATATATAAACTTATTTAATTACGATTATGTGTATTAATATATATAAATAAATGATATAGGTTCGTGAATCCGAGGCCAACCCTATACTTGTTCAATGTCATTCTATGTATTTTTACTACAAAATACATTAGGTGAGTTTCATTTTATTCCCTTTTACTCTTTACATTTTTGGGCTAAGAATACATGCAAATGCTTTATTAACTGTTTTACCATATTTCTATGCGTGAGTTTCATTTGATTCCCTTTTACTCTTTACATTTTTGGGCTGAGAATACATGCAAATGCTTTATTAACTGTTTTACCATATTTCTATGCATGAGTTTCATTTGCCCTTTATACTCTTTACATTTTTGGGCTGAGAATACATGCAATATTTTATTAACTGTTTTACAATATTTATATGCGTGAGTTTCATTACTCCCTTTTTAAATGCTTTTGCAATATATATTTTTGGGACTGAGAATACATGTAATATTTTATTAACTATTTTACAATATTTATATGCGTGAGTTTCATTACTCCCTTTTTAAATGCTTTTGCAATATATATTTTTGGGACTGAGAATACATGCGCTGCTTTATAAATATTTGACGAAATAGACACAAGTACTTAAAACTACATTCTATGGCTGGATTATTAAACCGAATATGCCCCTTTATAGTCTGGTAATCTAAGAATTAGGGAACAGACACCCTAATTGACGCGAATCCTAAAGATAGATCTATCGGGCCTAACCTTTTGGAAATGTTTATTTATGTTAAACTAATGAACTCACCAACCTTTTGGTTGACACTTGAAAGCATGTTCATTCTCAGGTACGAAAAAATCTTCCGCCGTGTATTTGCTCATTTTAGAAACATTACTTGGAGTCATTCATTGCATATTTCAAAAGACGTCGCATTCGAGTCGTCGAGTTCATTAAGATTATTATTAAGTCAATTATAGTTGGATATATTCTGAAATGGTATGCATGCCGTCAATTTTCATTGTAAAGAAAGATTGTCTTTTAAAATTGAATGCAATGTTTGTAAAATGTATCATATAGAGGTCAAATACCTCGCGATGTAATCAACTGTTGTGAATTGTTTATAATCGATATGGACTTCGTCCGGATGGATTAGGACGGGTCATCACATGTGGTATCAGAGCGGTGGTCTTAGTGAACCAGGTCTTGCATTGGTGTGTCTACCTAATAGTCATTAGGATGCATTAGTAAGTCTGGACTTCGACCGTGTCTGCATGTCAAAAGTTTTGCTTATCATTTTTTGTCGGGAATCATCTGTTTATCATCCTTAGGAAATTACCTGCTTATCATTCTTAGTCTAGACACATCTTACTGCAATGATTGCATGAATAGTGTATAGACAAAATTCGTATCTTAGCGTATCTGCTAATTCATATCTTAACATATCTATTACTATAGACTTTGCCTGACAACTTCCGTAGATTCCTCCGTAACTTATGAGATTTTAATATTATATATACATATGTAAATTATGTATTGCATGGTACTAAGCTACATCCTATAATCTAATTCTTATCGAAAATCCTTCATCTGATCGTACGAGATGAACCCCTCAACCAGTTCGAGTCCCTCAGATTTCGATAACTATTCCGATAGTTATTCCGATAGCTATTTCGATATGGATATCCACCTGAGCTCCGAAAGCATGCGTCACTAGAATTAATCGACCAATCATTCATCCCTAATTTATCTGATGAGTTCGTAGTCGATTTAATCAATAGAGACGCGAAGAAGGCGATCCCTTCCATCCCGCACACTCCCCTCTTGGCAAAGAACCTGACACACTTACCAGCAAACTAGTCCGAAACATCATTTTCACTCTCATTTCCATAGTATCTCATCATGATTTTGTACTATCTCAAATTCTGGGTCTTATTCATTCGCTCGTTCTTACAGACAATCATCCCAGAGTAATCGAAGAAGTCAACAAAATTCACACTCGAGTAATCAATTTGGAAAACGTGGTGCAAAATTTACCAGCTTCAGCAACATCACCGGCACTAATAGTACCATTGGCAACAGCACCAGTATCATCAACAATCCATGCCCCAACATCTCATTCTGCACCTCAAGCATAATCATCGATCTACATGATGTTCTACATCATTTTTCCCCGTACGACATGACGATTATGTAATCTCTAATTTTTTAGAGATTATATATTCTTGTTCTAACGGTAAATCAAATGAGTTTAATATCATATTAACTCATTAAATCCATGATTACATCTGAAGAAAATATATATGTATAAATGTTTTCATAAAGATTGTAATTAAAAATTCCTTTGTACAAACTGTTAATGGTGAAAATATTTTAACGGGTAGGTAATACCCGAGGAATATTTAGGTTTCATAGTAATAAGTTACACTGTACATTCTATCAAATCTGATTCAACAGTCATTTACTATCCTATTTACATCCACCGATGCACGAATTCGTTCACCACAGAATAACCTTTTTCATTCAATTTCATATTTGGATTTTGACCTATCAGAATCCGACAAGTGGCATAATGAAGAAAACATTGGACAAAATAAAATTTGTTAGAAATAAACAAATTAACTATGAGAAATTTTGTTAAGAATTCACGCTAACTGTTCCTAGCTAACTGTTCCTAGCTAACTGTTAATTCCGTATTACCTTTTATTTATCGCAATTTATTTATCGCAATTTAATTATCGCATTTTATTTATCGCAATTTTAATTCTCGCAATTTTATTTATCGTCGTTTAATTTCTGTTATTTATTTTACGCACTTTAAATATCGGGACACGTATACAAGGTTTTGACATATCATATAGACGCATCTATATATATTATTTGGAATCAACATAGACACTCTATATGCAGTAATGATCGAGTTCTCTATACAGGGTTGAGGTTGATTCTCAAATAATATATATACTTTGAGTTGTGATCGAGTCTGAGACATGTACACAGGTCACGATACGTATTAATTAATTCGAATATTATAAATTAAACTATATATATGAATTATTGGACTGTTAACTGTGGACTATCGACTGTGGACTATCAAGATTGGACAATTAAAATGAATTAAAATATTGATTATAACATATGAAACTAAACATTTCTTCAAGTTGCCACTTGATTTCATCTTAAACCTCATTTGTATCTTGACGATTACAATCTGCGTTCAAACCTTTCATGATTCTTGAAAACACCTCAATCGGGAGGATGAACCAACCGCACTTCATCTACGGAAGAAAAGATTAATGCCTATAGTTATGCACCTGAAAAACTCTCGGAACCTGAGCAAACGTTTGACACGTATCTGTGCTAACTCCTTTGGCGTTGTTATTACCAAAAATAACTTTTCAATCTCTTTTCCAAATTAGCCAATTTTGTCACAGCTCCAGCAAGTCAACTTCGACTTTTCGTTTGAAACAACCTTATTATCACTTTGATATATATGTGTGCTCTTTTATTGTTACCGAGGAACCTTTCATATTCCATCATATTACCATCAGCATTTAATCATCTAAAAACACAATTCTCCTGAAACCACCTCAGATTGATAATCGATGACTCAGATATGGTAGCATTAATGCAGAGGAAAAAAAAATTATAGATGGTCTAAAGGGTAAAAAGTTTGATGATAAAGAAGGGAGTGTTAGGAACGCTCGATAGAAAATTTGGTACTGCAAAACAGATTGAGCAAACCACGAAGGAGTCTCTGAAAGAATCACAAGGACTAAACTTGTACATTAAGAATCTTGATGATTCTGTTTCTGATGAAATCTTTAGCGAATATCTTGCTCCTTACTCTAAACCATTGCGAACAATAGTTTCCATCATCCTCTGATCTTAAATATTCAAAGATATTATCGTATCTTTCATTTTAAATATCCTCGATATTTCTGAATATATTTTCATAACTAATCTTATCTGAAATCATTTATCTCTTTGAACTATCAGTATAACATCATATAGAAACTGTTAGTTTCTATATTATGTAAACTTTCGAGCCTAATATATGAATGTTATTGAAGTAATGTTGGGAACTGATGCATGGGTTAGTATAATATAATGACACTTGATCAACGTGATTATATTACAGTAAGTCATGCTGAGTTTCTAATGAGACGTGATGGTTCACAGATCATAACGTCATCACGTGCCATGTTACATAACTCTTTCATTCTGCGTAACTTCTGAACATATCAAAAATATATATTATTGATTGTTCTATACTCAGTGATTCTGATAATTTGACAAATCAAATCGTGCTAATACCTTCTTTCTTATTTAGAACATAAATTTTATCCGAAATTCCGTTCTTACGAATTCTGGACCATTACTCGCTTTACTAGAGGTCGAGAGGATAATAAAAAGGCAAAGAGATCCAAAATATAAGAGAAAATATAACGCCCAATGACAACACCGAAATTACAAACCGTGGATATCAGCACGTATAGCAATATAAAGACACGGGAGGATTATAAATACAATAATCCCTAGAGCATAATAGAAATAAACAGATTCTTCAGGTGGAGTTGGAAAAGAAGAACGATCATTGCGATAGTTAGAATAAGAACAAGGATCAGAACAGGATTAAGCATTTTCATAAATCTTTTGAATTTGGGAATTGAGTATAGAAGTGGTGAAAATAAATGGAACGGAAAAGGTAAATTTATAAAGGAAATATCAGACGTAGTAATCAGGGCAGATCACCATATTTATTTAAAGAGATCTTAATTTCCATAAATCCCGAAGAATCAGATCTTATAGATCTTCAAGATTTTCTTTAAATCCCTTGAATTCCAGAATTCAACCAAGGCAATGTCAAAAGTTAAGACGCGCCTTATTTTCTAAATTCAATCGCGACTACGTCAAAAGTTATGGAAAATCTCCATTTCTTCATCTCGACCTCTTGTGATAGCTTCATTCATACGCTTCGATTAATCGAATCATTTTATCCATATTACTCAATGATGATAAAACTCTATTTGTCAACTCATATTCGTCATGAAAACATTTTTATTGTCAACCATGACCACCTCACTCAAATTTCAGGACAAAATTTCTTTAACGGGTAGGTACTGTGATGACCCGGGAATTTCCGACCAAATTTAAACTTAAAATTTATATGATTCTAACACGATAAGCAAAATCTATTAAACCGAGTCTCAATATTGTTTGGAGTATTTTCCATGAATGCATTTGACCTTGACCAATTCTGACGATTCACGAACGATTGTGTGAAAACAAATATGTATATATATGTGTATACATATGAAAGTATATATACTAACTAGTAACATTAAATATATTGGGAAAAATTTAGAATCAAATAAGTAAAATAAAATACAAGATAATAATATTATTATCTAAATAAATAGGTATATATGAATTCCATTCATAGTTATTGATTGTATATACATTGATATATATTAAAATGTATAAAATTTAAGTATGTGTTATTATATAATATATATATTATATAATTGGTAAATACTACATAATTAATAACATGTAAGATTGGAATATTGAATGAAATTATAAGTTGAAAATATAATTGTTACGACAAATATTAGTATTACTACTTTCATTAATATCAATATTATTAATATTAATAAATAAAATAAATGTAATGTTATAATTACCAAAATAAATACCTAAAATATGAATATTACTAAAAGAATGATTAAAGATTGTTATTTAGTTGTAACTTAGATATTATTAGCCATCATGATTAATATTATTATTATTATTAACATTATTACTTTTATAAATATAATTATTAGTGGTATTAAAATCATTATTAATATTATCACGAAAATACTACAATTTACCTTTAATATTATAAATTAAGTCATTCTTAATACTGATTATTAGTACATTCATAGTTATTAGTATTGTTATTTATATAATTATTATTATTATTATTATTAGTAATAATATTATTATTAACAAATTTATTTATTTATTAATATGGATTCTATATAATCTGGATTCAGTAAACATTCCAATCAACTGTATTAGATTAGTACTATCTATCTTTAAATTATTTCATATCTTTATCAATTGTACAAATCAGTTGCAAGCAGATTCCATTTTTTTTGTTTTTATTCAATGTTTCTGTACTACTTTTTGTCTGATTTAGAATTGGATACACATCCTGTATATAATTGATCAACCACAGTGTTAATTAATTGATACAACTTTCTATCGTCAACTATAACTCATACCTGGCATCTATTTCTCTCAAATGGGGTTCAATTAAAACAGGAGCTGAAGAACAACCAGACAAAAGCCTCGGTTCTTCAACTTTTTTGTCAAACTTTGAATTAGAGTTTTATTCCAAAATGTATAAATGCCATTGTGTTAGGAATCTTACGTTTGATCTACCTGTAAGTTTATAAAACCCAATTCTTTTTATGTACTTTGAATTTCGGAGTCAAACTTTTGATATTAAAAAGTCAAACGGGGTTCAAAGATTAAATTGGAGTCTTAGGTGTCGTTTTTATTGAAATTGATGGTACATAAAGTTTTTACGAAATATTTTCAACACAATTCATGTTACAAGTATTAGCTAAAATGTTCTCGAATTCAAAAATGCAATTTTTTTTAAATAACAGCGGCAGCAGCATTGCTGTTATATTATTTTTTTTTATATTTTTTTTTCTCGCTTACAGATTGATTCAAGATAAATAGGTTGGTTATAATCTGTCTGAAATGTCTATAAATCGTTTAGTTAATTAATTGTGTGATGGTTTGATTTTTGGTCAATTTACGTTCTGTGAAAATGAAGAAGAAAGAAGAGGGAAAACAGAAAGGTAGGCTTAAATAAATTTGGATCTGGGTATAAACAGATGATACGTGACAGATGGATGGTTGAGTACATGTCGGGTATGCGAGAGGTCGGGGGTTCGAGTCCCTAATGGAACATTTCTTTTTATCCACCTTTTCTTTTAAGGTAGTTCATTTTTTTTTTATTATCATTTCATTTATTATTACTATTATTATTATTATGATTATTATTATTATTATTATTATCATTATTGTTATTGTTATTATTATTAATAATTATTGTTTTTATGTTAGTAAATAATAGGGTTAATATTATTCTCATTTTTGTTATTACTAAGTAATATCATTAGGTAGTATTAGTATTATTATTATTGATATTGATACAAGTATTATTATTATTATTATTATTATTATTATTATTATTATTATTATTATTATTATTATTATTATTATTATTATTATTATTATTATTATTATTATTATGATTACCATTATTAGTATTATTATTATCATTGTATAAGCATTAGTATTATTATTATTGTTACTATCGTTATTAACATAAGTATTATTACTAATAATATCATTATTATCATTCTTATTAAAAATTGTTATTTTGTTATCATTAAAAACTAACTATATTATTATTAGAAATTTTATATTATGACTACCATTATTATCACAACTAATAATATTAATACTAATATCATTATTTTATGATTATTATTACTAACACAAAAATATTTTAACTTAATATATATTAACATTGATAATCTATTTTTTTATAAATATTAACTACTTATTTTTAATACTGAAAATAAATATATACTAAATTTTAACACATGAGATGATACTTCTAAATATCAAAAATAGAATATTTATAATAGATGACTTAACATATACTTTAAATTTGATATATATATATATATATATATATATATATATATATATATATATATATATACATATACATATATATATATAAATATAAGTTTTTAAGTATTAAAAATATACAATGAATATAATTAATAAAATTATTGATATAATGAGCATATTAACAATATAAATATATAAACTTATTCAATTACGATTATGTGTATTAATATATATAAATAAATGATATAGGTTCGTGAATCCGAGGCCAACCCTATACTTGTTCAATGTCGTTCTATGTAATTTTACTACAAAATATATTATGTGAGTTTCATTTGATTCTCTTTTACTCTTTACATTTTTGGGTTGAGAATACATGCAAATGCTTTATTAATTATTTTACCATATTTCTATGCGTGAGTTTCATTTGATTCCCTTTTACTCTTTACATTTTTGGACTGAGAATACATGCAAATACTTTATTAACTGTTTTACCATATTTCTATGTGTGAGTTTCATTTGCCCTTTTTACTCTTTACATTTTTGGGCTGAGAATATGTAACAACCCAACCCGTTAACCAACCAAAAACGCGGAAATAAAAAAAATTAAAACTGAACAGAGCTGTCCAGATGGGGTGCGCGGCGCGCACCCACACCTGTGCGCGGCGCGCACAGGTCCTGGCAGCCCGCTGTCCACTTTTTCCAATTTTCGCAAAAAGATCTCTTGCTTCCCGACACTTTTAGACCAAACGCTCTTCACAACAATTTACATTAGTTAAAACTAACACGTTCCAATAATAAAATGAGTTTTACGAGACCGGGCCCACATCGGCCGTTCTACGACTTTCGTACAAAATACAAGTTTTCAACCACACGACTTCTAATACAAAATAAAACCGAGCATGGTGATTGGGGATACGCTACCCAATCCTATCCAATCCAAAAGCAAGATCTTCTAAAGCAACTACGCGAGCCACTAGTTCCCACGCTTACCCGAGTCACCGCATCCAAGCAAATCTATAAAAAAAGTAAACAACGAGAGGGTAAGCTAACGCTTAGTGAGTGAGAATATACTACATACATATATATGCATAAAATGGACATGCCACACAATATCAAATAACACATGCCGGATCATCCGAGCATATAGCAAGCAAAACTAAGCTTACCGTACAATTGCGATACCACTAGCTACAACATCAATGTAAGTTCACTCACAACGTTATGAACAACACTACCAAGCTACACCCGAAGGGCTAGCTACAACACATCAATATCAAAACATAAGATAATATAATATCCCCGAACCTACGACCCAAGGCTAAACACTTAACCTTAACAATAAGATGATCGTATAAATCGAGTCACCATGAATCCGCTCTAACCGAAATTCACAACTTAACAATAAGATGATCGTGCAAACCGAGCCATCATGAACCTATATGTGAAGTGATCTCTATAACCGAGAACCGCTTCACCCAACCCGCACCCATCCTACACATACATATGCACATATGATATTAACACTCACCTTTTTGCCTTGATGAATGTAACCGAGTAATTCCGCAACATGTCAATGGAAAGTACCTAATCCATTATCACAAATACAATAACACACTTAGAGTGGATTTACAAACCAACTCAATTCGACACTTAGTGCAAATTCGACCAATTGCACTTACAAACACCAAACGCGTCCAAACTAACCACTAATCACTAATCATAAGTGAAAATGGTCCTAATAAGCCAAAAGAACCTAAACTTAAGTGTTTAACACTTATCAATCTCAAAATCACCCAAAAACCCTAATTTTGACTCAATTCCAAAATTAGTCTTTCAAACACACCAAAAGGGTTCCAATACTTCCATAATCACTAAACCTAGTGATTAAACCCAATTACAAGTCATAAACAAGACCAATTTATTCGCCAACCCAAAATCCACCAATAATAACAATAAACCCGATTACTAGCATCAACAAACTCACTTCAAGAGTTTTAAATGGGTTTCTCTACAAATCAAGTTCAAACCCTAACTTTGAATATCAAATCAAACAATGAAATTCGGAGTTAGAAATTACCACAACAACCAAAATGTAGGTAGGAATGAGGTGAACAACTTTAAAAACCCGAGCTTTGGTGAGAATCCAACTCTTTCTTCTCCAAATGAAGCTTCCTCTCTCTAAAACTCTTCTCTCTCTAGGGTTTGAAGATGAGAGTGATGAATGGATGTGAAAATGATCCAAAGTTGGATCCAAACCAACTGATAAAGCCCATAGATCCGGCCTCAAGTGAAATGACCAAATTGCCCTTCATTAAACTCAAAATAGAAAAAGGATGAAATCTGTTACTGGCAAGGTGCGCGGCGCGCACCCATAACTGTGCGCGGCGCGCACAACAGTCTGGGCAGATTCTGACCTTCGTTTAATTCCACAATACTTCCTGCATTCAACGTAGCATAATTACACTTCCGTACAATAAATATTAGAGTCTTACAGAATACATGCAATATTTTATTAACTGTTTTACAATATTTATATGCGTGAGTTTCATTACTCCCTTTTTAAATGCTTTTCCAATATATATTTTTGGGACTGAGAATACATGCAATATTTTATTAACGGTTTTACAATATTTATATGCTTGAGTTTCATTACTCCCTTTTTAAATGCTTTTGCAATATATATTTTTGGGACTGAGAATACATGCGCTGCTTTATAAATATTTGACGAAATAGACACAAGTACTTAAAACTACATTCTATGGCTGTATTATTAAATCGAATATGCCCCTTTATAGTCTGGTAATCTAAGAATTAGGGAACAGACACCCTAATTGACGCGAATCCTAAAGATAGATCTATCCGGCCCAACAAGCCCCATCCAAAGTACCGGATGCTTTAGTACTTCGAAATTTATATCATGTCCGAAGGAGGATCCCGGAGTGATGGGGATATTCTTATATACATATTGTGAATGTCGGTTACCAGGTGTTCAATCCATATGAATGATATTTTTGTCTCTATGCAGGGGACGTATATTTATGAGAAATGAAAATCTTGTGGTCTATTAAAATGATGGAAATGTTTATTTATGTTAAACTAATGAACTCACCAACCTTTTGGTTGACACTTGAAAGCATGTTTATTCTCAGGTACGAAAGAAATATTTCGCTGTGCATTTGCTCATTTTAGAAACAATACTTGGAGTCATTCATGGCATATTTCAAAAGACGTTGCATTCGAGTCATCGAGTTCATTAAGATTATTATTAAGTCAATTATAGTTGGATATATTCTGAAATGGTATGCATGCCGTCAATTTTTGTTGTAAAGAAAGATTGTCTTTTAAAATTGAATGCAATGTTTGTAAAATGTATCATATAGAGGTCAAATACCTCGCGATGTAATCAACTGTTGTGAATCATTTATAATCGATATGGACTTCGTCCAGATGGATTAGGACGGGTCATCACAGCTAATACCTTCATAAATAATACATGATATGAGTACAGAGTAATGAAATAGTTAATATGAACTCACCATGACTGACTCTTATTCCATCTGGAGCTTTACTTTTTTAACCCTCGACCTCGTATCCCTTGTTTGGCCCTTGAATTTTGCGTATAACCCTTTAGAGACATCAGGAGTAACAAAAACTCTTTTATGTGTTAAACTCGCTTTTCTCATTGTATTGGGAGCAAGGAATCGTTTGCCTTTGGCTTTTCTTGGTGATTTGAGTCACAGTAGCCTCAACCTATTTACCGGATCTAAGCTGGCAAGAGTTCTTATTTCCTTCCATTGACATAATCTAAAAGAATATAACGAACAATACGTACTCAGCAATTATATGAATAACATCTAATCATTTAACATAAAATACTTGTATATTTATAAACCCTTTTAGCTACATAAAAATAAAAATTAATAAAGCAAGCATAATACGCATTTTGGATGGTCCATACTCCACACATAATACGGAGTTACATCTTTTCATCATCTTATACTCAAAAAGATTTAAGATTGGTTGGAAGTTAATTCAAGTTTATGGCTTTTTTTATTTAAAATGCTTGTTATTGGAAGTTTATTCTAAAGAGTAGTTGACTATTTTAAATGCACAATTAATCAAAGCATGACCGAATTTGTTAAAGACAACATTCTCATTAGAAAACTTCTTATATGAAGCACATCTATTCATTTAACGCAACAGAGTTATAAACAATTATATATATGGAGTAGTTAGCAACAATCTAAAAGAATCGTTAATAACATACAAGATAGATACATGTACTGTGTTCTTTGGTGAAAAAAGAAATATATTGAGTTCTTTGGTGAAAAAAGAGATAAGTGTGTTGTTCAGAAACCTTTTAGCTACCCCAAATTGATTTGGCACCTTGAATTTGGGAGGTGATAGCATTTGATCCATCCATACCAAATTAATCCAAACTTTCTATTTTACCTTTAAACTACTATTTAGTCAATATACTATTTATAAGGGTAAAATATTTAATTTATATTGTTTTGGTGTGGATGGATCAAAACTGGTGTGGTAGGATCAACTCCGAATTTTTTGAATTTACCAAATTTTTGAATGAAAACATTTGGATCAGCTTAAAAATTTGGCTCCGAAATCCGTGATATTGGCGGTAATGTTTGAGAGGGTAAATTTTGGTGAAAATTAATTGAGGATAACTTCTCTATCTAGTTACATATTTACATATACTCCATATAATTTAAATAAATAATACGTATCTATATATTTATTTAATTTAATTTATTTATTTAATATTAAATCTCTAAAATGATGATGTCATAAATAAACATTTTCTAAGCATATAAATAATTCAAAATAAAAAAGAAAAATTTTAAAACATCTTTGATGATGTCATTATTTTATATTAAATTTAATTAAAAAAATAATACGAAATCTTTTATAAAAGGAAATACTAATCTTCAAAAGAACACCAACATATTTACAAATTTTAAAGCATATTGTACAACCTTTTACGGAGTATATACTAATTGTATTTTAATTTTCTAAAAAAATTTCATAAGGTATTTATTATTACTAATAATTATTATTAATGTAACGACCCAACCCGTTATATTAAGAAAAACGTGCACATTTTTTTTAAATATAACATGTCATTATACACATTAAACCATCACACCGTAATTGATTGTTACATGTTTCAAAAAGGCGCATACACTTAATTAAAAGTTCACATCAACATCCGGGTTCAAAGACCCATTTTACAATTCCCAAAAATATAAGTTTCGACCAATTAGTTTAAATTCCAAACATCACTAGAGCATGGGTTTGGAGTTAAACTACCCAAACATTGGGTCGAACTTCCAAAAGCATCCACAAGGAACTAAAGAGGAAAAGCCTAGTCCACAACTTTACCCTTGCCACGATCCGCGCCCGCATCTAAAAATATAAACAACGAGAGGGTAAGCTAAAGCTTAGTGGGTAGAATAAATATATACATGCATATACAATTTAGCTACTCGCATCCACGACATCATATAAGGCATATAATCGCATATCATCTCATAACAAAGCTAGTATCATCAAATCGTACAACTAGCAACATCATTAGCATAATAATCATAATAATAATGAAATGCTAAACAACAACAAGTATAAACCATGGTTAACCAATATCACAAGGGAATGACCTCGCGAACAAGTCATCGATGTTCATAACAACCGTTAGCGCCCAAAAATGGCTATGGTATGCTAACCCCGAGGTGTTCCAAAAACGGCTATGGCATCACCCCCAAGTGTTCGAAAACGGCTATGGCATCACTTGATCAACGTGTGAGTAAGAACCGGCTATTCGATTAGCGCCCAAAACGGCTATGGTATGCTAACCTCGAGGTGTTCCAAAAACGGCTATGGCATCACCCCCAAGTGTTCCAAAATGGCTATGGCAATACTTAATAACGTCTATTACTCACAACCATCTGCACAAAACGGCTATGTGCACAATTAATACGGGCAAATAAATTATATACATACATACATACATAAATATTCCACTCACCTTATCGTCTTTGTGAAATTTCCAACAACAAACTTGCAAACCTTCAAAGCAAGTCACCTAATACAATTAATGCCCAATTAATACACATAACAAATTGGACTATTTACCAACTAACCTCACTAGTGCATTTATGACTCAAAAGGGTATTTATGACCCATTTGCACTAGAATCACCCAACAAGGTCAAAGTCTAATCACACCAACTAACACAAGTTAGGGTATTTCCATACCCAATCTAACCCACTAGGTCAAACTTACCCATTTGACCCATTTCAAGTCAACCATGAACCCAATAACAAAATCTTTCACTAACAATATAAGTGAGCTAGTGATTTCTACAACAAGATCGCATCATAAACCCTAGGTTAACAATATCAACTCTAGTTTATAAATCTTTGAGTTTCTAAACAACAATTTTACCCAAGTTCAACCATTTAACAAGAAAATGGGTCTTACACCCAAACCCATAACAAAATCACTAGTCATAAATCAATTAAGAGTTGAAACTCGGAATTAACACTTACCACTACTACCAAAACGTAGCTAGAGACTAGTGTACAACTTTAATGCTTGGGTTTAGACACGAAACGGATTCCTTCCTCACCAAATTGAGTGATCTCTCTCTCTCTTAAACTCTCTTTCTCTCTCTAAAGTGAAAGTGTAGAGGTGAAAGAGTAAGAAATGAGATAAGGATAAGTTTTAGATCAGTTCTTATGGTCTCCAACCATCCACAATGTGAAAAGACTAAAACACCCTCAAAAGTAAGCATTAAATTCGAATTAAATATCAGATCTGCTCGCGGGTCGTGTTTCGCGACACTCCATCGCGATTCGCGATGACCAAAACGCGATGCGGTCAGGAGTTGGGATTCTAAAGTTGTCACGTTTCAAGCAAGTATGCCGCGTATCGCGACAGATCAAAACGCGATATACCCTATCCAGACGCGACAGTTAACAGTAAGCACCCCAAACTCAATTTCCAACCATTTTAAGTCACATGTAACAATGTAGATGCGTTTTAAAGATTAACTTACATACCTTTGGACTACGTGAGATGTTCAAAGTGACTTTTCGGAAAACAGGTGTTACAATTAAAAATATAAATTATCAACTTTGAGCAAACTTTATTATTGTTATTATTATTATTATTATTTATTTTTATTATAGTAATTATAATTATAATTATTATATTATTAATATTCAAATATGGATTCTTTTACGAGATTAATTACGTTATATATGTATGCGAAAGTACATGTGTCTATATATTTTTAAAAACAACGACAAGTTTCTTAGTCGAACGGGTCATTAAAATAAATGACTTTAGCATTTACATTTAGCTAATACCTAAAACATGTTATTAAATTGTTTCGTTTAAAGAAACCCGTGATTCCACGGGTCATTTCACTAGTATATTTATGTATGTATATATATATATATATATATATATATATATATATATATATATATATATAATATAAGTATATTAATTAGTCATAAAATGTTTTTTTTAATTATATATATGGGTCTTGAAAATCGGCAATATATAAGTTCATGTTGGCCGTTAACCTAAACGAACATCGTCTATCATAATTGATCCTAATTGAACATCATATCGTTTATCATATATGTTAATTTGTTTAACGTAAGTACAGTGCATTAAGATCAATATACGAATCAACATTAATAAGATCATTGAACACCCGATAAGCCTTTAATTAGAGTGTTCCCTACCTCAGCTCATTCAATCAATGGTATATTATAATTGAGATCGCCTGATCGATTGAGTTTATATGTCTTATCATATCATCCGTCAAGTTCTAAACTGCTTGAATAACTTGTTTGATGATATACCATGCATGCATTAAGTTCGTCCGATAAGCAAGCTCATCCTCGATCATCATTACGATGGCACTAAACCCAAAACCCTAAACACTAAACCCTAAACCCTAAACAATAAACCCTAAACCCTAAAGCGTAAACCCTAAACCATAAACCCTAAACCCTAAACCCTAAAGCGTAAACCCTAAACCGTACACCCCAAACCCTACACCCTAAACCCTACACCCTAAACCCTAAACCCTAAATCCTAAACCGTAAACCCTTCCGTAAACCCTAAACCCTTATAAACCATAAACCTAGCTAAACCCAAAATGCTAAATTATGTACCCTAGTCATTAAACCATAAACCTTAAACCCCAAACACTAAACCATAAAACCGATCCCTAGCCAAAAGTTCAAACAAGAACCATACAAATTAATGGCAAAAACTGCGAGAACCATTGAATTTCAAGGATTTTGACACCACGTGATCGAATTGATTCAATTCACATGTAAATGTTAATGGATAGTAATTAAGATTTAACAAAAAATATTTTAAAAAACATATATGTAACGACCCTACTTTTTCCGTTATCTTTTACCGTTAATTATTTAACGTCCGTTAATTGTTATTCGTGCCACGTCATTTCTATGATCTATATTATTATTTTAGTAATAATATATTAATTATTATATGTTAAATGAATATTTGTATTCATATTTTAAATTGTACGTTTCTACGTGTCGCGGATTTCTATCAGGCGAATCTTTTCGGTTTTCAAACCAACGGTCAAGCTTTTGGGATTTTTAAGTCCTAATTATTTTAAATATGATATTTTAGTGTCATATGCTTATATATAGTGTTTATATATTTTATTCGTCGCGTATTTGTTATCTCTCCGAAAAATCAATCGCGTAGTAGCGTTTTCGCGTTTCGGGCTTCGTTCGGGCATTCGGGCCATAAGGAATTTATCATTGGACAAAATTGGCCAACTAAGGGGCCCACCCTACCCCCATTCAGCTAAAATATCCCAAGGGAGGGGTGTATAGCCTCACTTTTCTCTCATTTTTGTAATTACACTCACTTTTAGCAATTTGTCACAAAACCTAGTTACTAGTTTTCTCTCAAAGTTTTTCTTCCTCCTCTTTTCTCCCATTCATGGCCGCCACCATCATCATCATATACATCATCATCTTCCATTAAAATCAAGCTTGGAATTTAGGGCTTTTAACATTAACGGATTTCTCTTGTTCTCCTCTACACGTTCATATCATTTGATTATTGATTAGGGTATAAACCCTAACCCTAACTTTTTGATTTTTCTTTAATTTTTCTGTTTTTGTATGTTATTTTGATAGTATGATGCTTATATGTTATTGTATTGTTGATTGTATGCATAGAATTACTCATAAACACATGTTTTCGGTTTGATAAAATTGGTACAGCAGCTATTTCGTGTATTTCTGATATTGTGACTGTTATAAAAGTTAAAATAAAGTATCTAGATGAGTTCCTCTCATCAATACATTAATTTTAGACTCCGGATTCATGTTGTTTCGATTCCCGGAGCCCTAGATATGATCAAAGTGGTATTTTGTTAAGATTGAAATGTGATATTGGTATGAACCAAGTTTGGTCCGAATTTGTGACCATATTTAGTGACTTTAGGGTGTTTTAGTGTGTTAGGATCAATGATGGGATGAACTTTCATGTTCGGGTCATCTAAATCCGAGCCACGAATCACCCGTTGCGTCTAAAACACGATTTTGATTGAATTAAAGTTTCAAGTGATGTCTTGGCTGATCACCATGAATTGTGGGCTGTTCTTGGTGTGTTCTTGAGTGTACCGAAGTTTCGGGTGGTTTTATTAGGCGGAGATATATGTAAGGCTCGCCGAAAACCGACACACCTGGGGCTCAAGATACGACCCGATGAACTTTTGATTTAAAACTTGTGATTAATTATTAAACTTATGATATAAATAATGAATTTCATTATCATTTAATTACTTATGATATAAAAAGTAATTATTATAATTTAAGACTTATGATATATATTTATTATATCATTTAATTATTACTTATGATTTAATTAACATTTTAATTAAACTTATGATTAATAATACTTTTATTATTAATGGAAAATACTTATGATAAGTATTAAACTTATATTATAAGATTATTATTATAAGACTTATAATAAATATTAATTAATTATTTAATTATTATAAGGCTTAGTTATTATTTAATTATAATTTAATTATTAAATACTTATGATTTAATAATTATAATTAGAAACTTATGATATGATTAATAATTCATTATTAATTAATAATACTTATGATATGATTTAAAATTTATTATTAATTAATAATACTTATATTATGACTAATATTTAATTAATTAATTAAATACTTATGTTATATTAATTATATCATTTAAACTTATATTAACTTTAATAATTCATTTTAATTTAATTAAACTTATGTTATGACATAATTAGACATATTTAACTTTAATCAACATTATAACTTACATTATTATTACAACTTACACTTTTAAAATTAACGTTGACTATGTTTGACCTAGGTTGACTTTTGAGTTGACTTTCGGTTGACTTTGACTTTCAGTTGACTTTTGTTGACTTTCTAAATAAGGAAACTTTCCTAACTTAAAACTTTTTAAAAATAGAAACTTTCCAAAAATAGAAACTTTCCTAAAATAGAAACTTTCCAAAAATAGAAACTTTCCAAAAATAGAAACTTTCCAAAAATAGAAACTTTCTAAAAATAGAAAGTGTGTGTCCGTACGCTGTTCCGATCAAACCGATGCATGTTGAGTATTGTTCTATGACTACTTGCAACATGTACAATAACTATCATACTAAGACTTGACCTAAGTTAGTTATTTATATCGACCTGCTTTATTTTTAGGTCGGCGTTGTGATCATTCCTGATCACTTTACTTCATTTGCTGTTCGCATATTTGTGTGGTTACTTCATTTGCTATTAAGGTGAGTTATAGTCTCATATTCTATTTTAAATCTTTTGGGATGAGAATACATGCAATTTATTTTATATTTTGGACACAAGTGGAAGTTAGTTTAAATTATTCATTGTGAGTTGAATAAAAATATTCCCTAGTCTGGTAACTGTAATCACTGATTTCTACTGGTGAACGCGAATCCTACTGATAGATCTATCAGGTTTGACAACCCCATTTCGAGCTAGTCGCGCTAGCAATTTATAATCGGAATGTTTAGTACTTCGTAATTTGTTGTAGATACACTTGTTCGGTGTATATTATTTATTGTGTTTGGCAAAGGTAAATAAATGGTTAAGTGGTTACCAGGTGGCTCACGGTAAATGGAATAATGTTTATATGTTTTCTAGCATATAATTTTGTGGTCCAAAAGGTGTTTTTATGTTTTCAAACATAAATTTTTACGGTTTAAATTAAATATTGTTTGCAATATTAAACCTATAATTCACTCAACATTTTTGTTGACAGTTACTCGCATGTTTTATTCTCAGGTTCATGATTGATTTGCTTCCGCTGTGCTTAGAGAGTCTGCATATTTATGATGGCAGCTTTTGTTAAACAATAACTTGCATTCTCTTTTGATACATTTAATAGTGGATGCTGTTGACTTTGTTTTGGTCAACTTTTGGTTAAGTAATAATGTATGGTTTTTCTAAACTTACATATTTTGATAGGTTTCCTTTATAGGAAATCATTTTTAAATAAAGAATGCAAGATTATTTATTAAATTCATATAGAGTTATGATCAAGCTGTGGGACCAAGATAACGATGGTCGTCAAGTGTACTTTGTCGGGTCGTTTCAGTTGGTATCAGAGCCTTGGTTGTAGGGAATTAGGCTGCATTGATGTCGTCACCCCGAGTCAATAGGGTGCATTAGTGAGTCTAGTCTACAGCCCGGCCTATAATGTATTATTATATATGATTATTTGTATTGTATTAGTATGTATATTGTTATCATACATACATCTGGTTATGTTCTGAATCCGGGAGGAACTCCCATTCTGATTTAAACGTATTCTCCGACTCATACGAGTTTATCATTATAAGAACACCTCGGAAAATGAAACCGAGGGATGTCATTCTTGACTTCTGAAATTCTAGACATTTCTATGTCATCTATTATGGTTATGTATATAACGTTTGAGTTATATTACGTGAGATGTCATTCTTGACTTCTAAATGCTCAGCATTTCAATGTCAGCTATTATGTTTAGGTATATAACATTCTTGTTATATTACGTGCCTTTATGCCGTTGTGCCTGTGTGCTTTGGGTTTTTAACCAGAAAACGTCATTCTTGACTTTCAGAGATTTTTGGTACTTCGAAGACATTTCTATGTCATCGTTACTCCTATTCATTACTTATGATGTTTTGTCTCTTGTGCTATCCTTAACACAATGTTTAAGAAATTGTTTTAGAGAAATTGTGTGGGAATTCGAGGTTGATCGCGTGTCCTGACCTCATGTAGTGCTATTGGAATGGAACTATGAATTAGTGAAATATAATGGCGTCAGGCCAACGTGATTATATTACGTTAATTCATAAAGAAGTCCCAATATTGTGACATGAGGAATAGAAGCGAGTCAAAGAAAATTTTTACACTACTCATTTAGAAGTTTCGATGTATTACATGGGTAGGGAAAATATTCATTATCTTATTTGTTGATATAAGAGAAGCTCGTTTTAACCAGATTATCTATCTCATGCTCTATCCTTTCATAACTTACTTATTAGCAACAGCTTCGCTCGGGAACAGTTTTGGACCAAGGACTTATGTCCTGATAATAGTCAAAACAATATTTAACTCATTGGTTTTCATGACCTCGTAACATTTGTTGGTCAAATGTCGCACGACGATTCAGGTCATCTACTCAATCTTTCACAATCTTACTTCAACTTGTAACCTCTGAAATACAGATACTCTGTTTATCATCGGAAGTTTTACACATTTGTTTAATTGGGTGGTTCTCACGGATTTATGGGCGAATAGAAGTAATGAAATATTTTGTCATGTATACAATTTATAAAATCGTATATGTACATATAGTTCAAATGAATAAGTTTACCTTAACCTATTTTGATTAGTACATACTAAATTATACCTTCAAAATTATTTTAAAACCACACCTTTAATGAGTTGTTTAATTAAGTCTGATTATTTTATATAAAATGGTACACATTGTACATACTTCTAAATTACTAAGAACTTCGTTCCGTTTATGTTGTCACATTAAATGTTTAAAGCTTTTTCAAAACTCCTTTGATTAATTTTATCAACTTTTAGCATTACCCTACAGAGTGTCTGGATCACAGTTCTTCTCATCCTCGGTTTAAGGATGAAACTTACCATTAAGTTCATTGATAGAAACTCTTACGCCACTTTGGATGCCAGTTTTATAAAATTTGTTGGAAAGTCTTTGCGCACATAAAATTTTCCCTCTTATGGTTGGACATGGCTGAAACACGGACCGATAAATCAATTTTTTTTTGGGATACGCTCGGTGGTCACCCTATTATAGAAAAGGCGCTAGGTGGGTTTCTACTCCAACTGTTATTATAGTGGGTTTCATGGATATATATTATGCTAGACCATTTGAGGAGTTTCTACTCTCAATATTCACTGTCAACCGCAACACCCTCGTAAACATCAATCCTATGATTCAATACTTTGAGATGCACAGAGTCATTTTTGGAGATTCATCTCACCTGGAGTCGACTATTCTTTATAATTCACGATTCACGTTTCTTTTCATCCGCTCATAAATTGAAGAATAA
Organism: Rutidosis leptorrhynchoides; assembly: GCF_046630445.1. NCBI lineage: Eukaryota > Viridiplantae > Streptophyta > Magnoliopsida > Asterales > Asteraceae > Rutidosis > Rutidosis leptorrhynchoides. Next base: position 474,003,050 of record NC_092333.1, on the reverse strand, counting down.
GGATGAATCCTAGATTGTCTCGCTCCTTGTGCTAGGAAGTTCACCCTCGTTTAAAGATCACATCTTCCATACGTCTTCCTTTCGGAAATGTAATGAAAATTTACTTTAAAGTTCATGATCCTCGTTATCTCCTTGAAGGAATTGTCTTAAACATCTATACCACTGAGGTGGCTACTCTATATAATGTTTTCTTTGTTGGTTGCAACTATATTTCGTTCGTCCCAGTTCGTCCCCTTGGGGAGCTCCTGTTTTGTTTGTTAAGAAGAAAGATGGTTCGTTCCGATTGTGTATTGATTATCGCGAGTTAAACAAGCTTACAGTTAAAAATCGTTACCCCCTTTCGAGAATTTATGATCTGTTCGATCAGCTTCAAGGTTCGTCCATTTATTCTAAGATTGATCTTCGTTCTGGTTATCATCAATTGCGTGTTAAAGAAACTGATATTTCGAAAACCGCTTTTTGTACCCGTTATGGTCACTGCGAATTTTTTGTTATGACGTCCGGAGTGGCTAACGCACCTGCTGTGTTCATGGACCTCATGAACCGTATGTGTAGCCCATATCTGGATAAATTCGGTAACATTTTCATCGATGATATCCTTATTTATTCCAAGAGTGATGAAGAGCACGAAGAACATTTGAAGTTGGTGGTTGATTTATTGAGAAAAGAAGAGTTGTACGCTAAGTTCTCTAAGTGTGCTTTCTAGTTAAGAGAAGTTCAATTCCTTGGACATATTGTTAGTGAACAGGAAATACAAGTTGATCCTGCTAAAATTAAGGCGATTGAAAGGTGGGAAATTCCGAAAACTCCTACTCAGATTCGTCAGTTTTTAGGGTTGGTAGGTTACTATAGAAGGTTCATTCAAGATTTCTCTCGTATAGCAAAACCTCTGACTGCTTTAACGCACAAGGGGAAGAAGCATGAGTGGAAGGATGAACAAGAGAATGCTTTTCAGATTTTGCAGAAGAAGTTGATTACCGCTCCGATATTGTCACTACCTGAGGGTAATGATGATTTTGTTGTTTATTGTGATGCATCGCGTCAGGGCTTTGGATGTGTTTTGATACAGTGAAATAAAGTTATTGCGTACGCGTCGTGTCAGTTAAAGATCCATGAACAGAATTATACAACCCATGATTTAGAATTGGGAGCTGTTGTGTTTACTCTTAAGATTTGGAGACAGTATCTTTATGGGGTCAAAAGTACGGTGTACACCGATCACAAAAGTCTTCAACATATCCTTGATCAGAAACAGTTGAATATGAGGCAATGAAGATAGATTGAGACGTTGAATGATTATGATTGTGAGCTTTTATATCATCCGGGAATGGCCAATGTTGTGGCTGATGCGTTAAGTCGTAAAGAAAGGGGCTGAACCTTGCAGGTTTAGGGCCTTGAATATGACAATTCGAACAAACCTCGCAAGGCAGATTCTTGAGGCACAACAAGAAGCCTTGAAGGAGGAGAATTTTGTAACGGGAAGGTCCGAGGCTTGAGTAAACAGTTAAAGGTACGAACCGATGGTACTCGGTATTTTACGGGATGCCTTTGGGTTCCAAAGTTTGGTGATCTGCGACAACTTGTTTTAGATGAGGCTCATAAATCTAGGTACTCTATTCATCCTGGTTCAGGAAAGACGTATCATGATCTTAAGGAGCAGTATTGGTGGCCTAATTTTAAAGCTGATGTGGTTATGTATGTGGCTAAGTGTTTGACCTGTGCTAAGGTTAAAGTTGAACATCAGAAACCGTCTGGACTTTTGGTGCAACCTGAGATTCCCGAGTGGAAGTGGGAAGGTATTACAACGGATTTTATTACGAAGTTACCGAGAGTTGTGGGTGGTTATGATACCATTTGGGTGATTGTTGACCGACTCACAAAATCAGCTCATTTCTTACCGATTAAGGAAACGGATTCGATAGAGAAGCTTTCTCGTTTGCATTTGAAGGGGATTATTTCAAGGCATGGTGTTCCTGTATCTATTATTTCAGACTGAGACAGTCGATTTATATCGAGGTTTTGGCAACCCTTACAGGAAGCTTTAGGAACTAAATTATATATGAGCACCGCTTATCACCCGCAGACGGATGGTCAGAGTGAAAGGACCATTCAAACATTGGAAGACATGTTACGAGCATGCGTGATTGATTTTGGTAATGGGTGGGATAGATACTTGCCGTTGGCTGAATTTTGTTATAATAACAGTTATCATGCAAGTATTAAAGTCGCACCATTTGGAGCTCTGTATGGTAGAAAGTGTAGGTCTCCTATCTGTTGGAATGAGGTTGGGGATACTCAACTCACAGGCCCAGAAATTATTCATGAGACTACCGAGAAGATCGTACAGATTAAAGAAAGATTGAGAACCGCCAGAAGTCGGCAAAAGAGTTATGCCAATAAGAGAAGGAACGATATTGAATTTTAGGTCGGTGATCGTGTTATGTTGAAAGTATCACCTTGTAAAGGTGTGATACGTTTCGGTAAGAGGGGAAAGTTGAATCCTCGATTTGTTGGACCTTTTGAAATTATTGAGAGAGTTGGACCCGTAGCTTATCGTTTGAAGTTGCCACAAGAACTCAGTGATGTTCATGATGTTTTTCATGTATCGAATTTAAAGAAGTGTTTAGCCGAGGCCGATAAGACTATTCCTTTGGAGGAACTTCATGTTGATAAGCAACTACATTTTATTGAGGAACCTGTCAAAATTATAGATTGGGAGGTTAAGACTCTCAAGCATAGTAGAATTCCTATTGTTCGAGTTAGATGGAACGCCAGACGCGGTCCCGAGTTCACTTGGGAGCATGAAGATTAGATGAAGCAGAAGTACCCGCATTTGTTCCCAGATGCTGAGTCAACCCCTGCACCTGCTTAAATTTCGGGACGAAATTTCCGTAACGGGAAGGTACTGTAACGACCCTACTTTTTCCGTTATCTTTTACCGTTAATTATTTAACGTCTGTTAATTGTTATTCGTGCCGCGTCATTTCTATGATCTATATTATTATTTTAGTAATAATATATTAATTATTATGTGTTATATGAATATTTGTATTCATATTTTTTAAATTGTACGTTTCTACGTGTCGCGGATTTCTATCCGGCGAATCTTTTCGGTTTTCAAACCAACGGTCAAGCTTTTAGGGTTTTTAAGTCTTAATTATTTTAAATATTATATTTTAGTGTCATATGATTATATATAGTGTTTATATATTTTATTCGTCGCGTATTTGTTATCTCTCCGAAAAATCAATCGCGTAGTAGCGTTTTCGCGTTTTGGGCTTCGTTCGGGCATTCGGGCCATAAGGAATTTATCATTGGACAAAATTAGCCCACTAAGGGGCCCACCCTACCCCCATTCAGCCGAAATATCCCAAGGGAGGGGTGTATAGCCTCACTTTTCTCTCATTTTTGTAATTACACTCACTTTTAGCAATTTGTCACAAAACCTAGTTACTAGTTTTCTCTCAAAGTTTTTCTTCCTCCTCTTTTCTCCCATTCATGGCTACCACCATCATCATCATATACATCACCATCTTCCATTAAAAACAAGCTTGGAATTTAGGACTTTTAACATCAACGAATTTCTCTCGTTCTCCTCTACACGTTCATATCATTTGATTATTGATTAGGGTATAAACCCTAACCCTAAATTTTTGATTTTTCTTTAATTTTTCTGTTTTTGTATGTTATTTTGATAGTATGATACTTATATGTTATTGTATTGTTGATTGTATGCATAGAATTACTCATAAACACATGTTTTCGGTTTGATAAAATTGGGACAGCAGCTATTTCGTGTATTTCTGATATTGTGACTGTTTTAAAAGTTAAAATAAAGTATCTATATGAGTTCCTCTCATCAAGACATTAATTTTAGACTCCGGATTGATGTCGTTTCGATTCCCGGAGCCCTAGATATGATCAAAGTGGTATTTTGTTAAGATTGAAATGTGATATTGGTATGAACCAGGTTTGGTCCGACTTTGTGACCATATTTGGCGACTTTAGGTTGTGTTAGTGTGTTAGGATCAATGATGGGACGAACTTTCATGTTCGGGTCATCTAAATCCGAGCCACGAATCACCCGTTGCGTCTAAAACACGATTTTGATTGAATTAAAGTTTCAAGTGATGTCTTGGCTGATCACCACGACTTGTGGGCTGTTCTTGGTGTGTTCTTGAGTGTACCGAAGTGTCAGGTGGTTTGATTAGGCGGAGATATATGTAAGGCTCGCCGAAAACCGACACCTGGGGCTCAAGATACGACCCGATGAACTTTTGATTTAAAACTTGTGATTAATTATTAAACTTATGATATAAATAATGAATTTCATTATCATTTAATTACTTATGATATAAAAAGTAATTATTATAATTTAAGACTTATGATATATATTTATTATATCATTTAATTATTACTTATGATTTAATTAACATTTTAATTAAACTTATGATTAATAATACTTTTATTATTAATGGAAAATACTTATGATAAGTATTAAACTTATATTATAAGATTATTATTATAAGACTTATAATAAAGATTAATTAATTATTTAAGTATTATAAGGCTTATTTATTATTTAATTATAATTTAATTATTAAATAGTTATGATTTAATAATTATAATTAGAAACTTATGATATGATTAATAATTCATTATTAATTAATAATACTTATGATATGATTTAAAATTTATTATTAATTAATAATTTTTATATTATGACTAATATTTTATTAATTAATTAAATACTTATGTTATATTAATTATATCATTTAAACTTATATTAACTTTAATAATTCATTTTAATTTAATTAAACTTATGTTATGACATAATTAAACATATTTAACTTTAATCAACATTATAACTTACATTATTATTACAACTTACAATTTTAAAATTAACGTTGACTATATTTGACCAAGGTTGACTTTTGAGTTGACTTTCAGCTGACTTTGACTTTTAGTTGACTTTTGTTGACTTTCTAAATAAGGAAACTTTCCTAACTTAAAACTTTCTAAAAATAGAAACTTTCCAAAAATAGAAACTTTCCTAAAATAGAAACTTTCCAAAAATAGAAACTTTCCAAAAATAGAAACTTTCCAAAAATAGAAACTTTCTAAAAATAGAAAGTGTGTGTCCGTACGCTGTTTCGATCAAACCGATGCATGTTGAGTATTGTTCTATGACTACTTGCAACATGTACAATAACTATCATACTAAGACTTGACCTAAGTTAGTTATTTATATCGACCTGCTTTATTTTTAGGTCGGCGTTGTGATCATTCCTGATCACTTTACTTCATTTGATGTTCGCATATTTGTGTGGTTACTTCGTTTGCTATTAAGGTGAGTTATAGTCCTATTTTCTATTTTAAATCATTTGGGATGAGAATACATGCAATTTATTTTATATTTTGGACACAAGTGTAAGTTGGTTTAAATTATTCATTGTGAGTTGAACAAAAATATTCCCTAGTCTGGTAACTGTAATCACTGGTTTCTACTGGTGAACGCGAATCCTACGGATAGATCTATCGGGTTTGACAACCCCATTTCGAGCTAGTCACGCTAGCAATTTATAATCGGAATGTTTAGTACTTCGTAATTTGTTGTAGATACACTTGTTCGGTGTATATTATTTATTGTGTTTGGCAAAGGTAAATAAATGGTTAAGTGGTTACCAGGTGGCTCACAGTAAATGGAATAATGTTTTTATATGTTTTCTAGCATATAATTTTGTGGTCCAAAAGGTGTTTTTATGTTTTCAAACATAAATTTTTACATTTTAAATTAAATATTGTTTGCAATATTAAACCTATAATTCACTCAACATTTTTGTTGACAGTTACTCGCATGTTTTATTCTCAGGTTCATGATTGATTTGCTTCCGCTGTGCTTAGAGAGTCTGCATATTTATGATGGCAGCTTTTGTTAAACAATAACTTGCATTCTCTTTTGATACATTTAATAGTGGATGCTGTTGACTTTGTTTTGGTTAACTTTTGGTTAAGTAATAATGTATGGTTTTTCTAAACTTACATATTTTGATAGGTTTCCTTTATAGGAAATCATTTTTAAATAAAGAATGCAAGGTTATTTATTAAATTCATATAGAGTTATGATCAAGCTGTGGGACCAAGATAACGATGGTCGTCAAGTATACTTTGACGGGTCGTTTCAATATATATAATACCTAACCAGCCATATAAATATTAGATATATATAATTTCTCATATGTACGTGCAGGTATGTTGTGAGCATGCGAACATTTATACCCTAAACCCTACCCTAAAGTACCGGCCTAAACCCTATATATACCCCAAACCCGGCCTATACCTAAAACCTAAACCCTGAACCCTAAACCCGCATATACGTACCCCAAACCCTACACGCACCCTAATCCCTAATTAGCAAGAACGTACAATATTAATTAAATCATGCATATATACCCTATACATTACATTAAACCATAAACAAAATCCTAAACCCTAAATCATTAGTGTTGTATATTATAGCTAGCTTTAAGCTTGTCCAAGTCGATGTTATGATTATACGTCACTCTAATTAAGTTAATACTGTACGAAATTAAAGACATAAGTTAATTGCGATCATCAAAAACTTGACAAATATATATATATATATATATCTACTGATTTCTTTAAGTGTTTTTTTAATATATTTAATACTTTTATCCTCTTTTTCACACAACTTTAAATCATAATTTGAAACATCTCTGACAACATCACTTAGTGTTTGGCAAATGAGGTTAAAAAAGTAACTAGTGAAATGTCCCGTAAAATCACGGGTTTGTTTAAATAAAACAGTTTAATGATATGTTTTAGGTATTAAATGAACGTAAATGCTAAAGTTATTTAGTTTAATGACCCTTGAAACCACAGAGTTCGACTAAGAAACTCGTCAGCTGAACATTTCATCAAACACCTAAAATCCATATTAAATCAATCCACATCCAATCATAAGATCATAATACTGGTTGTCATTTTATTTTAAAAGTGTAAATTAAAATATAAATTTAGAATTTGTTTCCTTCTATCTAGCTTTTATACCTTCTCGTACTCAATTCAAAATAATTAATTGAAATAATTCAAAATTATTTAATTTTAATTATTAAATTAATTATTAAATTAATTATTAATAAGATTTGATAATAATAATAATTCATTAATAAGATTTAATTTTAATTCAAAATTATTTACATTAATGACATCACCCACCATGCTTAGATTTTTTTCTTTTATTTTTTGATTTTTTTAACAAACAAATTAGCCTAATAATGACATCATCATTATTAATAAGATTTAATAATATTAATTAATTAATAAGTTTTAATTTTAATTCAAAATTATTTAGATTAATGACATCACCCACCATGCTTAGATTTGTTTCTTTTGTTTTTTAATTTTTTTAACAAAGAAATTAGCCTAATAATGTGAAATGTCCCGTTCATATTGATTATAAACGTTCCATATTAATTGATTTCGTTGCGAGGTTTTGACCTCTATATGAGACGTTTTTCAAAGACTGCATTCATTTTTAAAACAACCTTAACCTTTATTTCATCAATAAAGGTTTAAAAAGCTTTACGTAGATTATCAAATAATGATAATCTAAAATATCCTGTTTACACGCGACCATTACATAATGGTTTACAATACAAATATGTTACAACGAAATAAGTTTCTTGAATGCAGTTTTTACACAATATCATACAAGCATGGACTCCAAATCTCGTCCTTATTTAAGTATGTGACAGCGGAAGCTCTTAATAATCACCTGAGAATAAACATGCTTAAAACGTCAATAAAAATGTTGGTGAGTTATAGGTTTAACCTATATATTATCAAATCATAATAATAGACCACAAGATTTCATATTTCAATACACATCCCATACATAGAGATAAAAATCATTCACATGGGGAACACCTGGTAACCGACATTAACAAGATGAATATTTAAGAATATCCCCATCATTCCGGGACACCCTTCGGATATGATATAAATTTCGAAGTACTAAAGCATCCGGTACTTTGGATAGGGTTTGTTAGGCCCAATAGATCTATCTTTAGGATTCGCGTCAATTAGGGTGTCTGTTCCCTAATTCTTAGATTAGCAGACTTAATAAAAAGGGGCATATTCGATTTCGATAATTCAACCATAGAATGTAGTTTCACGTACTTGTGTCTATTTTGTAAATCATTTATAAAACCTGCATGTATTCTCATCCCAAAAATATTAGATTTTAAAAGTGGGACTATAACTCACTTTCACAGATTTTTTTACTTCGTCGGGAAGTAAGACTTGGCCACTGGTCGATTCACGAACCTATAACAAATATGTACATATATATCAAAGTATGTTCAAAATATATTTACAACACTTTTAATACATTTTGATGTTTTAAGTTTATTAAGTCAGCTATCCTCGTTAGTAACCTACAACTAGTTGTCCACAGTTAGATGTACAGAAATAAATCGATATATATTATCTTGAATCAATCCACGACCCAGTGTATACACGTCTCAGGCTAGATCACAACTCAAAGTATATATATTTTTGGAATCAACCTCAACCCTGTATAGCTAACTCCCACATTACTGCATATAAAGTGTCTATGGTTGTTCCAAATAATATATTCACATGGGTCGATATGATATGTCAAAACATTTGCATACGTGTCTATGGTATCCCAAGATTACATAATATATTAGAATACATGTATAATACAATATAAGTTAGCTAGGATATGATTAATATAGCTTTGTTACCAATTTTCACGTTGCTACAATAAGAAAAATTATCCAATATTGTTTTACCCATAACTTCTTCATTTTAAATCCGTTTTGAGTGAATCAAATTGCTATGGTTTCATATTGAACTCTATTTTATGAATCTAAACAGAAAAAGTATAGGTTTATAGTCAGAAATATAAGTTACAAGTCATTTTTGTAAAGGTAGTCATTTCAGTCGAAAGAACGACGTCTAGATGACCATTTTAGAAAACATACTTCCACTTTGAGTTTGTGATGACCCGAGAATTTCCGATCAAATTTAAACTTAATCTTTATATGTTTCCGACACGATAAGCAAAGTCTGTAATGTTGAGTCTCAAAACTTTTTAACCGTTTCATTATATTCAATTGACCTTCGACTGTTCTCGACGATTCACGAATAATTTAAATTGTAAATAGATATGTATGTGTATATATATAAATATAATTATAAGTTTACATATTAACTTAATGTAAATACAAACAAATCATTTAAGTTGAATTGGAAATTTAATGTAATATATATAATAATTATGTTACTAATAAAATGAATATATTATATAATTAGTAAATATAACAAAAATAATAATGTATAATAGTAGGTACAAGTTAAAATAGAATTGATATAATATTATTACTTCCTTTATTATTAACATTAATATTAATATTATTGTTTGATAAATTATTATTTTTCAATATATATTATATAGATATGACGGTTAGTACATGTAGGGTATTATAATTACTAATATTATTATTATCCTATTATTATAATAATATCAGTATTATTAAACTTGATACATTTAATCTGTTATAGTTATTATTATTATTATCTTTGTTAACAACCTTATTATAAATATTAGTAAAGTTAAAATATTAGTTAGTATTCTTATTGAATATTTATTACCATTCTCACTAAGGGTTTTTGTTATTATTATTATAAATGATAAATGATATTAATATCCTTATTATATCCTATTATTAATATTGTTTATATTAAAGTTAACAGTAATAATATCTCTAATATATTTATATTACTATCAATCAATATTAAATATAAAACAAATAATTTATGCAATCTGAATAAATTCAATCCCTGAAATATAGCTATTGAACTGTACTAATTTTTGTTTTCAGTCTTTTGTCACAATCTAAATTCAGGAATCAAACAAACTGGAAATGGAATTAGTTAGAAGTCTCATCTATATTTTTTTTATATATATATTTCTGTGTCTGTGAACTTCTGTCGATGAGTTCACCTTTTGAAATCAAACCACTTCAGTTTTTTTTTGTGTAACCATCGATCTAAGCAACAATTATCAATCACAATTAACCATTTACAGCATTTAAATTTGTTGAATCATACAGGGTTTTATTTTTTTTTTATTTTTTTCGCTGTTATGTAGCTTTTTACTCAAGATTCGAATCAATTTTTTTTTAAAAATCTATTAATGAAAAATCCGTTCGTGAATGTTTCCTCAAATTCTCGAATCTTAATTCGTTAAATCGACTTCGAATTTTTGAGTTAAAGATAAATTTCAAAAAGTCAAACGAATTTGTTTTGATCGAATTCGAGTTATAGGTTACAATTGAAGTACAATTGAGAGTTGGAAATGATTTTAGGAGGTTTTTACAACTCTTTTCCTATAGAAGGTTTTGGCTAAAAACGTTTATATTTCGAAATCATATTTTTTTTTGTTCTTCGTGGTGTAACACAGCGACTGCTGTGTTCTTCTTTTTTTTTTTTATATATATAATTTTTTGTTTAATTTAACAGACATCTTTTACAGATTATTTGTAAATGAATTTCAAATCTTAATTTAAGATTGTAAATCGCTGTTGTAACTAGGACATGAGTCCCTGGTCGACTAGACAAATTGAAGAAGAAGAGAAGGAAAAACTGAATACTTAACGGGTTATATAAAATATAAGTGGGTTTAAATTCAGGAAAACAAACACAGACGAGTGGTTAAGGTGGTTAGCGGGTATTCGAGAGGTCATGGGTTCGAGTCTCATCTCGGGCAATTCTTTTTGGAAAATGCTTTTAAGGGGTATACACTCTTAATTTTTATCTCTATTATTATCATTATTAATAATTATTATGATTATTATTAATATTATTTTTATTATTGTAATTGTTACCATAATTATTACTATCATTAGTATTTTTATAAGTGTTATTGGGATTATTATAAATTGTATCATTTATTATTATTATTATTATTATTATTATTATTATTATTATTATTATTATTATTATTATTATTATTATTAATATGAATTATTGTTATTAGTGATAAGTTATTGTTATCATCCTTAACATAATTAATATTATTATTATTATTATTATTGTATTGCTACATAATACCATAAAGTATTATTAGTCTTATTATTATGGTTATTATTAATTTTATTTTATTTTTACTATTAATATATATATTATTATTATTATTATGATTATGACTAATAATATTAACATTATTATCATTAGTAGTAAAATTGTTATATTCATAGTTATTATTATTAGTATTATTACAAAAAGATATTTTTATAAAAAATACATTACAAGAATATGAATATTACATATCACTATAATTTTATTATTAAAAAGATAGTAACTAAGCTATATATATAAAATATATCAATTAATACATACTAATATATTTTATCACATATAAACCCTAATATAAATTATTAACATTAATATGTTATAATGAAAAATAAACACTAGTTAAATAAAATATGTAAATTAAATATATCTACATCTATATAACAAATAATTTAACAGGTATATTATTAATAGTAATATATATTTATTTGATTACATTTATGAATATTAATAAATATACAAATGATATAGGTCCGTGAATCCGAGGTCAACCCTGCATTGTTCAGTTGTTTAATGTCGTTATATGTATTTTTACTACAAAATACATTAGGTGAGTTTCATTTACCTTTTTACCCTTTATATTTTTGGGCTGAGAATACATGCGCAACTTTTATAACTGTTTTACGAAATAGACACAAGTAATTGAAACTACATTATATGGTTGAATGATCGAAATCGAATATGCCCCTTTTTATTAAGTCTGGTAATCTAAGAATTAGGGAACAGACACCCTAATTGACGCGAACTCTAAAGATAGATCTATCGGGCCCAACAAGCCCCATCCAAAGTACCGGATGCTTTAGTACTACGAAATTTATATCATGTCCGAAGGAGGATCCTAGAATGATGGGGATATTCTTAAATGCATATTGTGAATGTCGGTTACCAGGTGTTCAATCCATATGAATGATATTTTTGTCTCTATGCATGGGACGTATGTTTACGAGAAATAGAAATATGAAATCTTGTGGTCTATTAAAATTATGAAATGATTATTTATGTTAAACTAATGAACTCACCAACCTTTTGGTTGACACTTGAAAGCATGTTTATTCTCAGGTATTCAAGAAATCTTCCGCTGTGCATTTGCTCATTTTAGAGATACTACTTGGAGTCATTCATGACATATTTCAAAAGATGTTGCATTCGAGTCGTCGCGTTCATCAAGATTATTATTAAGTCAATTATAGTTAGATATATTATGCAATGGTATGCATGCCGTCAACTTTTGATGTAATGAAAGAATGTCTTTTCAAAAACGAATGCAATGTTTGTAAAATGTATCATATAGAGGTCAAATACCTCGTGATGTAATTAACTGTTGTGGATCGTTTATAATCGATATGGACTTCGTTCGGATAGATTAGGACGGGTCTTCACAGTTGGTATCAGAGCGGTGGTCTTAGCGAACCAGGTCTTGCATTAGTGTGTCTAACTGATAGTCGTTAGGATGCATTAGTGAGTCTGGACTTCGACCGTGTCTGCATGTCAAAAGTTTTGCTTATCATTTCGTGTCAAAAATTACTTGCTTATCATTCTTAGAGAATCACTTGCTTATCATCCTTAGTCTAGACACATCTTATTGCATTGATTGCATGATTAGTGTATAGACAAAATTCATATCTTAGCATATCTGCTAATTCATATCTTAGCGTATCCCTTATTGTTACCTTTGCCTGACAGCTTTCGTAGATCCCTCCGTAACTTATGGGAATTTTGTATTATATATGCATATGTAAATTATGTATTGCAGGGTACTAATCTACATCCTATAATCTATTTTTTTTTATCAAAAATCCTTCATCTGATCGTACGAGATGAATCCCTCAATCAGTACGAGTCCCTCAGATTCCGATAGTTATTCCGATAGTTATTCCGACAGCTATTCCGATATGGATTTCCACTCGAACTCCGAAAGCAGTATAACCAGAATGAATCAACCGATCAGCCATCCTCAATTCATTGGATGAGTTCGTAGTCGACTTAAACAATGGAGACGCGAAGAAGGTGACCCTTTCCATTCACCAAATTGCCCCCTTGGCGAAGAACCTGAAGCATCTACCGGCGAATCTATCCAAAACACCATTTTAAGCCTCATTTCCAGAATAGTTCGACACTATTATATTCTATCCACAATTCTAAACCTTATTCATCCGCTCGTTCCGACCGACAATCATCCCGAAATAATAGAAGAACTTCGCGAACTTCGCGCTCAAGTAAACAATTGGGAGTATATGGTACAAAATTTACCAGGTTCAGCAACATCACCGGCACCAACCGTACCCCAACATCAATACCAGTACCACCAACAACCCAAGTTCAACATCACACACCTCGACATCTCATTATGTACCTCGAGCATAATCATTAATCTGCGATTCGTTCTACATCATTTATCTTCATTTGACATGGCAATTATGTAATCTCTAATGTTTTAGAGATTATATATTCTTGTTCAAATGGTAAATCGAATGATTTTAATATCATATTGACTCATTAAATCCATGATTACATCTGAAGGAAATATATATGTTTTCATAAAGATTGTAATTAAAAATTCTTTTGTACAAACTGTTAATGGTGAAAATATTTTAACGGGTAGGTATTACCCGAGGGATATTTAAGATTTCACATTAGTAAGTTACATTGTACGTTCTTCGAATCTAATTCAACAGTCATTTACTATCCTACTTACATCCACAGGTATACGTATTCGTTCACCGCCTAATAACCATTTTCATTCAATTTCATATTTGGATTTTGACCTATCAGAATCCAACAAGTAGCATAATGAAGAAAACATTTAACAAAATAAAATTTGTTAGAAACAGACAAATTAACTATGAGGAATTCTGTTAAGAATCCACGCTAACTGTTCCTAGCTAATTGTTCCTAGCTAACTGATTACATTTTATTTATCGCAATTTAATTATCGCAATTTACATTCTCGCAATTTTATTTATCGTCATTTAATTTCTGTTATTTACTTTACGTACTTTATTTATCGTCATTTATTTTCTGTTATTTATTTTACGCACTTTAAATATCTGGACACGTATACAAGGTTTTGACATATCATATCGACGCATCTATATATATTATTTGGAATCACCATAGACACTCTATATGCAGTAATGATCGAGTTCTCTATACAGGGTTGAGGTTGATTCTACAATAATATATATACTTAGAGTTGTGATCGAGTCTGAGACATGTACACGGGTCACGATACATATTAATTAATTCGAATATTATATAATTATTGAACTGCTAACTCTGGACTATCAACTATGGATTACCATTAATGGACAATTAAAATGAATTAAAATATTGATTATAACATATGAAACTAAAGAATTCTTCAAGTTTGCCACTTGATTTCATCTTAAACCTCATTTGTATTTTGACGATTCCAATCTACGTTCAAACTTTTCATGATTCTTGAAAACATCTCAATCGAGAGGATGAACCAACCGCACATCATTTACGGAAGGGAAGAGTGATGCATATAGCTATGCACCTGAAAACACTCGGAACCTGAGTAAACATTTAACATGTATCTGTGTTAGATCCTTTAGCATTATTATTACCCAAAATAACCTTACAATCCCTTTTCAAGGTAGTAAATTTTGTCACAGCTCCAACAAGTCAACTTCGACTTTTCACTGGGATTAGCTTATTATAACCCTGATATAAAAGTTGCCTTTCGTCATCAATACCGAAAAACTGTTTATATCTTACTACATTAGCAGTAAATTTATCAACAACATCATTGATCTTTGATCTTACGAAAAGTTATTATATTCATTGAAATCCTATCATCTTCATATCTGCATCTGATAACGAGAATTGCTGTACCAAATACCGAGAATCCGCAATCAGTATTTCGAATCTCGTAGCATTTCTACATCAATAGTTATATGTATACATATAACAATTATCTCCTAGAATTACGATCTTCAATTCTGAAATTTTGAAAAGGCACCCAGTTTACGAATCGATACTCTGAATGTTGAAAAAGCTGAATGAAGCAGCAGAAACTGTAGGCAACCGTAAAAGACATTAGTCGTCGAAAGTTTGATGATAAAGAATAATATGTTGAAAAAGTTCAGAAACGTTGGAACTGGAAAACGGATAGAGTTAACCATGAAGGAGACCAAGGACAAATACAAGGACCATACCCTATATTCAAAGAATCCAGATAATTCTGGATCCGTTGAAATCTTTAGAGAATATCTTACTCCGAAGTCATGTTAAAATCTTGCGGAAAATCTTTCTCCATCAACCATCGAACTTAGAAATTTCAAAATATCATCATCAATATCTTCGATATTTCTGAGGATATTTTCATAAATATTCTCGTCCGAAATTATATACCTCTTCGTGCTTCCTGTGTATCATTATATTGGAAACATTCAATAGAAAATTGAGTACCAAAAAGCAGATTATGCGAAACTATGAAGAAAGCCATGGACAAATCACAAAGAATAAGTTTGACTTCAAAGAATCCAAATGATTCAATGTCTGCTAAAGTCTTTAGTGAATATCTTGCTCCTTACTCTAAATCCTTGCGGACAATAATTTTCTATCATCCTCTGATCTTAGATATTTCGAGATATTATCGTATCTTTCATTATAAATATCCTCCATATTCTGAAGATATGTTTATAACTATTCTTATCTGAAATCATTAATCTCTTCGTACTATCAGTGTTACATCATATAGAAACTGTTAGTTTCTATATTCTGTAAACTTTCGAGTTTAACATATGAAAGCTATTGAAGTAATGTTAGGAACTGATGCATGAGTTAGTATAATATAATGACACTTGATCAACGTGATTATATTACAGTAAGTCATGCTGAGTTCTAATGGAACATGATGGTTCACAGTAGATCATACAACCATCATGTGCCATGTTACATAACTCTTTCATTTTACTTAACTTCTGAACATATCAAGAAAATATATTTTTGATAGTTCTATTCTCAGTGATTCTGGAAATTTGACAAATCAAATCGTGCTATTACGTCCTTTCTTGATTATAACATTAAATTCATTCGAAACTCCATACTTACAAATTCTAGACCATTACTCGTTTTATTAAAGATCGAGAGGAGATTAAAAGGACGAAGAGCTCCGAAACATAAAGGAAGATATAAAACTCGACAACAACACTGTAATTACAATAATTAAAAATTAAAACATCACGTCAATTAAAAATTAAAAGATTTCAATGAAACTACTCGTCGTCGTCAATTGTCATCTGCAAAGTAGCGTTCACCAGTCATTTCACCATCCGTGAGGTACTCTCGAGACATCGGTATTTCTATTGATGCTTCAACTGCTGTTTCAACTGATTCATCGAGATAACGATAACCCAATGTCTCTTCATCTTCAAGAACCGCATACAAAGAAATGCGTTTACCGCGATCTTCAATGGTATCTTTTATAAAGTACCATTGATCATCGGTACACAAAAAACTTGCCCTACAATCCGCATCATAATCGTCTTTATAAAAGAACACAGACGTGAATTCACACGGAACTTTTTCCTTCATAAAGGATAGCAAGTCTTGTAAACCAACATCATGAATGTCGATATCTTAAAAAGAAATACTGTCGCCCCACTTATACTCCTTCATTTGATTACGGAAATCACCTCCGTAATGAACATCGAATGAAACAATCATTGGGGGAAGTGTTAACATTTTGCAGTTTGGGAGTGTTTGATTTTGATTTTGAGAAAGGTGGAAATATAAAAGAAATATATGTTTGAGTGTATAAAATGAAGTATATGGTTGGTGTTTATATAGTGTAAAAGTGACCGTTGGGATAGCCGTTGGAATTTTTTTTTTATTTTACTAACGGCTAAAAATTTGGGAATGTTTTTGGGCGAAGGTGGACGATGCCCGTTGGGACCTCTCTCATGATAGTTTCATTCGTGCTCTTCGAATAATCAAATTATTTTATCTGTATTATTCTGCAATGATGAAAACTCTATTTATCAGCTCATATTCGTCAAGAAAACATATTTATTATTAGCCATCACGACCTCACTCAAATTTCGGGACAAAATTTCTTTAACGGGTAGGTACTGTGATGACCCGGGAATTTCCGATCAAATTTAAACTTAATCTTTATATGTTTCCGACACGATAAGCAAAGTCTGTAATGTTGAGTCTCAAAACTTTTGAACTGTTTCATTATATTCAATTGACCTTTGACTGTTCTCGACGATTCACGAATAATTAAAATTGTAAATAGATATGTATGTGTATATATATAAATATAATTATAAGTTTACATATTAACTTAATGTAAATACAAACAAATCATTTAAGTTGAATTGGAAATTTAATGTAATATATATATATAATAATTATGTTACTAATAAAATGAATATATTATATAATTAGTAAATATAACAAAAATAATAATGTATAATAATAGGTACAAGTTAAAATATAATTGATATAATATTATTACTTCCTTTATTATTAACATTAATATTAATATTATTGTTTGATAAATTATTATTTTTTAATATATATTATATAGATATGACGGTTAGTACATGTAGGGTATTATAATTACTAATATTATTATTATCCTATTATTATAATAATATCAGTATTATTAAACTTGATACATTTAATCTGTTATAGTTATTATTATTATCTTTGTTAACAACCTTATTATAAATATTAGTAAAGTTAAAATATTAGTTAGTATTCTTATTGAATATTTATTACCATTATCACTAAGGGTTTTTGTTATTATTATTATAAATGATAAATGATATTAATATCCTTATTATATCCTATTATTAATATTGTTTATATTAAAGTTAACAGTAATAATATCTCTAATATATTTATATATTACTATCAATCAATATTAAATATAAAACAAATAATTTATGCAGTCTGAATAAATTCAATCCCTGAAAAATTGCTATTGAACTGTACTAATTTTTGTTTTCAGTCTTTTGTCATAATCTAAATTCAGGAATCAAACAAACTGGAAATGGAATTGGTTAGCAGTCCCATCTATATTTTTTTTTATATATATATTTCTGTGTCTGTGAACTTCTGTCGATGAGTTCACCTTTTGAAATCAAACCACTTCAGTTTTTTTTTTGTGTAACCATCGATCTAAACAACAATTATCAATCACAATTAACCATTTATAGCATTTAAATTTGTTGAATCATACAGGGTTTTATTTTTTTTTATTTTTTTTCACTGTTATGTAGCTTTTTACTCAAGATTCGAAATCAATTTTTTTTTAAAAAATATATTAATGCAGAAATGTTCTAAATCCGTTCGTGAATGTTTCCTCAAATTCTCGAATCTTAATTTGTTAAATCGACTTCAAATTTTTGAGTCAAAGATAAATTTCAAAAAGTCAAATGAATTTGTTTTGATCGAATTCGAGTTATAGGTTACA
Organism: Rutidosis leptorrhynchoides; assembly: GCF_046630445.1. Classification (NCBI taxonomy): domain Eukaryota; kingdom Viridiplantae; phylum Streptophyta; class Magnoliopsida; order Asterales; family Asteraceae; genus Rutidosis; species Rutidosis leptorrhynchoides. The sequence continues at coordinate 473,984,413 of NC_092333.1, read as the reverse complement.
AATGAAGTACAATTGAGGGTTGGAAATGATTTTAGGAGGTTTTTACAACTCTTTTCCTATAGAAGGTTTTGGCTAAAAACGTTTATATTTCGAAATCATATTTTTTTTTGTTCTTCGTGGTGTAACACAGCGACTGCTGTGTTCTTCTTTTTTTTTTTTTATATATAATTTTTTGTTTAATTTAACAAACATCTTTTACAGATTATTTGTAAATGAATTTCAAATCTTAATTTAAGATTGTAAATCGCTGTTGTAACTAGGACATGATTCCCTGGTCGACTAGACAAATTGAAGAAGAAGAGAAGGAAAAACTGAATACTTAACGGGTTATATAAAATATAAGTGGGTTTAAATTCAGGAAAACAAACACAGACGAGTGGTTAAGGTGGTTAGCGGGTATTCGAGAGGTCATGGGTTCGAGTCTCATTTCGGGCAATTCTTTTTGGAAAATGCTTTTAAGGGGTATACACTCTTAATTTTTATCTCTATTATTATCATTATTAATAATTATTATGATTATTATTAATATTATTGTTATTATTGTAATTGTTACCATAATTATTACTATCATTAGTATTTTTATAAGTGTTATTGGGATTATTATAAATTGTATCATTTATTATTATTATTATTATTATTATTATTATTATTATTATTATTATTATTATTATTATTATTATTATTATTATTATTATTATTATTAATATGAATTATTGTTATTAGTGATAAGTTATTGTTATCATCCTTAACATAATTAATATTATTATTATTATTATTATTATTATTATTGTATTGCTACATAATACCATAAAGTATTATTAGTCTTATTATTATGGTTATTATTAATTTTATTTTATTTTTACTATTAATATATATATTATGATTATTATTATGATTATGACTAATAATATTAACATTATTATCATTAGTAGTAAAATTGTTATATTCATAGTTATTATTATTAGTATTATTACAAAAAGATATTTTTATAAAAAATACATTACAAGAATATGAATATTACATATCACTATAATTTTATTATTAAAAAGATAGTAACTAAGCTATATATATAAAATATATCAATTAATACATACTAATATATTTTATCACATATAAACCCTAATATAAATTATTAACATTAATATGTTATAATGAAAGATAAACACTAGTTAAATAAAATATGTAAATTAAATATATCTACATCTATATAACAAATAATTTAACAGGTATATTATTAATAGTAATATATATTTATTTGATTACATTTATGAATATTAATAAATATACAAATGATATAGGTCCGTGAATCCGAGGTCAACCCTGCATTGTTCAGTTGTTTAATGTCGTTATATGTATTTTTACTACAAAATATATTAGGTGAGTTTCATTTACCTTTTTACCCTTTATATTTTTGGGCTGAGAATACATGCGCAACTTTTATAACTGTTTTACGAAATAGACACAAGTAATTGAAACTAAATTATATGGTTGAATGATCGAAATCGAATATGCCCCTTTTTATTAAGTCTGGTAATCTAAGAATTAGGGAACAGACACCCTAATTGACGCGAACTCTAAAGATAGATCTATCGGGCCCAACAAGCCCCATCCAAAGTACCGGATGCTTTAGTACTTCGAAATTTATATCATGTCCGAAGGAGAATCCCGGAATGATGGGGATATTCTTAAATGCATATTGTGAATGTCGGTTACCAGGTGTTCAATCCATATGAATGATATTTTTGTCTCTATGCATGGGGCGTATGTTTACGAGAAATGGAAATATGAAATCTTGTGGTCTATTAAAATTATGAAATGATTATTTATGTTAAACTAATGAACTCACCAACCTTTTGGTTGACACTTGAAAGCATGTTTATTCTCAGGTATTCAAGAAATCTTCCGCTGTGCATTTGCTCATTTTAGAGATACTACTTGGAGTCATTCATGACATATTTCAAAAAACGTTGCATTCGAGTCGTCGCGTTCATCAAGATTATTATTAAGTCAATTATAGTTAGATATATTATGCAATGGTATGCATGCCGTCAACTTTTGATGTAATGAAAGAATGTCTTTTCAAAAACGAATGCAATGTTTGTAAAATGTATCAAATAGAGGTCAAATACCTCGTGATGTAATCAACTGTTGTGGATCGTTTATAATCAATATGGACTTCGTCCGGATGGATTAGGACGGGTCTTCACAGAGTTTAACCATGATTTTTGGATATAGTTTCATGTTCATAAGAAAAATTATTTTCCCAGAAGAACAACTTTTAAATCAAAGTTTATCATAGTTTTTAATTAACTAACCCAAAACAGCCCGCGGTGTTACTACGACGGCGTAAATCTGGTTTTACCGTGTTTTTCGTGTTTCCAGGTTTTAAATCATTAAGTTAGCATATCATATAGATATAGAACATGTGTTTAGTTGATTTTAAAATTCAAGTTAGAAAGATTAACTTTTGTTTGCGAACAAGTTTAGAATTTACTAAACTATGTTCTAGTGATTACAAGTTTAAACCTTCGAATAAGATAGCTTTATATGTATGAATCGAATGATGTTATGAACATCATTACTACCTCAAGTTTTCTGGATAAAGCTACTCGAAATGAGAAAAATAGATCTAGCTTCAAAGGATCCTTGGATGGCTTGAAAGTTCTTGAAGCTGAATCATGACACGAAAACAGTTCAAGTAAGATTTTCACTCGAAATAAGATTGTTATAGTTATAGAAATTGAATAAAAGTTTAAATATGAGTATTACCTTGTATTAGAAAGATATCTTACTGTAAATAAGAAATATTTCTTGAGTTTGGATGATCACTCTACAAGATTGGAAGTAAGCTAGCAAACTTGGAAGTATTCTTGATTTTATGAAACTAGAACTTGTAGAATTTATGAAGAACACTTAGAACTTGAAGATAGAACTTGAGAGAGATCAATTAGATGAAGAAAATTGAAGAATGAAAGTGTTTATAGGTGTTTTTGGTCGTTGGTGTATGGATTAGATATAAAGGATATGTAATTTTGTTTTCATGTAAATAAGTCATGAATGATTACTCATATTTTTGTAATTTTATGAGATATTTCATGCTAGTTTCCAAATGATGGTTCCCACATGTGTTAGGTAACTCACATGGGCTGCTAAGAGCTGATCATTAGAGTGTATATACCAATAGTACACACATCTAAAAGCTGTGTATTGTACGAGTACGAATACGGGTGCATACGAGTAGAATTGTTGATGAAACTGAACGAGGATGTAATTGTAAGTTTTTTTGTTAAGTAGAAGTATTTTGATAAGTGTCTTGAAGTCTTTCAAAAGTGTATGAATACATATTAAAACACTACATGTATATACATTTTAACTGAGTCGTTAAGTCATCGTTAGTCGTTACATGTAAGTGTTGTTTTGAAACCTTTAGGTTAACGATCTTGTTAAATGTTGTTAACCCAATGTTTATAATATCAAATGAGATTTTAAATTATTATATTATCATGATATTATGATGTACGAATATCTCTTAATATGATATATATACATTAAATGTCATTACAACGATAATCGTTACATATATGTCTCGTTTCAAAATCATTAAGTTAGTAGTCTTGTTTTTACATATATAGTTCATTATTAATATACTTAATGATATGTTTACTTATCATAATATCATGTTAACTATATATATAACCATATATATGTCATCATATAGTTTTACAAGTTTTAACGTTCGTGAATCACCGGTCAACTTGGGTGGTCAATTGTCTATATGAAACCTATTTCAATTAATCAAGTCTTAACAAGTTTGATTGCTTAATATGTTGGAAACACTTAATCATGTAAATAACAATTTCATTTAATATATATATATATAAACATGGAAAAGTTTGGGTCACTACAGTACCTACCAGTTAAATAAATTTCGTCCCGAAATTTTAAGCAGTTGGAGGTGTTGACGTATCTTCTGGAAATAAATGCGGGTATTTCTTCTTCATCTGATCTTCTCCTTCCCAAGTGAACTCAGTTCCTCTACGAGCATTCCATCGAACCTTAACAATTGGTATCTTGTTTTGCTTAAGTCTTTTAACCTCACGATCCATTATTTCGACGGGTTCTTCGATGAATTGAAGTTTTTCGTTGATTTGGATTTCATCTAACAGAATAGTGAGATCTTCTTTAGCAAAACATTTCTTCAAATTCGAGACGTGGAAAGTGTTATGTACAGCCGTGAGTTGTTGAGGTAACTCAAGTCGGTAAGCTACTGGTCCGACACGATCAATAATCTTGAATGGTCCGATATACCTTGGATTTAATTTCCCTCGTTTACCAAATCGAACAACACCTTTCCAAGGTGCAACTTTAAGCATGACCATCTCTCCAATTTCAAATTCTATATCTTTTCTTTTAATGTCAGCGTAGCTCTTTTGTCGACTTTGGGCGGTTTTCAACCGTTGTTGAATTTGGATGATCTTCTCGGTAGTTTCTTGTATTATCTCAGGACCCGTAATCTGTCTATCCCCCAATTCACTCCAACAAATTGGAGACCTGCACTTTCTACCATAAAGTGCTTCAAATGGCGCCATCTCAATGCTTGAATGGTAGCTGTTGTTGTAGGAAAATTCTGCTAACGGTAGATGTCGATCCCAACTGTTTCTGAAATCAATAAGACATGCTCGTAGCATGTCTTCAAGCGTTTGTATCGTCCTTTCGCTTTGCCCATCAGTTTGTGGATGATAGGCAGTACTCATGTCTAGACGAGTTCCTAATGCTTGCTGTAATGTCTGCCAGAATCTTGAAATAAATCTGCCATCCCTATCAGAGATAATAGAGATTGGTATTCCATGTCTGGAGACGACTTCCTTCAAATACAGTCGTGCTAACTTCGCCATCTTGTCATCTTCTCTTATTGGCAGGAAGTGAGCTGATTTGGTGAGACGATCAACTATTACCCAAATAGTATCAAAACCACTTGCAGTCCTTGGCAATTTAGTGATGAAATCCATGGTAATGTTTTCCCATTACCATTCCGGGATTTCAGGTTGTTGAAGTAGACCTGATGGTTTCTGATGCTCAGCTTTGACCTTAGAACACGTCAAACATTCTCCTACGTATTTAGCAACATCGGCTTTCATACCCGGCCACGAAAAATGTTTCTTGAGATCCTTGTACATCTTCCCCGTTCCAAGATGTATTGAGTATCTGGTTTTATGAGCTTCTCTAAGTACCATTTCTCTCATATCTCCAAATTTTGGTACCCAAATCCTTTCAGCCCTATACCGGGTTCCGTCTTCCCGAATATTAAGATGCTTCTCCGATCCTTTGGGTATTTCATCCTTTAAATTTCCCTCTTTTAAAACTCCTTGTTGCGCCTCCTTTATTTGAGTAGTAAGGTTATTGTGAATCATTATATTCATAGATTTTACTCGAACGGGTTCTCTGTCCTTCCTGCTCAAGGCGTCGGCTACCACATTTGCCTTCCCCGGGTGGTAACGAATCTCAAAGTCGTAATCATTCAACAATTCAATCCACCTACACTGCCTCATATTCAGTTGTTTCTGATTAAATATGTGTTGAAGACTTTTGTGGTCGGTATATATAATACTTTTGACTCCATATAAGTAGTGCCTCCAAGTCTTTAATGCAAAAACAACCGCGCCTAATTCTAAATCATGCGTCGTATAATTTTGTTCGTGAATCTTCAATTGTCTAGACGCATAAGCAATCACCTTCGTTCATTGCATTAATACACAACTGAGACCTTGCTTTGATGCGTCACAATAAATCACAAAATCATCATTCCCTTCAGGCAATGACAATATAGGTGCCGTAGTTAGCTTTTTCTTCAATAACTGAAACGCTTTCTCTTGTTCATCCTTCCATTCACATTTATTCCCTTTATGCGTTAATGCAGTCAAGGGTTTTTCTATTCTGGAAAAGTCTTGGATGAACCTTCTGTAGTAACCAGCTAGTCCTAAAAACTGGTGTATGTGTTTCGGAGTTTTCGGGGTTTCCCACTTTTCAAAAGTTTCTATCTTTGCCGGATCCACCTTAATACCTTCTTTGTTCACTATGTGATCGAGGAATTGAACTTCTTCCAACCAAAATGCACACTTTGAAAACTTAGCGTACAATTCTTCCTTCCTCAATACTTCTAATACCTTTCTCAAATGTTCACCGTGTTCTTGGTCATTCTTTGAGTAAATAAGTATGTCATCAATGAAAACAATGACAAACTTGTCAAGGTATGGTCCACACACTCGGTTCATAAGGTCCATGAACACAGCTGGTGCATTAGTTAAACCAAACGGCATGACCATAAACTCGTAATGACTGTAACGTGTTCTGAAAGCAGTCTTTGGAATATCATCTTCTTTCACCCGCATTTGATGATACCCGGAACGTAAGTCAATATTTGAATAAACAGACGAGCCTTGTAGTTGATCAAATAAGTCGTCGATTCTCGGTAGTGGGTAGCGGTTCTTGATGGTAAGTTTGTTCAACTCTCGGTAGTCGATACACAACCTGAATGTACCATCTTTATTCTTGACAAACAAAACAGGAGCTCCCCACGGTGATGTGCTTGGTCGAATGAAACCACGCTCTAAAAGTTCTTGTAATTGGCTTTGCAGTTCTTTCATCTCGCTGGGTGCGAGTCTGTAAGGAGCACGAGCTATTGGTGCAGCTCCTGGTACAAGATCTATTTGAAATTCAACTGATCGATGTGGGGGTAATCCCGGTAATTCTTACGGAAATACATCGGGAAATTCTTTTGCGACGGGAACATCATTGATGATCTTTTCTTCAGTTTGTACTTTCTCGACGTATGCTAGAACAGTATAGCAACCTTTTCTTATTAGTTTTTGTGCCTTCAAATTACTAATAAGATGTAGCTTCGTGTTGCCCTTTTCTCCGTACACCATTAAGGGTTTTCCTTTTTCTCGTATAATGCGAATTGCATTTTTGTAACAAACGATCTCTGCTTTCACTTCTTTCATCCAGTCCATACTGATTATCACATCAAAACTCCCTAACTCTACTGGTATCAAGTCAATCTTAAATGTTTCGCTAACCAGTTTAATTTCTCGATTCCGACATATATTATCTGCTGAAATTAATTTACCATTTGCTAATTCGAGTAAAAATTTACTATCCAAAGGCGTCAATGGACAACTTAATTTAGCACAAAAATCTCTACTCATATAGCTTCTATCCGCACCCGAATCAAATAAAACATAAGCAGATTTATTGTCAATAAGAAATGTACCCGTAACAAGCTCCAGGTCTTCATGTGCCTCTGCCGCATTAATATTGAAAACTCTTCCACGGCCTTGACCATTCGTGTTCTCCTGGTTCGGGCAATTTCTAATAATGTAGCCCGGTTTTCCACATTTATAACAAACTACATTGGCATAACTTGCTCCGACACTACTTGCTCCGCCATTACTCGTTCCGACACCATTTGTTCCTTTCATTCTATTAACCCCTGGTCCGTAGACCTCACACTTCGCCGTGCTATGACCATTTCTTTTACACTTGTTGCAAAATTTGGTGCAGGACCCCGAGTGATACTTTTCACACCTTTGGCATAGCTGCTTCTGATTGTTGTTGTTGTTGCGGTTATTATTGTTGTTGGGATGATTGTTGTAGTTGATGTTGTTGTTGTTGTTGTTGTTGTTGTTGTTGTTGTTGTTGTTGTTGTTGTTGTTGTTGTTGTTGTTGTTGTTGTTGTTGTTGTTGTTGTTGTTGTTGTTGTTGTTGTTGTTGTTGTTGGGCCGTTTGTTATAGTTACGATTAATGTTGTTGTTGTTGGGATAGTTGTTGCGATTATTGTTGTAATTGCTGTTGTTGTTGTATCGGTGATTCTTATCACCGTTTTCCTCCCACTTTCTTTTGACTTGCTTCACATTGGCCTCTTCAGCAGTCTATTCTTTAATTCTTTCTTCAATCTGGTTCACTAGTTTGTGAGCCATTCTACATGCCTGTTGTATGGAGGCGGGCTCTTGTGAACTTATATCTTCTTGGATTCTTTCTGGTAATCCTTTCACAAACGCACCGATCTTCTCTTCCTCATCTTCGAACGCTCCCAGACACAATAGGCACAATTCTGTGAATTGTCTTTCGTATTTCGTAGTATTTCGTAGAGTAATATGAACTTATTTATAAAAGCTCTTTCTTTAAATTAGCGTTTTATACTCTTTAATTCGGGTAGTACCTACCCGTTAAGTTCATACTTAGTAGCTAACATACCATTTCAACTACGACAATTCTATATGAAAAACTAATCACAAAAAAAAAAAAAAATATCATATTCAAACCTTTATACAATAACTTGCAAACTTACAATACCGCTTTTTTACATATAGCATGAAATATAGCACATAAAACTTTGATACAAAGTAGTTGCGAAGATAATTCTAGTTAATAAATAAGGCGTTCAGCAAAGGCAATAAAGACACGTAATTCATATGTCCAGAAACAAGTCATGCATTCTGGTTTTACTAATACCACTTCCCATCTTTGGTTTTGTGGAACATAACTGTTGTGACCGATAGTAATACAATGTGTTGTAACGTCGTCAAAAGGATGAAGGTTATGTAATGACCAACAGTCTCGTAATAACCTAAAAACCTCATTTCTTACCCCAATTACCGACTCCTTCACTTGTGGGAACGTTTTATTTAATAGTTGTAGCCCGATGTTCTTGTTCTCACTTTGGTGAGAAGCGAACATTACTAATCCGTAAGCATAACATGCTTCTTTATGTTGCATGTTAGCCGCTTTTTCTAAATCATGAAGTCCTATATTCGGATATATTGAGTCAAAATAATTTCTTAACCCGTTACGTAAAATAGCATTTGGGTTCCCCGCAATATATGTGTCAAAGTAAACACATCGTAACTTATGAATTTCCCAATGTGATATCCCCCATCTTTCGAACGAAAGCCTTTTATAAATCAAGGCATTCTTGGAACGTTCTTTGAATGTCTTACAAACTGATCTCGCCTTAAATAGTTGTGCCGAGGAATTCTGACCGACACTAGACAAGATTTCATCAATCATGTCTCCGGGTAGGTCTCTTAAAATATTGGGTTGTCTATCCATTTTGTGTTTTTATACTGTAAAATAGACAAGAGTTAGATTCATAAAAAAAAATACTTAATAATACAAGCAATTTTTACATATATCATAAAGCATAAGCACACTATATTACATATATTACACCACACGAATACAACTATCTTATTCCGACTCGCTCGTTTCTTCTTCTTCGGTTTTGGTTCGTTTTGCCAAGTTTCTAGGGATATATGATGTTCCCCTAATACGAGCCATCGTTTTCCACATTGGTTTAGAAAAACCTGGTGGTTTAGAGGTTCCCGGGTTATTGTCACAACTTAAGAAATACGGGTGTTGACGATACATATAAAGTTCATCGGGTTTGGAATCAAATTTCTCTATTTTTATGCCCTTTCCCTTATTGTTCTCTTTTGCCTTATTAAATTGTATTGGGGTAATTTCTATAACATCATCGGAATCCTTGTCGGGATCCGATTCATCGGAGAATTGGTAATCCTCCCAATACTTTGCTTCCTTGGCGGAAACACCATTGACCATAATTAACTTTGGTCGGTTGGTTGAGGATTTTCTTCTACTTAACCGTTTTATTATTTCCCCCACTGGTTCTATTTCTTCTTCCGGTTCCGATTCTTCTTCCGGTTCCGATTCTTCTTCCGGTTCCGACTCTTCTTCCGGTTCCTCTTCGGGAACTTGTGAATCAGTCCACGAATCATTCCAATTTACATTTGACTCTTCATTATTATTAGGTGAGTCAATGGGACTTGTTCTAGAGGTAGACATCTATCACATAATATCAAACACGTTAAGAGATTAATATATCACATAATATTCACATGTTAAAAATATATAGTTTCCAAAAAAATTTGTTAAGCAATCATTTTTCAAGTAAACACGGTCGAAGTCCAGACTCACTAATGCATCCTAACAAACTCGATAAGATACACTAATGCAAAATTCTGGTTCTCTAAGACCAATGCTCGGATACCAACTGAAATGTCCCGTTCATATTGATTATAAACGTTCCATATTAATTGATTTCGTTGCGAGGTTTTGACCTCTATATGAGATGTTTTTCAAAGACTGCATTCATTTTTAAAACAACCTTAACCTTTATTTCATCAATAAAGGTTTAAAAAGCTTTACGTAGATTATCAAATAATGATAATCTAAAATATCCTGTTTACACGCGACCATTACATAATGGTTTATAATACAAATATGTTACAACGAAATAAGTTTCTTGAATGCAGTTTTTACACAATATCATACAAGCATGGACTCTAAATCTCGTCCTTATTTAAGTATGCGACAGCGGAAGCTCTTAATAATCACCTGAGAATAAACATGCTTAAAACGTCAACAAAAATGTTGGTGAGTTATAGGTTTAACCTATATATTATCAAATCATAATAATAGACCACAAGATTTCATATTTCAATACACATCCCATACATAGAGATAAAAATCATTCATATGGAGAACACCTGGTAACCGACATTAACAAGATGCATATTTAAGAATATCTCCATCATTCCGGGACACCCTTCGGATATGATATAAATTTCGAAGTACTAAAGCATCCGGTACTTTGGATGGGGTTTGTTAGGCCCAATAGATCTATCTTTAGGATTCGCGTCAATTAGGGTGTCTGTTCCCTAATTCTTAGATTACCAGACTTAATAAAAAGGGGAATATTTGATTTCGATAATTCAACCATAGAATGTAGTTTCACGTACTTGTGTCTATTTTGTAAATCATTTATAAAACCTGCATGTATTCTCATCCCAAAAATATTAGATTTTAAAAGTGGGACTATAACTCACTTTCACAGATTTTTTTACTTCGTCGGGAAGTAAGACTTGGCCACTGTTCGATTCACGAACCAATAACAAATATGTACATATATATCAAAGTATGTTCAAAATATATTTACAACACTTTTAATACATTTTGATGTTTTAAGTTTATTAAGTCTGCTATCCTCGTTAGTAACCTACAACTAGTTGTCCACAGTTAGATGTATAGAAATAAATCGATATATATTATCTTGAATCAATCCACGACCCAGTGTATACACGTCTCAGGCTAGATCACAACTCAACGTATATATATTTTTGGAATCAACCTCAACCCTGTATAGCTTACTCCCACATTACTGCATATAGAGTGTCTATAGTTGTTTCAAATAATATATACACATGGGTCGATATGATATGTCAAAACATTTGCATACGTGTATATGGTATCCCAAGATTACATAATATATTAGAATACATGTATAATACAATATAAGTTAGCTAGAATATGATTAATATAGATTTGTTACCAATTTTCACGTTGCTACAACAAGAAAAATTATCCAATCTTATTTTACCCATAACTTCTTCATTTTAAATCCGTTTTGAGTGAATCAAATTGCTATGGTTTCATATTGAACTCTATTTTATGAATCTAAACAGAAAAAGTATAGGTTTATAGTCGGAAATATAAGTTACAAGTCGTTTTTGTAAAGGTAGTCATTTTTCAGTCGAAAGAACGACGTCTAGATGACCATTTTAGAAAACATACTTCCAGTTTGAGTTTAACCATGATTTTTGGATATAGTTTCATGTTCATAAGAAAAATTATTTTCCCGAAAGAACAACTTTTAAATCAAAGTTTATCATAGTTTTTAATTAACTAACCCAAAACAGCCTGCAGTGTTACTACGATGGCGTAAATTCGGTTTTACGGTGTTTTTCGTGTTTCCGGGTTTTAAATCATTAAGTTAGCATATCATATAGATATAGAAAATGTGTTTAGTTGATTTTAAAAGTCAAGTTAGAAAGATTAACTTTTGTTTGCGAACAAGTTTAGAATTAACTAAACTATGTTCTAGTGATTACAAGTTTAAACCTTCGAATAAGATAGCTTTATATGTATGAATCGAATGATATTATGAACATCATTACTACCTCAAGTTTTCTGGATAAAGCTACTGGAAATGAGAAAAATGGATCTAGCTTCAAAGGATCCTTGGATGGCTTGAAAGTTCTTGAAGCTGAATCATGACACGAAAACAGTTCAAGTAAGATTTTCACTCGAAATAAGATTGTTATAGTTATAGAAATTGAATCAAAGTTTGAATATGAGTATTACCTTGTATTAGAAAGATATCTTACTGTAAATAAGAAAGATTTCTTGAGGTTGGATGATCACTCTACAAGATTGGAAGTAAGCTAGCAAACTTGGAAGTATTCTTGATTTTATGAAACTAGAACTTGTAGAATTTATGAAGAACACTTAGAACTTGAAGATAGAACTTGAAGATAGAACTTGAGAGAGATCAATTATATGAATAAAATTGAAGAATGAAAGTGTTTGTAGGTGTTTTTGGTCATTGGTGTATGGATTAGATATAAAGGATATGTAATTTTGTTTTCATGTAAATAAGTCATGAATGATTACTCATATTTTTGTAATTTTATGAGATATTTCATGCTAGTTGCCAAATAATGGTTCCCACATGTGTTAGGTGACTCACATGGGCTGCTAAGAGCTGATCATTGGAGTGTATATACCAATAGTACATACATCTAAAAGCTGTGTATTGTACGAGTATGAATACGGGTGCATACGAGTAGAATTGTTGATGAAAATGAATGAGGATGTAATTGTAAGCATTTTTGTTAAGTAGAAGTATTTTGATAAGTGTCTTGAAGTCTTTAAAAAGTTTATGAATACATATTAAAACACTACATGTATATACATTTTAACTGAGTCGTTAAGTCATCGTTAGTCGTTACTTGTAAGTGTTGTTTTGAAACCTTTAGGTTAACGATCTTGTTAAATGTTGTTAACCCAATGTTTATAATATCAAATGAGATTTTAAATTATTATATTATCATGATATTATGATGTACGAATATCTCTTAATATGATATATATACATTAAATGTCGTTACAACGATAATCGTTACATATATGTCTCGTTTCAAAATCATTAAGTTAGTAGTCTTGTTTTTACATATGTAGTTCATTATTAATATACTTAATGATATGTTTACTTATCACAATATCATGTTAACTATATATATAACCATATATATGTCATCATATAGTTTTTATAAGTTTTAACGTTCGTGAATCACCGGTCAACTTGGGTGGTCAATTGTGAAATGTCCCGTTCTTATTGATTAAAAACGTTCCATATTAATTGATTTCGTTGCGAGGTTTTGACCTCTATATGAGACGATTTTTTTTCAAAGACTGCATTCATTTTTAAAACAAACCATAACCTTTATTTCATAAATAAAGGTTTAAAAAAACTTTACGTAGATTATCAAATAAAGATAATCTAAAATATCCTGTTTACATTACATAATGGTTTACAATACAAATATGTTACATCGAAATCAGTTTCTTGAATGCAGTTTTTACACAATATCATACAAACATGGTCTCCAAATCTTGTCCTTATTTTAGTATGCAACAGCAGAATCTCTTAGTATTCACCTGAGAATAAACATGCTTTAAACGTCAACAAAAATGTTGGTGAGTTATAGGTTTAACCTATATATATCAAATCGTAACAATAGACCACAAGATTTCATATTTCAATACACATCCCATACATAGAGATAAAAATCATTCATATGGTGAACACCTGGTAACCGACATTAACAAGATGCATATATAAGAATATCCCCATCATTCCGGGACACCCTTCGGATATGATATAAATTTCGAAGTACTAAAGCATCCGGTACTTTGGATGGGGTTTGTTAGGCCCAATAGATCTATCTTTAGGATTCGCGTCAATTAGGGTGTCTGTTCCCTAATTCTTAGATTACCAGACTTAATAAAAAGGGGCATATTCGATTTCGATAATTCAACCATAGAATGTAGTTTCACGTACTTGTGTCTATTTTGTAAATCATTTATAAAACCTGCATGTATTCTCATCCCAAAAATATTAGATTTTAAGAGTGGGACTATAACTCACTTTCACAGATTTTTACTTCGTCAGGAAGTAAGACTTGGCCACTGGTTTATTCACTAACCTATAACAATATATACATATATATCAAAGTATGTTCAAAATATATTTACAATACTTTTAATACATTTTGATGTTTTAAGTTTATTAAGTCAGCTGTCCTCGTTAGTAACCTACAACTAGTTGTCCACAGTTAGATGTACAGAAATAAATCGATAAATATTATCTTGAATCAATCCACGACCTAGTGTATACGTATCTCAGTATTGATCACAACTCAAACTATATATATATTTTGGAATCAACCTCAACCCTGTATAGCTAACTCCAACATTCACATATAGAGTGTCTATGGTTGTTCCGCAATATATATATATATAGATGGGTCGACATGATAGGTTGAAACATTGTATACGTGTCTATGGTATCTCAAGATTACATAATATACAATATAAGTTGATTAGGTTATGGTTGGAATAGATTTATTACTAACTTTCACGTAGGTAAAATGAGTAGTTTTTATCAATCTTGTTTTACTCGCCATTTCTTCGTTTCTAATCCGTTTTGAGTGATTCCAGTGGCCACGATTTCGTATTGAACTTAACTTTATGAATCTAAATAGAAAAAGTATAAGTTTATAGTCGGAAATACAAGTTTCAAGTCGTTTTTGAAAGAGGTAGTCATTTCCGTCGAAAGAACGACATCTTGATGACCATTTTGAAAAACATACTTTCACTTTGAGTTTAACCATGATTTTTGGATATAGTTTCATGTTCATAAGAAAAATCATTTTTCCAGAAGTATAGCTTTTAAATCAAAGTTCTTCTTAGCTTTTAATTATCCCAACCAAAACAGCCCCCGGTTTTACTACGACGGCGTATATCCAGTTTTATGGTGTTTATCGTGTTTCCGGGTTTTAAATCATTAAATTAGCATATCATATAGATATAGAACATGTGTTTAGTTGATTTTAAAAGTCTAGTTAGAAGGATTAACTTTATTTGCGAACATGTTTAGAATTAACTAAACTATGTTCTAGTGATTACAAGTTTATAACGTTGAATAAGACAGCTTTTTATGTATGAATCGAATGATGTTATGAACATCATTACTACCTCAAGTTCCTAGGATAAACCTACTGGAAATGAGAAAAATGGATCTAGCTTCAAAGGATCCTTGGATGGCTTGAAAGTTCTTGAAGTAGAATCATGACACGAAAACAATTTCAAGTAAGATTTCCACTCGAAATAAGATTGTTATAGTTATAGAAATTGAATTAAAGTTTGAATATGATTATTACCTTGTATTAGAAAGATAACCTACTGTAAGCAACAAAGGTTTCTTGATCTTGGATGATTACTTGGAATGGATTTAGAAAACTTGGAAGTAAACTTGCAATCTTGGAAGTATTCTTGATTTTATGAAACTAGAACTTTTGGAATTTATGAAGAACACTTAGAACTTGAAGATAGAACTTGAGAGAGATCAATTAGATGAAGAAAATTGAAGAATTAAAGTGTTTGTAGGTGTTTCTGGTCGTTGGTGTATGGATTAGATATAAAGGATATGTAATTTTGTTTTCATGTAAATAAGTCATGAATGATTACTCATATATTTGTAATTTTATGAGATATTTCATGCTAGTTGCCAAATGATGGTTCCCACATGTGTTAGGTGACTCACATGGGCTGCTAAGAGCTGATCATTGGAGTGTATATACCAATAGTACATACATCTAAAAGCTGTGTATTGTACGAGTACGAATACGGGTGCATACGAGTAGATTTGTTGATGAAACTGAACGAGGATGTAATTGTAAGCATTTTTGTTAAGTAGAAGTATTTTGATAAGTGTCTTGAAGTCTTTAAAAAGTGTATGAATACATATTAAAACACTACATGTATATACATTTTAACTGAGTCGTTAAGTCATCGTTAGTCGTTACATGTAAATGTTGTTTTGAAACCTTTAGGTTAACGATCTTATTAAATGTTGTTAACCCAATGTTTATAATATCAAATGAGATTTTAAATTATTATATTATCATGATATTATGATGTACGAATATCTCTTAATATGATCTATATACATTAAATGTCGTTACAACGATAATCGTTACATATATGTCTCGTTTCAAAATCATTAAGTTAGTAGTCTTATTTTTACATATGTAATTCATTGTTAATACACTTAATGATATATTTACTTATCATTTAACATAATTAACCAAGTGTATCAATATCTTAATATGATTCATATGTACCTAGTAAGACGTTATAACGATAATCGTTATATATATCGTTTTCGAGTTTCTTAATTTAATAGTCTCATTTTTATGTATATAACTCAATGTTAAAATACCTAATGAGATACATACTTATAATAAAATCATGTTAACTATATATATAACCATATATATGTCATCGTATAGTTTTTACAAGTTTTAACGTTCGTGAATCACCGGTCAACTTGGGTGGTCATTTTTCTATATGAAACCTATTCCAATTAATCAAATCTTAATAAGTTTGATTGCTTAACATGTTGGAAACACTTAATCATGTAAATATCAATTTCATTTAATAAATATAAACATGGAAAAGTTCGGGTCACTACAAATTGTCTATATGAAACCTATTTCAATTAATCAAATCTTAACAAGTTTGATTACTTAATATGTTAGAAACACTTAATCATGTAAATAACAATTTCATTTAATATATATATAAACATGGAAAAGTCCGGGTCACTACATAATGACATCATCATTATAGGATTTTAATAGAAACTGTAGATAGATAGATTAAGTACATTTTTGTAACACTAAAACGTGGTTTTGAAATTAAACAACACCACATGCACAACCGTTTGATTACTTTTATTATTTTATAAATCATTTTGATTTTATTTATTCACCTTAAGTCGGTAATTAAATATGAGATTTCAAAAAATAATAAGGATAGTAAATGATAAATAGAAAAACCTATCTCAGCTCGTAATATTGGCAAATATTGAATTACTAGTGAAATGAGTTGTGAAATCACGGGTTTGTTTAAACGAAACAATTTAATAACATGTTTTATGTGACGACCCGGCAATTTTCGACCAAATTTAAACTTAATTCTTATATGATTCCGACACGATAAGCAAAGTCTGATAGATTGAGTCTCAAAAACTTTGAACTGTTTCATATATTTATTTGATCTTTGACTGTTCCCTAAGATTCACGAACCAATGTTTGTAAATAAATATGTATATATTTATATAAATGAAAGTATATATAATAATTTGAAATTATAAAATAAACATTAGAATTAAATATGAAATATGGGATACAAAAATAAATAAGCTGTAATTTAGAATGAAACTATATATAAATGTATATATAATTATTACGATATGTATATTTGAATATATATATAAAATATAATTGTTATATTAATATTAATATCATTACTTTCATTATTTGTATTATTAATATGATTAGTTCTAATATGAATTTTGATATGTATAGGTTAGTATATTATTATTATTACTAATATTATTATTATCCTTAATAATATTAATAATATTATAACTAATATTATTATCAGTATCATTAATAAGATTATTATTATCATTATTATCAATATTGGAAATTAAAGTTATTTAAATTGTTAGTATTAATACTATCATATTATCATTTTTATCAGTAATATTATTCTTAACATTATTATTAGTATTATTAATTATTAGTAGTATTAATATATTTATAATTGTTAAATAACAAAATGGAAGAGCTAGATTATATATATATATATATATATATATATATATATATATATATATATATATATATATATATATATATAAACAAAATACATAAATACAGATAATATATATAAATACATATACATATATAAAATACAGATATATATTTATATATAAATACATGTATATATATTTATAAAAATACGATTAATACATACATGAATATAGAAAAAGGACATATTCTGTTTACAATCGTGATCATAGCGTGATTCAATTTTGTTCTTATCTACAAAATTGATTCCAATTCGTACGAATCCAAAACCTACTCCATAATCCAAACAAATTCGGTTGGCAATCGATGTCACTTTTCATTTTTTTATTTTTCTTTATGTACGAGTAAAGGTTCCTGTCGACGTCATTCTACTACAAAACAAAGTTAATCGAATTTTGATGCTGTAAAATCTTCCCATATCATATTAGGTATAACCAACACAGTAATAGAGAATCAAAGAAAAATAGAAAGAAATAAAGAAAATAAGATTATATCTTTCAGCTTCTGTTTTTCCTGTCTTCATTTCTATTCGAAGACCACCCAAAATACAACCATTTCATCATCATCTTTGATCACCAAACAACATTCGACTTCACCTCCATACCATCATCAAAGCCTGCTTATGGTATTCAAAGTTAAACCAAATCCATCACTTTATCAAGCTATTACTCTTTAAGCCGGGATATCTCAACCCCATTACCAATCACACACGCATATGATCATAAAACTTATTCAAATTTTCATGAAACTCACCTTTGATCACAACCTTCTAGCACCGTGAGACACCATCACCAAAACCAAACGTTTCTTCTCCTTCCAGCTTTCATTTTTCTGTGCCATTCGTCTACTACAGCTGCTAACTTTTCTATTCAAAAGAAGTGCCAACATCTGCTAATATTTCTCGTTTCTTTCACAAAAACAATCACCGGAGACTACCACTTTACCACCTCAAATTTAGAACTTCATGCTACTGCATAATGTGCTGCTATGTTCCAAATTTTTTCCCCGAAAAGAGCTGCTGTCCCATCTCCAGATTATACTTCCATGCAATAACCTTTTGTTTCTACTTCTTTTAAAGATAAGTGACAAGTGATGACTAGAGGGATGGGTCAATATATATTCACAATTGGGGGTTGTCTATTTGGATGTTTTGAATATTTAAAATACCTCATATAATCAATTCCTAGTGGAAAATTATGCTTGTGAAGCTAAAAGCAAATAAGTGGCCGACATTAAGAGTCACAAAAGTAGTGTTTAATTATATATTTTTTTTCTCGATGGGAGTGATTGCTCATGGCATCTTTCCTGATTGTTATTTTATATATAAACCAGATCCAAAGTGCTGCTATGGGACGCTTTTACTCGTTAGGCTGTATTGATTCCATTTTTATATTAGCAGGCCATTATATGATTAAAGGCAGGTCGAAAATCATTTATCCTGTTGGACCGATGTGTTTTTAAACTTAGGAAGTTTTGATGGACCAAGGTATATTAGGCTCCTTTGGTTTTATAAAAAGACTACACAATTAAGTTTTGTTGTTGGGCTAAAACTGGGCCGTAAAAGCCTGAATAACATGGGTTTCTAATTCTGTTATTTGTATACACAAAGTGATATTGATGATGTAGTAATTTGATAATGGCAGAATAGATGTATGATGATGATGATGATGATAAAAATGAGATTAAGATTATGATTTCATGTGAAAAAGGTGATGATTAATGATAGTTGATGATGGAAGTTATGGTGTTAACGTTGATGAGGAAGTCATTATGGTGATGATTTATGAATGTGTCGATGATGATAATGATAGTAATATGATGATGATAATCCGTAGGATTATGAAAATGATGACTTCCTGATTATGATGATGAGGATAACTGATATAGTTATGATAGGAAAATGAAGAAGAATAAGGGGATCAGGAAAAAAAAAATGGGTTGTATATAGTTGGAATCAAACTTAAAATAGGAAAGCAATGATGGAGGAGCGGTTGGGATTGTTGTGTGGAACAAGAGGTCTCAGGTTCGAACCTCGGCATAGGCAGTTTACCTTTTTAAAAAAACTTCCCATTAAGGTAGTTATTATTGCTATTATTTTCTATTTTTATTATTATTATTAATTATTATTGGTATTATTATTATTAACCAAATACACTTTTTAATTACTATTATTAATATTATTTTACCAAATAAATAATTGCTATATAAAAATATATTTAAATAGATATGACATAACTATATTAATATTTTTATAATAAATACTAATTATGTATCTAAAGTATATAGAATAAAAATAGTTAATTAAGTTATTAATGAAACATATCATTTACTAAAATAACAAATATATATATTTCTTTGATTACAATTATGTGTGTTAATATATATATAAATGATATAGGTTCATGAATCTGAGGTCAACCCTACTCTTGTTAAATGACGTCATATGTATTTTTACTACAAAATACAATATGTGGGTTTCATTTGCTCCCTTTTTAAATGCTTTTGCAATATATATTTTTGGGACTGAGAATACATGCGCTGCTTTTATAACTGTTTTACGAAATGGACACAAGTAATTGAAACTACATTATATGGTTGAATTATCGAAATCGAATATGCCCCTTTTTATTAAGTCTGATAATCTAAGAATTAGGGAACAGACACCCTAATTGACGCGAACTCTAAAGATAGATCTATCGGGCCCAACAAGCCCCATCCAAAGTACCGGATGCTTTAGTACTTTGAAATTTATATCATGTTCGAAGGAGGATCCCTGAATGATGGGGATATTCTTATATGTATATTGTGAATGTCGGTTACCAGGTGTTCAAACCATATGAATGATATTTTTGTCTCTATGCATGGGACGTATGTTTATGAGAAATGGAAATATGAAATCTTGTGGTCTATTAAAATTATGAAATGATTATTTATGATAAACTAATGAACTCACCAACCTTTTGGTTGACACTTGAAAGCATGTTTATTCTCAGGTACGAAAGAAATCTTCCGCTGTGTATTTGCTCATTTTATAGATATTACCTGGAGTCATTCATGGCATATTTCAAAAGACGTTGCATTCAAGTCGTCGAGTTCATCAACATTATTATTAAGTCAATTATAGTTGGATATATTATGAAATGGTATGCATGCCTGTCAACTTTCGATGTAATGAAAGATTTTCTTTTCAAAAACAAATGCAATGTTTGTAAAATGTATCCTATAGAGGTCAAGTACCTCGCTATGTAATCAACTGTTGTGAATCGTTTATAATCGATATGGACTTCATCCGGATAGATTAGGACGGGTCCTTTCATTTTAGGTATTAAGTGAATGTAAATGCTAAACTCATTTATTTTAATGACCCGTTTGACTAAGAAACTTTTCGTTGTTGTTACAAATATATTGAGACATGTATTTTCGCATATATATGTAACGTAATTAATTTCACAAAAAGAATCCATATTTGAATATTAATAATATAATTATTATAATTATAATTATTATATTAAAATAAATAATATTTATAAAATTCACTCAAATATATAGAGACATGTATTATCGTAGAAGACAGTTAATGGATGATAACAAATTTTGAGTTAATGGATGCATGATAACAAATTTTGAGCTAATTTCATAATAGATTGCTCAAATCACTAAAATTGTCTATTTTATTTTAATCATAATTTAATATTATTATATTATATTTGAACGTGGATATCAATGACTTTGATCTAATGGTCCTCATCCAAAGTTACTTTTAATCTAAGGGTTAATTATTTTCCATGTAATCTTTTAGTTAATATGATTTGCTGATAAAATTAGAAGTATATATATACTGTGTATTTTATTTATACTCTAAATCATCATTAAGTGCAGACGTGGAACTTTAACGTCGGTTGAGTATACCAAAAATCAATTTTAAAAGGACGTGGGCAGATGGCAAGTTGCCTTACAATATCTTTTAAACAAAATACAAAAATATATGGATGTTAGGCATCTCCAAAAAAATAAAAAAAGGATGTTAGGGTTAGACAAGCGAACATTCTAGAGGATCTTCCACAAGATATGCTTGTGGAAATCTTGTCTAGAGTTGGTCAGAATTCATCCGCTCAATTATTCATGGTAAAGTTGGTTTGTAAAGCATTTGAGAAGCTTTCCGAGCATGCTTTGATTTATAAAAGGCTTTCCTTTGATAGGTGGTGTATCTCACCTTGGGGAAACCATAAGTTGGCCAATATTTTCATTTTTTCTATGTATTTTGGAAACCCTAATGCAATTTTTCGCTTGTTTGAGGGCTTATTATGATTCTAAATACCCCGATATAGGGCCTTATTTATTAGAAAAAGCTTCGAATATGCAACTTAAAGAGGCATGTTATGTTTATGGTTTGGTCATGTTTGCCTCTCACCAAATAGAGAAAAAGGACATCGGATTACAAATTCTTAATCAAACATTTCCACCGGTGCCGGATTTGGTGGTTGAGGTGAGAACCAAGGTTTTTGATTTGTTGTGACGTCTTGGGTATTATTTAACCACCATCCTTTTGATGACGTCGCAACGTGCTGCACTATCAAGGGCCACAATGGTTATTTTCCACTTGACCTTTGGAGGGAAATTATATTGACTAAACCGGAATGCATGTCTTATTTTTGGTCCTATGAGTTGCGTGTTTTTGCTGAACGATTTGGGTTTAACTAGATTTGTTAGTATTTTATGTTTTATATATTTTAGATTTTGTATAAATTTTACTCATCAGTTAATGTAAATATTTAATTATGTCTATTAGTGTATCATATATCAGTTTATTTCCATTTGAAATGTTATATGTTAATTACGGAGTACTAGTACGTTTGTGATGTTACTGTATTTTTATAATCTATGTTAAGTAATACTGTAATATACAATACTGAGTGGAAAGTAAAATAATCATGACTTTAGATTATTACCTACATAATAGGTCAGAATTACCTGCATAATAGGCCATGATAGCATGTAACTTACTGTTATCTATAAAGTAAATTACAAGTTACAACACATACAAAATATTTCTTTATTTGTTGGATTTAGTCACTAGATAACCATTCTCATTATTATCATGAAATTTATAAAAAAATCCATTCTCATTATTTTTATTAAATGCACATTATTAATCTTATTAACGCACTACAAAAAATTCTCTTTTTTTGACATTTGCATTATTTTTTGATGCCTTAAAATGTAAATAATTTGACATGTTTTTGACACCTATATGTGTTACTAAGTTTTTGACACTTAAATTGCCAAAAGAAAACTTTTTGACACTTTAAGAGTGTCAAAAAGTTAATACAAATTCATATTTTTTTGACACTTCAATTTCTTTAACATCATATTTTTCCACGCTTTCAACTTTTTAATACTTATAGGTGTCAAAAACATGTCAAAGTTATTCATGAGTTAATTGTCAAAATAATTGGAAGTGTCAAAAAATGAATATTTATTTGTAGTGACTCAAAACAAATCTGTACAATCAGGGGCAGAAACCCTCAACATATCCCACATGAAGGACAAAACACTAGAACAAGTGAGAAGAAGCAAAATACAAAGGTTGTAATCTAACCATTCTCATTATTATCTTGAAATTTAAATTCAAAAATTAGATTTCAATCTATATATGTGACGACCTGGAAATTTTTGACCAAATTTAAATTTAATCTTTATATAATTCTGACTTGATAAGCAATGAATTTTAATACGTCTTGAACCTCCAGAAAGAGTTTTACACAAGCTTTTTGTAACAACCCGACTTTTTCCGTTTACTATCGTTACTTGTCCGTTAAGTGTTTAACGGTGATTACTTAAACTTTGTGTATTTAATTGACTTAAGTACATACTTAATAGAGGAATGTTTGAATTAATATATTATATTAATTTACGATTTATTTCGGATAGCGAAAGAACTAGAAAACGTTACAGTTAAGTTTATCGTCTAGAAGGCTTTTCAGTTTACGGAACTCAGAAAAACGACACAATAATTATTTTCGATAATTATTGACTTTGAGAAAATTATTTTTAATTTATTATTTATTTAATGAATTAAACTTGGTGATTGCGTTTCAAAGACTAGTTAACGTTCCGGAGACCCGGTACGGTTAACGGCACTCGAAACGAACCACGCGCGTACAAGTAAATTAGCAAAACGAGCCCAGGATACCTATTAGAGGGCCCTACAGCCGAACCCACCCCCCATGCACCTTAATGGACTTAATTTGGCTAGTGGATCATTAGTGGTTGGTGTTTAGGCCTAATTACTAACTATAAAAGGAAAATAAATCACAAGAACCCTCATTTGTTTCCCCTACAAGTCGACACCCCCTTCCACTCTCCCTCTCTTTAGCCATCGGCCATCACCAACACCTTACCACCATCAAAAGTTGTTTTTGGAAGAAACCTTGTGCACGAAAGACGTTCCTTGTGTCGTTCTCTACGCGTTAGTGTGTTCGATTTAATTGCTTGAGGTATAATTAGTAACCCTTACTTTAATAATTCAGTTTTTGTGTTCAATTACATGGTGTATTAGAGTCTAGTGCTCAACTAATGATGTCTAGTGTTGTTAATTGTTGATTGATTGCGAAATTAACATTGTATGATTGAAAAATGAATTTATTTATTGATGATCTGATTAAATTGATATGAGATCTAACTTTGTAATATGTTTAATTAGAAAGATATCGAAAAGTTATTAATTTTAGACTCCGATTTTGCGTGATTTCGTTATCGTATGCTCAAGATATCCGTAATCGAAGATTACGTTAGGGTTTGCATGAAATCCGAATTTTTTGAGTTGCATGCTATGTGTTTTAGCTTATGAAAGTTGTGCTACTGTATTCCTTGAGAAAATTTATGCAATTTAGACTAAAGATTTGCGTTAGAAGGTTATGTAATGCTTCCGATATGATTAAACGAAGTTTTGGTTCGTAAAGAATGCTGAATCTGTTTTTAAGTTTATATAAAAATTGCTAGCATGAACTAGGAATTGTATTAGACTTTGAACTTCTGGAATATGTTACTTTAGATGTTCCTTGACATGTTTCTGTAATGTTTTGCAAATCTGTACGAATTGGCTAAAGCAATGCTTCTGATTATTTTATCACTTAAATTCTGAGATGTCTTGAGATGACAGCAATTGTCCGTTCATTCACATCTATTTTTTATATTTTATGAAAAATGTTTAAAAACTGACGCGCGAGCAGAATTTTCTGTAATGAACCTGAACTTGAGCCTTTCTGATATTGGACTTTTATTTATCGTATGAGGCCTTGGCTAGACTTTTTGGAATTGTTTTTAAGTCTAGTTAATATCTGTAGTTGATCATAATTTTATGAATTATGTGCTATGTGATATGAGTGTATTTCTTTATGACGTGTGATTTTCGAAGGTTTACTTTAAGATGTGAAAAATGCGATTTGCTAAACTACGAGCGTTAACATCTTATATGACTTAAGTTTGACTTGTTGACTATGTTTGCATGACTTACTGAGATGTTTGACTTTAGTTGACTACTTTGACCGAGTTGACTTTTGGTTTGACTTTGGTTGACTTTCGTTGACTTGCTTGGATTAGTTGACTTTTACATGTTTGTTGAGTCAGTCTGAGCACTAAGACTTTACGTACACTATGGGTTGACTAAGTTTGACCTATTAGTGTATACTTAAGATGATTTACTTATTTAGGTTGCGTTGTTCAGTCGAGAGCGTTCGACTACAGTACAGTTCGCTAAGATCTTTACGAGTGCTTTTGCTAAGGTGAGTCTACAGTCCCTACTACGTTTTTACAGGGATGAGATGCATGCTTTTTACAAATGTTTTACGTGTTTGGCACGAGTAACTTACTAAGAATATACATATGAGTTCAGATCAAAAATCCCTTAGCTTGATTATATTAGTTACTTTGTAAGCTCGACTTTATAGGGACGGTACCGTTAGGTTTGACAAACCTCACCGCAACGTTAAACAGGTGCTTATGTAGTTGTTACATGTACACTTGATCGGTGTATCGCCAGTATAAGATAAATGAAAGACGTGGGCTCGACCTACGCAAAGGTTAAAGTTTTATAATCAAGTGCTCATGATAATGTATACTTTTCCTATGATGTTTTCCAAGAAAATCTTGTGGCCTAACTTACAAATGATTTACTAAACCTGTAGTTTCACTCAACGTTTTCGTTGATGTTTTGCATGTTTCATCTCAGGTACATAGAGCTAGTGCTTCCGCTTTATTTGAGGTTATGTGCTGTTTGCTGCTAGAACTGGACGACGTCCAGCATGAATTCTATTTTTATTTCAAGAACAAATATTCGCATTTAAACAGTTTTCTCTGATGTTTTGGGTTCATATACTTTAGTCATTGATGTCAAATGTTTCCGGTTACATTTTCTTTATTAAATGACTTTGTTTTAATGATTAATGCGAATACTTTTCGGAAACGTCTCATATAGAGGGCGTGACCGCTAAACTATGGGACCAGGAGTTAATATTCCGTTAGTGGATTCTGACGGGGTATTACATTTGGTATCAAAGCAGATCGGTAACCTAGGACTAGGCTGCATTAGAGAGTCGAATGTTAGGACAACTAGTGCGTCTAGACTATAACCGTAAACTCGTTAAGTTGCATGAACCCTAATAGATGAAATTGCTATGATTACTTGGAACTTAATATGATATGATTACTAAGTGACTAACTTTGTGTTTTCTTTGAGTGCTAGATGACTTCTTCTAATCCTATCATTCTTACCGACTCCGACACGGAATCCGAGGAAACTGTGTAAGTGCAAGGAAACACGATACTCGAGTTTGTGGATGATACCGAATCAGAACCCGAGATGGAGACCATGCATGAGAATGAGCCTAAAGGAAAGGAACCTGCAGAGGATTCCGGAGAAGAATCAGAACCCTAATCCGAATCCGAATCTGATGTACCCGATTCACCTCAAACACCTTTTGTTAAACCCGATTGTGTTAACCCCTATGGACCGAGAGGCCACCGTAGGATACCAAAAGGACCTGCTCGGCGTAATAACCCATTTTATAAGAGTTTTCGTTATGATAATCAGTCACTTGAGATGTGTCGCCATTTTCATCCCTATGATGCTACTACGTCTACTCCTAAGCCTAGTACCTCCACTGCTGCTACTAATGACAACAACCCAAATGATCTCATCATGCGAGTTGAAAATTTGGAGAAAATTGTCGAGTACTTGATGAAGGAACTCCAGAAACGCAAATAAAGATAGCTCGACTAGATTGTTCCACGCAGTCAAACATTATTTGATTATTACGGTTTATTATATGATGTTCACACATACATTATTAGTTGTGGTTTTGCTTATTTGGTTTTACTTATGACATGAGGATTATGTTACTTTTACTGGTTATGCATGAATTTTGGAACAAGAAGTTTATTTCGTTAAGTGTTGAGTTACTAATGGCAATTAGTGTTAGTAATAATGTTACTAGTGTACATTGTTCTTACTACTGCTACTACTAAACGTTGTGTATCGCTATTATATATCACTAGTACTACTAGAATCGCTATGATTTAATATTAGTTACTATGCATCGTTCCGTTGCTAGTATATTTTATATATCGATTTCATTGACACTAACCGAATGTGTTATCTTGACCAGAAAGATAATGCCGCCCAAGCCAGTTTCCCAAGCTGATGTTCGTCGGTGGATTTCCGAAGGAATAACTGAAGCTGTGGCAGAACTTCGAAACGGAACTAATAGTAACAACGTGAACGCTACAAATCAGTGAAATCAAGATACGACTAATACTCAAAACAATGGACAAGTAGGGTGTACGTACAAGACTTTCTTGAGTTGTGAACCACACTCATTTAATGGCACCAAAGATCCAGTTGGTTTGACTCGTTGGTTTGAGAAGCTTGAGTCAGTTTTCCGTATCAGTGGTTATAGAGAGATGGATAAAACGAAGTTTGCATCTAGTAACCTATCTGATGGTGCGTTGACATGGTGGAATACTATGCAAACTCAGTAGGTATGGATCAAGCATTTGATACCTAATGGGAGGATTTGAAACGACGAATGATCGCAGAGTATTGTCCCTACGCCGAAACTGTTAAGATGGAGCGAGAACTCCAAAACCTGAAGTTAGTGGGTACTGATTTGACTAGTTACAATAAGAGATTCTTTGAACTTGCCCTTATGTGTCCTCATATGGTTACTCCCGAACATCGCAAGATCACTCTTTATGCGAACGGTTTGACCGTGAAGATTCAAAGTGGTGTAACTACTTCGAAGCTAAAAACTATACAAGAAACTATTGAGATGGCTAGTGAGTTAATCGATCAAGCTGAACAGCGAGGGAAGACACCTGCCCCAAATGAGACTAAAACTCATGATAACAAGAGGAAATGGAATAACAATAACTCAGAGAAGAATTACAACCAGCAACCCTTTAACAAACAAGATACTGCTAAGAGTAATGCTGCAATCCCAAATGCTAATTCTGGTTAAAAGGGAAAGTTTCCATTGTGTGCTAAGTGTAATAGGCATCATCCGGGGGATTGTTTGAAAAAGTGTGATAAGTGTAAGAGGAATGGACATTTGGCTGCCGAGTGTAAGACTGGTACGAATATGTGTTATGGGTACGGAAATGAAGGTCATTTTCGGAAGGATTGCCCAACTGCTAGTAAGACTAACGAACCTGCAAGAGGAAGGGCTTTCAACATTAACTCCAGTGAAGCTCATGATGATCCTAAGCTAGTCACGGGTACGTTTCTTCTCGATAATCAACATATTTATGTACTTTTCGATTCCGGAGCTGATAGAAGCTTTGTGTCTAGAGATTTTTGTTATAATCTTAGAAATGTTGTATCGTCATTAGAGAATTTATATTCTATAGAACTAGGAAATGGTAATCTAATGAGTGCGGATAAGGTTTACTGTGATTGTACTTTGACTTTAGCTGGAATTTCATTTAAGATAGATGTGATACCTATTAAGCTAGGAAGTTTCGACCTAGTGGTTGGAATGGATTGGTTAGTCGAGAATAGAGCCGACATTGTCTGTCATCAGAAAGCGATTCGTATTCATGTTATTGAAGGTGAACCTTTCATGGTGTATGGAGAGTGAAGCAATACGCCGTTACATTTTATTAATTGTTTGAAGGTGCAAAAACACATGAGGAAGGGTTGTCTTGCTATGTTAGTTCATGTAAGTAAAACTGAATCTGAAGGCAAGAAACTCGAAGATGTGGCCATTGTTAGAGAATTTCCCGATGTTTTTCCAGATGAGTTACCCGGATTACCTCCGCATAGAGATGTAGAGTTCCAGGTTGATTTGGTTCCAGGAGCGGCACCAGTAGCGCGTGCGCCGTATAGACTTGCACCACCCGAATTACAAGAGTTGTCTAGTCAACTGCAAGAGCTTTTAGATAAAGGATTCATTCGACCGAGCTCATCACCGTGGGGAGCTCCAGTACTGTTTGTGAAGAAGAAGGACGAATCTATGAGATTCTGTATTGATTATAGAGAGTTGAATAAGTTAACTATCAAGAATAGATATCCGTTGCCGAGGATTGATGACTTGTTTGATCAATTGCAAGGATCAGCATGTTATTCTAAGATCGATCTAAGGTCAGGTTATCATCAAATGAGAGTGAAGGAATCAAATATACCGAAGACAGCGTTTAGGACACGCTATGGTCATCATGAATTTACAGTGCCGTTTGGATTGACGAACGCACCGACTGTGTTCATGAATCTCATGAACCGTGTGTGTAATCCATATCTAGACAAGTTTGTTATAGTATTTATCGATGATATATTGGTATATTCTAGAAGTGAGAAAGAACATGAACAACATCTTCGTTTGTTACTAGAGATGCTCAGGAAGGAGCAGATGTACGCGAAGTTTTCGAAATGTGACTTTTGGTTGCGAGAAGTGCAATTATTGGGTCATATTGTAGGTGTCAATGGTATTCAAGTTGATCCTGCAAAGATAGAGACAGTGAAGAAATGGGAGACTCCTAAGTCGCCAACTCAGATACGACAATTTTTAGGTCTTGCGGGTTATTATAGGAGATTCATTGAGGGATTTTCTACTATTGCCCGACCGTTAATAGCTTTGACTTACAAGGGTAAGAAGTATGAGTGGACAGAATTGCATGAAGCTGCATTTCAGTTGTTAAAGGAGAAGTTAACGACTGCGCCGATTTTGTCTTTACCCGAAGGAACCGAGGATTTCGTAGTTTACTGCGATGCTTCACGGCAAGGTTATGGTTGTGTGTTAATGCAACGTATGAAAGTGATTGCATATGCATCCCGACAATTAACGATACGCGAATTGAATTATACGACTCATGATCTAGAACTTGGTGATGTAGTTTTTTGCGTTGAAGATGTGGAGACACTATTTGAATGGTATGAAGTTCACTGTATTCACGGATCACAAGAGTTTGCAACATATTTTCGATCAGAAACAGCTTAATATGAGACAGAGACGTTGGATTGAGTTGTTAAACGATTACGACTGCAACATTAGCTATCATCCTGGTAAGGCTAATGTAGTGGCAGATGCTTTGAGTAGGAAGGAGAGAATTAAGCCTATTTGAGTTAGAGCATTGAACTTGACTATTCGAAGGAACCTTACTTCCCAGATACATGACGCACAGCTAGAAGCATTGAAGGAAGAGAATGTTGCTACTGGATCACTTCGAGGAATTGATAAGAAGTTTGTCACTAGAGATGATGGAACCCGGTATTTTATCGACAGAATATGGGTACCGAATTTTGGCGGATTAAGGGAACTAGTGCTAGAAGAGGCACATAAGACAAGGTATTCTATTCATCCTGGATCCGACAAGATGTACCAAGATCTTAAGGCACTGTATTGGTGGCCTAACATGAAAGCCAATATAGCTACTTATATTGCTAAGTGCTTGACTTGTGCTAAAGTTAAGGCAGAGCATCAGAAGCCGTCAGGACTACTGACACAATCAGAGATTCCCCAATGGAAGTGGGAGAATATTACGATGGACTTTATCACTAAGTTGCCTAAAACAGTAGGAGGTTATGACACGATATGGGTTATCGTGGATCGTCTTATGAAGTCTGCTCATTTTCTACCGATTAAGGAAACGGATAAGATGGACAGGTTGGCACAGATTTACTTAAAGGAAGTAGTTTCACGACATGGAGTGCCGCTATCCATTATTTCCGACAGAGATAGTAGATTTACATCCAGATTTTGGCAATCTTTGCAAGAAGCTATGGGAACTCGTTTAGATATGAGTACTGCATACCATCCTCAGACTGATGGTCAAAGTGAGAGAACGATTCAGACACTAGAGGACATGTTAAGAGCTTGTGTGATTGACTTTGGAATTGGATGGGATAGACATCTACCGTTAGTAGAGTTTTCTTATAACAATAGTTATCATGCGAGTATAAAGGCAGCGCCTTTTGAAGCACTGTATGGCAGAAAGTGTAGATCGCCTTTATGTTGGACTGAGTTAGGAGATAGTCAGTTAACTAGTCCAGAGATTGTACATGAAACGACCGAGAAAATCGTGCAGATTAGAGAAAGAATGAAAACAGCACGAGATCGTCAAAAGAGTTATGCAGATCTTAAAAGGAAAAATTTGGAATTTCAGGTTGGAGACAAGGTTATGCTTAAAGTGTCACCTTGGAAAGGTGTAGTGCGCTTTGGAAAAAGAGGAAAGTTAAGTCCAAGGTATATTGGACCGTTTAAGATTACCGAACGAATTGGGCCGGTAGCGTATAGATTGAAACTACCGCAGGAACTTAGCGAAGTTCACGATACTTTTCATGTTTCCAATTTGAAGAGATGCTTATCAGATGAAAAGTTAGTGATTCCATTAGATGAAGTGCAAGTAGATCCTAAGCTTAATTTCATTGAAGAACCTGCTGAGATTATGGATCGCGAGATTAAGCAACTAAAGCAAAGCAGAATTCCATTGGTTAAGGTTAGATGGAATGCCCGAAGAGGACCAGAATTCACGTGGGAGCGTAAAGACCAGATGAGGCTTAAGTGTCCGCAACTGTTTCCCGAGGAGACGACTACGGCGGATGACCACTAAAATTTTGAGACGAAATTTTTCATAACAGGTGGGTAATGTAACAACCCGACTTTTTCCGTTTACTATCGTTACTTGTCCGTTAAGTGTTTAACGGTGATTACTTAAACTTTGTGTATTTAATTGACTTAAGTACATACTTAATAGAGGAATGTTTGAATTAATATATTATATTAATTTACGATTTATTTCGGATAGCGAAAGAACTAGAAAACATTACAGTTAAGTTTATCGTCTAGAAGACTTTTCAGTTTACGGAACTCAGAAAAACGACACAATAATTATTTTCTATAATTATTGACTTTGAGAAAATTATTTTTAATTTATTATTTATTTAATGAATTAAACTTGGTGATTGCGTTTCAACGACTAGTTAACGTTCCGAAGACCCGGTACGGTTAACGGCACTCGAAACGAACCACGCGCGTACAAGTAAATTAGCAAAACGAGCCCAGGATACCCATTAGAGGGCCCTACGGCCGAACCCACCCCCCATGCACCTTAATGGACTTAATTTGGCTAGTGGATCATTAGTGGTTGGTGTTTAGGCCTAATTACTAACTATAAAAGGAAAATAAATCACAAGAACCCTCACTTATTTCCCCTACAAGTCGACACCCTCTTCCCCTCTCCCTCTCTTTGGCCGTCGGCCATCACCACCACCTTACCACCATCAAAAGTTGTTTTTGGAAGAAACCTTGTGCATGAAATACGTTCCTTGTGTCGTTCTCTACGCGTTAGTGTGTTCGATTTAATCGCTTGAGGTATAATTAGTAACCCTAACTTTAATAATTCATTTGTTCAATTACATGGTGTATTAGAGTCTAGTGCTCAATTAATGATGTCTAGTGTTGTTAATTGTTGATTGATTGCGAAATTAACATTGTATGATTGACAAACGAATTTGTTTATTGATGATCTGATTAAATTGATATGAGATCTGACTTTGTAATATGTTTAATTAGAAGGATATCGAAAAGTTATTAATTTTAGAATCCGATTTTGCGTGATTTCGTTATCGTATGCTCAAGATATGCGTAATCGAAGATTACGTTAGGGTTTGCATGAAATCCGAATTTTCTGAGTTGCATGCTATGTGTTTTAGCTTATGAAAGTTGTGCTACTGTATTCCATGAGAAAATTTATGCAATTTAGACTAAAGATTTGCGTTAGAAGGTTATGTAATGCTTCCGATATGATTAAACGAAGTTTTGGTTCGTAAAGAATGATGAATCTGTTTTTAAGTTTATATAAAAATTGCTAGCATGAACTAGGAAGTGTTTTAGACTTTGAACTTTTGGAATATGTTACTTTATATGTTCCTTGACATGTTTCATTTGTATGCGAACTTGAAAGAACGTGATTTGCCATGAGTTATATGCTAATCTTTGTGATGTGTCCGGTTGATTTTCAAAAACTGATGAGTCTGTAATATTTTGCAAATCTGTACGAATTGGCTAAGGCAATACTTCTGATTATTTTATCACTTAAATTTTGAGATGTCTTGAGATGACACCAATTGGCCGTTCATTAAAATCTATTTTCTATATTTTATGAAAAATGTTTAAAAACTGACGCACGAGCAGAATTTTCTGTAATGAACCTGAACTTGAGCCTTTCTGATATTAGACTTTTATTTATCGTATGAGGCCCTGGCTGGACTTTTTAGAATCATTTTTAAGTATAGTTAAGATCTGGAGTTGATCGTAATTTTATGAATTATGTGCTATGTGCTATGAGTGTATTTCTTTATGACGTGTGATTTTCGAAGGTTTACTTTAAGATGTGGAAAATACGATTTGCTAAACTACGAGCGTTAACATGTTATATGACTTAAGTTTGACTTGTTGACTATATTTGCATGACTTACTGAGATGTTTGACTTTAGTTGCCTACTTTGACCGAGTTGACTTTTGGTTTGACTTTGGTTGACTTTCGATGACTTGCTTGGATTAGTTGACTTTTACATGTTTGTTGAGTCAGTCTGAGCACTAGGACTTTACGTACACTATGGGTTGACTAAGTTTGACCTATTAGTGTATACTTAAGATGATTTACTTATTTAGGTTGCGTTGTTTAGTCGAGAGCGTTCGACTACAGTACAGTTCGCTAAGATCTTTATGAGTGCTTTTGCTAAGGTGAGTCTATAGACCCTACTACATTTTTACAGGGATGAGATGCATACTTTTTACAAATGTTTTATGTGTTTGGCACGAGTAACTTACTAAGAATATACATATGAGTTCAGATCAAAAATCCCTTAGCTTGATTATATTAGTTACTTTGTAAGCTCGACTTTATAGGGACGGTACCGTTAGGTTTGACAAACCTCACCGCAATGTTAAACAGGTGCTTATGTAGTTGTTACACGTACACTTGATCGGTGTATCTCCAGTATAGGGTAAATGAAAGACGTGGGCTCGGCCTACGCAAAGGTTAAAGTTTTATAATCAAGTGCTCATGATAATTTATACTTTTCCTATGATGTTTTCCAAGAAAATTTTGTGGCCTAACTTACAAATGATTTACTAAAACTGTAGTTTCACTCAACGTTTTCGTTGACGTTTTGCATGTTTCATCTCAGGTACATAGAGCTAGTGCTTCCGCTTTATTTGAGGTTATGTGCTGTTTGCTGCTAGAACTGGACGGCGTCCAGCATGAATTCTATTTTTATTTCAAGAACAAATATTCGCATTTAAACAGTTTTCTCTGATGTTTTGGGTTCATATACTTTAGTCATTGATGTCAAATGTTTCTAGTTACATTTTCTTTATTAAATGACTTTGTTTTAATGATTAATGCGAATACTTTTCGGAAACGTCTCATATAGAGGGCGTGACCGCTAAACTGTGGGACCAGGAGTTAATATTCCGTTAGTGGATTCTGACGGGGTATTACACTTTTGGTCACCCTTTTATTCCAACGATTCACGAACGTCATAACTTGATTTAATTGTTTAATTGTTTAATTATTGTCTATAAATATGGATTTATATATATTTAACTTGAAAATATGATAATTAAATATCTCATTAAGTATATTAACAAAGAATTATATATATATTTTCATACTACTAATTTAAAGAGTTTTTGAACAATATATATGTTACTATTTAAACGACGTAATTAACTTATGTTAAAATGTATTTACATATAATGTATTACGAGTGTAAATACATCCTTACAAGTATTAAATACACTTTATAATATATCAATACATATAAAGGATAGCTATACTCGTATTTTCGTTCAATTTTCTCAAGAATTCTACTCGCATTCATACGGTATTTTTACCCGTATTATACACAGCTTCTAGAAGTATTTACTATTGGTATATACTAAAAGAAATCTGCAATTATTTGTGTAATATGTCATCCATGACATAATCAATTTAATATGTCATCCATGACTTAATACATTTTAACTTATACTAGATATTTTCACTAAAAACCAAATTTTCAAGCCTATAAATAAGCATCATTTCTAACTCATTTTTACACATTTCATTTTCCAAATTTTACTTCCAATTTTCACACACACTTGCAAGAACTCTCTCAAGTTTTGTTCTACTACTTCTTTTTAGCAACTTTATATTCTAAAATTGAGGTAAAAACTCTACATCAGCTCTTGTTCAATTCATATGTCTATAGCTATCTATATAAGAGTTTATAAACTAGAACATAGTTTAGTTAATTCTAAACTTGTTCGCAAACAAAGTTAATCCTTCTAACTTGACTTTTAAAAACAACTTAACACATGTTTTATATCTATATGATATACTAACTTAATGAGTTAAAGCTTGGAAACACGAAGAACACCGTAAAACCGGACATATGCCGTCGTAGTAAAACCGGGGGCTGTTTTGGATTGGATAATTAAAAACTATCATAATCTTTGATTTAAAAGTTGTTCTTCTGGGAAAATAATATTTCATCTGAACATAATACTATATCCAAAAATCATGGTTAAACTCAAAATTGAAGTATGTTTTTCAAAATGGTCATCAAGATGTCGTTCTTTCGACGGAAATGACTACCTCTTTAAAATATGGATTATAACTTGTAACTCCGACTATAAACCACCACTTTTTCAGTTTAGTTTCACAAATTACAGTTCATTATGAAACCATAGCAATTTGATTCACTCAAAACGGATTTATAACGAAGAAATTATGTGCAAAACAATATTGGTTAGAAATGGATAATTTGATTACGGGATTAATTCATTAAAATCTATACTAACCATATCCTAGCTAACTTTTCTTGTATTATACATGTATTTTAACATGTCATGGTTACACAATACGTCGGATAGATCAAAAGACACCACATACACAATACGTGTAACTACAATAGCGGTATTGTGGGTCATGATTGAGTCTTATACAACACGTGTATACTATGTACTACTAATTGTGGACTACTAACGTTGGACTGCTAACTTGACAATTTAAACAATCACACGTGATTGAAAATATAAACTTAAACAATCACACGTGATTGAAAATATGAATTTAAACAATCACACGTGATTGAAAGTATGAACTTAAACAATCACATGTGATTGAAGATATGATATGAACTTGCTATATTAATTTTGTTCACATGTATTATTATCTGAATCGTTATTATTATTATAGGTTCGTGATTCTAAGAATGACGACCATATTTTTAATAAGTTGAAAACTTATTATTAATATACTTTTACTACCGTGAGTATATAGTCCCATTTTTAAACTCTAAAAATATTTTGGGATGAGAATACATGCATTTTATATTTTACGACATGGACACAAGTACTTAAAATATATTCTACGTTGAGTTGTACCACCTTGCATATCTTCCCTAATAGTTTGGTAAGTAATATTTACATGTGGTAAAACATGTAAGCGCGAATCCTATTGATAGATCTATCGGGTTTAACAACCCCAACCGGACTAGTCGCTCTAGCATCGTAAACGGTTGCATAGTACTTCGTTTTTACTACACTTGGTACAGTGTAGGGAGATTTCATAATAAAGGGAATATGCCACATTAATGGTTAAGTATGGTTACCCAAGCGCTCAACAACTTATAGAATATCTTTATTGAAATTTTTGTAACTATGAAATCTTGTGGTCTATATTTATATCGATGCTAACTTTAAACCTATATATCTCACCAATCTTTGTGTTGACTATTTAAGCATGTTTATTCTCATGTCCTTAAGAAAGTCTTCCGCTGTTGCATTATCTGAGCAAGCTATGCATGGAGTCTCATGTTTTTGTTTAAATGAAGTGTTGCATTCAATAAAAACTTTGTCATGTATTATATTCGACTGGTGTGTAGTATTTGGAAACCAATGTATTTTGAGGATTATTTCTTAAATAATCGCCCACTTGTTTAAAATATGCATTATGTATAATAATGGTGTGCTTTTTATGAAACGGATGCCATATTTTCTAAAACGTATCATATAGAGGTCAAATAGCTCGCTATGGGACCAATGACTAACGTACTACGTTTATAGTAATATGGATGGGTTGTTTCAGTTGGTATCAGAGCGGTGGTCTTAGTGAACCAGGTCTTGCATTAGTGTGTCTAACTGATAGTTGTTAGGATGCATTAGTGGGTCTGGACTTCGACCTTAGCTGTATGTCAAAAGTTTTGCTTATCAATTTTTGTCAGAAATTACCTGCTTATCATCTTAAGTCTAGACGTGTCTTACTGCATTCATTGCATAGATAGTGTATAGACAAATTCATATATTTGCATATCTATTAGAGTAAACTTTGTCTGACATATTTCGAAAAATCCTCCGTAACTTATGGGATTCTGGTATTATAAATACATATGTAAATTATGTATTAAGGAATACCAAATTAGTCCTATAATATATTTCATTTCAAAAACCTTTTCCCTACTCTGTACGAGATGGATCCTTCAACTGGTTCAAGTTAATCGAATTCCGACAGCTATTCCGATATGGATATTCACCTAAGCTCCGAAAGCAGTGTAACCGGAATGGATCAACCGATTAGCCATCATCTATTCTGGATGGATTGGGATGGGTTCGTAGCCGACTCAGTCAATGGAGATGAGAAGAAGGCGAACCTTTCCACCCACCAAATTTCCCTCTCGGCGAAGAACCTGAAGCACTTACCGACGAACCAGTCCGAAACACCATTTTCACCCTCATTTCTAGAGTATCTCGCCACGATTATATATTTTCTAAACTTCTAGATTTTATTCATCCTCTCGTTCCAACCGCCAATCATACCGGTGTACTAGAAAAAGTCAACGAGCTTCGCGCTAGAGTGGTGGCTTTAGAGAATATGATGCAGAACTTACAAGTATCACAAGCCCCACAAGCACCAACTGCACCACATGCATCCACACCAATGGTACCATTACCACCACCAACAACATCCGCATCGCAAGCCCCAACATCACAATCTATCCCACGAGCATCAACGTCATACGCCCTGTAGATATCAAGGAATACCAACAACATCAAACGATGAAGTATTAATTCATAACTTCATAGGAGAAATATTCTACGGTGATTATGTAATCTCTAAAGTTTTAGAGATTATTTATTCTAATCATAACCATAAATCAAGATGAGTGGATGGATAGAGATGATAGAGGGGAGAATAGAAACCCTAACAGGAATGGTGCGTGCGTTACAAAATAGACTTGTTATACAAGCAGCACCAGCAGTACTGACAGCATCACCAGTACCAGCATCACCTACAACATCACAAGCTCCGCCAGTTCCATAATCACTGACATCATCACAAATCAAGAACGAGCATATTGTATCAACGAGTTATGAAGTATTAACTCATTCCCTCTGAAAAAAAAATATATGTATATTTTATATATATATGAGTTTTTAAACCACAATATATCTTTTCGTACTAAGCTATTAGGTGTGAATGTTAAAGGATATATACTACTCGGTTAATTCATATTACTAATTTGCTATGATGTACATCCTTCGTTAATGACTTTACAATCATTAATTATAATATCTGCTTCAACTCAATAGATACCATTTCATAATAAACCAAGTGTATTGTTCGAGTACGTGTTAGATTTCACACTTTCATTTTCGATGTACTCGAAACTTTCTAGAAAACGTCATTCGTATCTTGCGAAGTTCACAAGAATTCTAAGAACACCAACATCAATCACCGAGGAAATATCAATAAAAATGAATAATGAAGTATTGATTCATAATTTCATTTACGTTGAAGAAATACTCCGCAAAAATTATGTAATCTCTAAAGTTTTAGGGGTTATTCATTCTAGCTCAAGCAAAAATCAAATGAGTTTAATAGTATATTAACTCATTAAATCTATATTACATCTGCAGAAAATATAAAAACATATATTTTCATAAAGACTGTAATAAAAATTCTCTTGTACAAAATATTACTTGTGAAACTTTAACGGGTAGGTAATACCCGAGAATTATACAAATTCACAAAAATATGTTATACTGTACATTCTTCAATTCTGATTCAATAATCATTAACCATACTCACTACTTTCACAACAATATACATTCTTTCATAGAAACCAGAACAACCATTCTCATTCAAATTCAATTACATATTCTGGTTTTGACAGATCAGAATCCAAGTCAAGATTAAACAGAGAACATTACTCTTAGATTCCTACATCCTTCAAAATCATACTTTAAATTCAAACTATACTAGAACATCACTTTCATTCACAAAACTCATAAAGATATTCGTATCATTCAAGATTCACGGCGAATTCATTATACGGATATTGACGATGACAACCTGCGTCTAAACCCTTCAAAATTCTTGAAAACACCTCAACTAAGGAACAATCGAGAAAATGAACCAATCACACGATACATACGAAGAATATATGCATCTAGATATGCATCCGGAGGATACTTGAACCTAAGCAAAGGTTCAACACGTATCCGTGTCAAATCCTTTGGAATTATTATTATCCAAAATAACTTTACAATCCCTTTTCAAAATAGCGAATTTTTTCACAGCTCCAAAGAGACAACTTCAACTTTTCATCCGGAGTAGCCTTATTATAACCTTGATATATACGTTGTCTTTTCGCCATCGTTACCAGGGAACCTTTTATATTCCACCACATTAGTAGTAAGCTTGCCAGCAACTTTATTTCTCTTTGACTTAAATCTCTCTGAAAGATCACTATAAAACCTTGTCATGTACCCATCTACATCTTGTAACAATAATTGTCATACCAAACCCCAGGAAGCATCAATAATTATTCTTGAATCTCACATCATTTCTGCATATACATATAACGTTATCTCCTGGAATTATAATTCTGAAATCTGGAATATCACTTCAGCCTACGAATCAATACTATGAAGTTTTGAAAAACGCTGAATGAAGCAGCAGAAACTGTAGACAACCATAACAGTTAAAAGTTGATGATAAAGAATATTGTGTTAGCAAAGCATAGAAAAAGAGAAGGTTTGGAACTGGAAAACAGATTGAGCAAACCCTGAAGGAGGCTGTGGACAAATCACAAAGACTAAATCTACCTTCAAAGAATCTAAATGACTCAGTGTCTGCTGAAGTCTTTAGCGAATACCTTACTCCTTACTCTAAACCCTTGTGGACAATATTCTTCATCATCCTCTGATCTTAGATATTCTAAGATATCATCGTATCTTTCATTATAAATATCCTCCATATTTCTGAAGATATTTTCATAACTATTCTTATCTGAAATCTTTTATCTCTTCGCGCTATCAGTGTTACGTCATAAAGGAAACTGTTTTAGTTTCTAAATCTCGGAAAAATTCAAAATTTAAAATATGAATGTTGTTGAAGTACTGTTGGGAACTGAAGCATGAGTTAGTATAATATAATGATGCCTGATCAACGTAATTATATTACAGTAAGTCATGCTGAGTTTCTAATGAAACATGATGATTCACAGACCATAACGTCATCATGTGCCATGTTACACGACTCTTACATTCAATCTAATCTCTAAACATATCAAGAACATATTCTCTTAATAGTTCTATCTTTTCCTTTGGATTCTGGTAATTTCACAAGTCAAATTGTGCTATTACAATTTCTCTCTTAGAGCATTAGCTATGATCATTTCAAATTTCATATCTATGAATTCTAGACCATTATTTGCTTGACTTGAAGTCAGGAAAAGAAGACGGAAGCATGAAACTCCAAAATATAAGGAAAAATATAAGCACGACGACAACGCAGAAATTACAAACCGTGTATATCGATGCGTATAGCAATATAAAGACACGGGAAAACTAAGAACACTATAAATCCAAGAGCATAGTAGAAATTAACGGATTCCTCTGGTGGAAGATGAAAAAGAAGAATGACAGATGTGATAGTTAAGAATATATCAAGAATTAAAACTGGGTGGAGCATATTGACGAATGTTTTGGAATTACAAAGAAAGGAAGAAAGTATAAAAGATGGGAGATGTGGAAATAAGGAAACGTAGGAGATTGATTTATAGTAAAATATCCGACAGATAAATCGAGAAAGATTATTGCATTAAATCGAAGAGGATCATAATTTCCTTAATTGCCGAAAAATCAAATCTTATATAGATTACAAAGATTTTCTTTAATCCGGAGATCAACCGTGATGACGTCAAAAGATAAGACGAATCCCTATTTTCTCATTTCACTCTTTTACGATAGCTTCACTCATACGTTTCGAGTAATCGAATTATTTTATCCATATTTCTCAATCATGATAAAACCCTATGAATCAACTTATATTCTTCATAATAACATTCTTATTGTTAGCCATGATGACCTCGATCAAATTTCGGGATGAAATTTCTTTAATGGGTAGGTACTGTGACGACCCGGAAATTTCCGACCAAATTTAAACTTAATCTTTATATAATTCTGACTTAATAAGCAATAAATTTTAATAAGTCTTGAACCTCCGGAAAGAGTTTTACACAAGCTTTTGGTCACCCTTTTATTCCGACGATTCACGAACGTCATAACTTGATTTAATTGTTTAATTGTTTAATTGTTTAATTATTGTGTATAAATATGGATTTATATATATTTAACTTGAAGATATGATAATTAAATATCTCATTAAGTATATTAACAAAATATTATATATATATATATATATATATATATATATATATATATATATATATATATATATATATATATATATATATATATATATATATATATTCATACTACTAATTTAAAGAGTTTTTGAATAATATATATGTTACTATTTAAACGACGTGATTAACTTATGTTAAAATGTATTTACATATAATGTATTACGAGTGTAAATACATTCTTACAAGTATTAAATACACTTTATAATATACCAATACATATAAAGGATAGCTATACTCGTATTTTTCTTCAATTTCCTCAAGAATTCTACTCGCATTCATACGATATTTTTACCCGTATTATACACAGCTTCTAGAAGTATTTACTATTGGTATATACCAATAGAAATCTGCAATTATTTGCGTAATATGTCATCCATGACATAATCAATTTAATATGCCATCCATGACTTAATATATTTTAATTTATACTAGATATTTTCACTAAAAACCAAATTTTCAAGCCTATAAATAAGTACCATTTCTAACTCATTTTTACACATTCATTTTCTAAATTTTACTTCCAATTTTCACACACTTGCAAGAACTCTCTCAAGTTTTGTTCTACTACTTCTTTCCAGCAACTTTACATTCTAAACTTGAGGTAAAAACTCTACTTCAACTCTTGTTCAATTAATACGTCTATAGCTATCTATATAAGAGTTTATAAACTAGAACATAGTTTAGTTAATTCAAAACTTGTTCGCAAACAAAGTTAATCCTTATAACTTGACTTTTAAAAACAACTTAACACATATTTTATATCTATATGATATACTAACTTAATGAGTTAAAACTTGAAAACACGAAGAACACCGTAAAACCGGACATATGTCGTCGTAGTAAAACCGGGGGCTGTTTTGGGTTGGATAATTAAAAACTATCATAATCTTTAATTTAAAAGTTGTTCTTCTGGGAAATGATATTTCATATGAACATGATACTATTTCCAAAAATCATGGTTAAACTCAAAATTGAAGTATGTTTTTCAAAATGGTCATCAAGATGTCATTTTTTCGACTAAAATGACTACCTCTTTCAAATATGGATTATAACTTGTAACTCAGACTATAAACCACCACTTTTTTAGTTTAGTTTCACAAATTACAATTCGTTATGAAACTATAGCAATTTGATTCACTCAAAATAGATTTATAACGAAGAAATTATCGGAAAAACAATATTGGTTAGAAATGGATAATTTGATTACGGGATTAATTCATTAAAATCTATACTAACCATATCCTAGCTAACTTTTCTTGTATTATACATGTATTCTAACAAGTTATGGTTACACAATACGTCGGATAAATCAAAATACACCACATACACAATACGTGTAACTACAATAGCGGTATTGTGAGTCATGATTGAGTCTTATACAACATGTGTATACTATGTACTACTAATTGTGGACTACTAATTGTGGATTACTAATGTTGGACTGCTAACAATCACACGCGATTGAAAATATAAACTTAAACAATCACACGTGATTGAAAATATGAACTTAAACAATCACACGTGATTGAAAGTATGAACTTAAACAATCACATGTGATTGAAGATATGATATGAACTTGCTATATTAATTTTGTTCACATGTATTATTATCTGAATCGTTATTATTGTTATAGGTTCGTGAATCCAAGGACGACGACCATATTTTTAATAAGTTGAAAACTTATTATTAATATACTTTTACTACCGTGAGTATATAGTCCC
The DNA here is from genome assembly GCF_046630445.1 of Rutidosis leptorrhynchoides. Lineage (NCBI taxonomy): Eukaryota > Viridiplantae > Streptophyta > Magnoliopsida > Asterales > Asteraceae > Rutidosis > Rutidosis leptorrhynchoides. The sequence goes on along the minus strand of NC_092333.1, from coordinate 473,940,581 downwards.
ATTTTTAAACTCTAAAAATATTTTGGGATGAGAATACATGCATTTTATGTTTTACGCCATGGACACAAGTACTTAAAATATATTCTACGTTGAGTTGTACCACCTTGCATATCTTCCCTAATAGCTTGGTAACTAATATTTACATGTTGTAAGAACATGTAAGCAAAAATCCTATTGATAGATCTATCGGGTTTAACAACCCCAACCGGACTAGTCGCTCTAGTATCGTAAACGGTTGCATAGTACTTCGTTTTTACTACACTTGGTACAGTGTAGGGAGATTTCATAATAAAGGGAATATGTCACATTAATTTTTTAAGTATGGTTACCGAAGCGCTCAACAACTTATAGAATATCTTTATTGAAATATTTGTAATTATGAAATCTTGTGGTCTATATTTATATCGATGCTAACTTTAAACCTATATATCTCACCAACCTTTGTGTTGACTATTTAAGCATGTTTATTCTCAGGTCCTTAAGAAAGTTTTCCGCTGTTGCATTATCTGAGCAATCTATGCATGGAGTCTCATGTTTTTGTTTAAATGAAGTGTTACATTCAATAAAAACTTTGTCATGTATTATATTCGACTGGTGTGTAGTATTTGAAAATCGATGTATTTTGGGGATTATTTCTTAAATAATCGCCCACTTGTTTAAAACATGCATTATGTATAATAATGGTTTGCTTTTTATGAAACGAATGCAATATTTTCTAAAACGTATCATATAGAGGTCAAATACCTTGCTATGGGACCAATGACTAACGTACAGCGTTTATAGTAATATGGACGGGTTGTTTCAATATACGTATATCTCATAGGGTTTTTATCATATATACCCCTCTTAACCATTAAAATTACATAGTTACTCACTTAAATATGTTACTTTTAGACATTAAAAATGGACATATATGATATTATTCATCTTAAGTGGGCAAATATGAGATTTCAAAAATTAATACTAGTATATGATAAAAAAAACCAATTTCGTAATATTGGCAAATATTTTATACTTAAATAAAATAAAATCAGCGCATTAAATGCACGTCGAATCAGTATCACCAAAAATCCCCTTTAAAGGTTAAGATGGCAGACAAAAGGTTGAATATTTTCTTAAATACAGTCTTTTCTCAAGTACATCAAACACACAAACTTAAAAAATCCTTTTTATTTTTTAAATAATACAAAAATGGAAGAAGTTACTCAAGTGAACATACTCGAAACTCTTCCACAAGATATGCTTGTGAAAATTTTATCTCGAGTTGGTCAGGAGTCATCCAAGCAGTTGTTCATACTCAAGTTGGTTTGCAAAAGCTTTTTGAATCTTTCTGACGATCCTTTTGTTTGTAAAAGGATATCCTTAGATAGGTGGGTCTCGTACCTTGCAGAAAACCTAAGATGGATCATATTATCGGACGTTGTTATTTTTTTTGGAAACCCTAATGTGATTTTTCGCAGGAGTTTGATAAATTATTTTGATAAATCTTACACCGAGTTAGGGCTTTGTCTTTTAGAAGAAGCTACGAACAGCCAAATTATAGAGGCGGTTTATGTTTATGGTTTGATCATGTTTGCCTCTCACCAAAGAGAAGCAAAGCATGTCGGATTACAAGTTTTGAATAAAACATTCCCACCAGTGCCGGACCTGGTGGTTGCGATGAGAACCAAGGTTTTTCATTTGTTGCAAGAATTATGGTTACATAACCGCCGCCCTTTTGATGACTTGGCAACGCGTTGCCCTATCTCTGGCCACAAGGGTTATTTTCAACACATCCGAGGGAGTGGGTTTGAAATGAGGATACCAGAATGCATGTCGTGTTTTTGGGCCTATGAGTTGGGTGTTTTTACATACCGATTTGGGTATGTTACCCGGTGAATGTAAATATTAGTAGAAAAAAAACTAGATTTATGTTGGTATTTTTTTAGATTTTGAATAAATGTTACCCAGTTAATTAATTTAACTGTTAGTAGTAATTGCTATTATCATATATATGATCAGTTGATTATATTGCTTCCATTTTTCCTTCGTATTATGTAGATTGTGATGTTATTTATATTGCTATATCTAACATGACTATTGTCTATGCTAACAAAAGAAAAATAAAGGCTAATTAAATGCTTTTTGACAGTTATTTCAAACTAATTAAGTGCCTTCGAATCTTACAAGAGTCATATAAGAGAAAAAGAGCCTCTAATAAAACTAATATTGTAACAAAAAAGAGAACACCCAAAGTGGTGATTCCTTGTTAGCGGTTGTATGTTGGTTTGCACTTTGCTGTTGACTTGCTGTTGCTTAAAACTGTCACCATTAGTTCCTTTCTATATTTTGATATGATGGAGAACATTTTCTTCTTATCCAAACTTTAACTACCTTAAAAGGAAGGATTCCATTTGTGTTGTTTGTTTATGTTCAGTCTACTATAGTACGTAATACAATATTTTTTCTTTTCTTAAATGCAGAATTCAATATGGTAATTCTATCCAAATTAAGTAATGGGAAAACGGGTAGTATTCAATTCGCATCATTAGATGATTAACTAACATCATCAAATACATCATTAAATATGGGTGAGTTACTTTGCAATGTAAACTGAATGTACAATGAATACGCATTGAAAGAATCGCAAACCTTATCTTAGTTCATCTTGTTGTAACCAATTTCTGCACTAATTGTCAAATTGAAACACATAATTTGAAGCCAAAAGACATAAGAACAAGAACAGTCACATACATTTATCTAACTATCAAAATAGCAACTACTACACGCACAAGACAACCACAATTGCTATCATAGTTAAAAACTGTTGGTCCCTTGATTAACAATAGGAGTATTGTAGGGGGTGAATGCAATTTCTTTTAATTAACTAACCAATTAAACACAGTTTCGTATTCAAGTATGTAATGTAAATAGAGTCAAAGGTAATTTTTTAATTGTTATTCTTTATTGATTAAATCAAAAAGAATTACAACTATCCTTGGCGGAATGATAGTTGGTTGATACAAATTTATCTAAGTATAGCTCTGAGGATAAACTTAAAGCTATTACATGTTTTGGACTCTAAATAAATAAATTCACACCACTAGTTGTTACAATAGTGGATACAACAATTTATAGTAGTCCTATTAACTGTGTAATGGTTCTATTGTCCACTGGTACATAGGATGTCTGTACTTGTGGGGACAACTGCATCAGAGAGCGTGCTCTCCTCTTTCTTCTTTGGTAGCTATTTGCAGGAACACCCCAATTTGGTTTGGCACCACTATTCTTTTAAACAAATAGAATGTTGTGTTCTCTAGGTATTGACAAAGTATAGCACATGTCTGCACATGCGTTAAACTTCTGCATTCCCATGTGGTCTTGTAAGGTCACTTGTCAACCACCGACGCGTGTCCTTTCCTGTTCAACTTTGTCTTTGACTTCTGTTGAATAGTATAATTGATGTAGACCACTCAGGAAACCACCATGCTTGTAATGGAGCATGGTTGTCTTGTGTTGTATGCTGCTTACCAGGTTTACTGGTTCTTCTTATGCTGAGTCACTTGATATTCTTGAATTGCTGGGTACTCATCCTGTGCTGATTCGAAGAATACACTCTAACTTGTGCTGGTAGAGTAGGCAGCATACTGAACACTTGACATAGCAATATTTACTGTCTATACATAAACAAACTTGTGATGGCTGCACATAACATTTTAGTGCAAATAAATTACAGTTTTGTCATAATTAAATCCTTAATTATTTTGGAGACTCAACAAAAACAACTTATCATAAAGTTCCAGCTTTTTCTTGAAAATAGCTAAGTCTTCTGTGAGTTTCGAATCTTCAACATCATGAATTCGAGGGTTCAATTTCTTAGTTTCCAAATGCATTTTGTATAGCAGATCTTTGTAATGTTGGTTTGGAAGCTCATCATCAAAAAACATAAAAAATTTACACTTTCTTTGTTTATCCTGCAAAAGAAACAATCAAGTGGGGAAAAAAATTAAAAACTTAAAATTAGGGCAAATTAAGCACTTACAAATACTGGACACCCGACGAATCTTCTTCCTGGGTTTGCTCGAGTCCATGCAATTCCATCATATACTCGATACCCACAATCACAATATTTTCTTCCTGGCATAGGATTCGTGTTGTTTGAAGAGTACAACGAATGAGCAGCCATGGTTTGAGACTTGAGTTAGCTAGGTTTGAAAAGTACGGAGTAAATAAAAAAAAGACAACAATGCTTTAACTATTGATCGACGAGAATGTTTTTTGGGCCATGTTGTTTGGGCCAAACAAATAAAAAATGAATTCATTAAATATGGCCCAACCACGATTCCCAGCTGAAAGTCCGATCTGTTATACACACATTTTTAACAAAAGTGAAATAATACGACTTAAATAGTAAATGTGATAAGAGCATTTTTTCGCAACCACAATTTAAGGTTCCTATGATAATTAGGACCTTAAATACTCAAGCGTCCTATTGTTATGACCTTATATCTTGTTGGTCACTCATTATGAGACACCAACATGATAATGTCCTAATAAGTCCATTTTTTCGCAATCACAATTTAAGGGTCCTATGATAATTAGGACCTTAAATACCCAAGCGTCCTATTTTTATGACCTTATTATCTTGTTGGTCACTCATTATGAGACACCAACAAGATAATGTCCTAATAAGTCCATTTTTATGCAACCACAATTTAAGGGTCCTATGATAACTAGGACCTTAAATACCCAAGCTTCCTATTGTTATGACCTTATATCTTGTTGGTCACTCATTATGATACACCAACAAGATAATGTCATAATATAGGTCGATTTTTTTGCAACCACAATTCAAGGGTCCTATGATAATTAGGACCTTAAATACCCAAGCGTCCTATTCTTATGACCTTATTATCTTGTTGGTCACTCAATATGCAACACCAACAAGATAATGTCCTAAGAAGTCCATTTTTATGCAACCACATTTTAAGGGTCCTATGATCATGAGTAACTTAAATATCCAAGCGTCCTATTGTTATGACCTTATTATCTTGTTGGTCACTAATTATGAAACGCCAACAAGATAATGTCCTAATAAGTTCATTTTTATGCAACCATAATTTAAGGGTCCTATTTAGGACCTGAAATACCCGAGCGTCCTATTATTATGAACATGTGTATCAAATGAATGACTCAAGCGTCCTATGATAATATGACCAAAAAATTATGTGTCCTATTATATAGATTTTATTACACCAGTTTATACAATCATATCATAGTGTGACTCACCTTCTAAATGTCTTATAAAAATATAGAATCATAGGACCCCAACAAATAATGGGTCATATTAAATACCTTTTTAGCACCAAGATTATAGGCGTATCTAATAATATGACCCCAAAAATCATGTGTCCTATTCTATGACTTTTTAGGACCCCACTTTATAATCGTAACGTGTTTTAGAACACCACTACTTTTGCATATATCTAATGCGCCCCCCAGAATTGCCCCGTCCCAAATTATGGTTTCTTAGGACGCTTTTTCGGCGGGGTCCCAGACGAGGGGTCCTACAAAGTCAATTTTCTTGTAGTGAGTCTTCGTTTTCAATGCCCTCAACCCTTGGAAAGAACCTTAGGGTTGTCAAAAACTCTCATGTGAGAGTTTGGTAAACAGGCTCATTTATGATGACCATGGGTTCCCATGGTTGGAGGATTCGCCCTTGGAATTTAACTCTAAAGGCTAGACATTTCTGTATACATTTCGGCTTGTTATAATGGTTGCCAATCGATTTACTTGGAGACGTGAACGTGATTGTTTATCCTTGATTCCATTCTATTCCTTATGTGGTTATCCATGAGAACACGTTGCAACCACGGTTGGTTGGTGATCTCACAGATATCTTGTGGGATTTGGGGCTCCCGCTCATGATCAGAGTCGGAATCAGGGTCATTTTGGTGGGAAGTTTGACTTTTTCCCCGCCCCTTCCTCTTATTAGGTTTGACAAGTTGCCTCGCTTGGCGGTCGGTTGCCTTGAGGTTCCATGAGATGAGGTAGGTGCATTGGTCTGAAAGAATATAAGAATAAGAAACACCAAACAACAATGTTAACCATAAATGGCTTATATTATTCGTTAGAGCCTTTTTTTCGCCTTGCTCAGGGCACTCAAATTTTCGGGACCGACCTTGATATTTAATACAGTGAATAAATCATTTTATATAAAAGTAAAAGTTTTTAATATAAAATTTATCAATTTAAATGATAGAATTTATCACTAGCCCATTTATTTATAACTGTTATAAAATACAATTAGCCATTAGGCAGTAAATCTGGTTTACAATGATGTTCAGGCTGTTGGATTTACAGGCCCGAAGAATAGTGGGCCTAGTTTTTAATCCCAGAAAGAAACAATTATTTTATCATTTCCATCGATATCATCAATCAATAATCAATAATTATAATTATAATTATAATAACACGTGCACTTAGTGACGGATTCAGAAATTTTTTTCACCAAGAGCTAATTTTTTTTTCAAATGTAGGGATTTTTTTCTGCAAAACATGAAGGGAAATATAGAATTTTTTGAGCAAAATTTTAAGATTTTTGGATAAAATATGAATGTTTTGGAACAAAATATGAAATGTTTGGGGGAAATTTTTTTTTCACCTGATGTAAAATCGAAAAACCAAAAAAATTTGCAATACAAATTGCAAATTCACTGGGGGCGGGCGACCCCCTCTGCCCCTACATCTTTTGAGTTTAAGAGCCTTTGATGTTGATAAATTTTAAAAGCGGTGTTAGTAATTTAAGGTTTACAAATTTTTTTATTTCTCACAATTAATATCTTTTTCATTATACTTTTGAGTTTAAGAGCGCGTTGTGATAGTTTTAGAGCCCGTACGTTGGACGGTGGTAAAATATTTTAGAATTATTATATACAATTTCTTTTTTTTGAACATAGACATCTCTGGTGGGACGTAGGTATTATAATACTTTTCGTATATCTTTATTCATCCATTTATGTTCATGTTTTTTTTTTGTCCGTCATGTCTTTAAAAATTACTCACATAAATTATTCGAGTTATTGAATCAGTAAATATAAATTTAAGCTTGGATAAGTGTAATAGCTAACGTAGCCAATTTCTTACAACAATGTATTTCTATACAATTATTTTTACGAATATTATCCTATACGGAGTTTTATATATAATAATTGTAAATAATGTATATAATCTATACATATAATTATCCATAAATAACTTCCAACCACAATCAACAAAAAACTTTTGGTTTATATATATATAGGTTTTTGAGCCCGTGCGTTGCACGGGTGTATAAAAAACCGTGCTGAAAATATAATTTGAATTCATATACTAAAAAAATAGAAAAAAGAGTCCGTGATGTTGACAAATATTAAAACATCTTAAATTATTAATCACATATAAGAGACCAAGAAATTTGAATAAAATTATAATATATAGTCCGTAGTATATTATAAAAAATGGTGATAATATGTTTTGAGATCAAATCTACGGATGTATATGTAAGTGAAATAAGAAATGGTTAAAAGGTAACGTAAGGTTATTTCTCGAATAATATTGCATCTCTCCCATAATTAGAATAATTAATTTAATAATATATATAATATAGATATATAGATACAGATATAGATACAAATATCCTAAAACTAGTTCATTGACCCGTGAATTCACGGGTTTGGCGAAGAGATATACATTATAATATTAGTATCATTGACCAGTTAACTAATATTTATTACTTCGTATTTAGTTAAATTAACTGAAATTAAATATTCATAATATAATATATTTAATTTAATATAAAATGTTTATAATATTAGTGTCATGCAGTAGTAAAAATACATTCAAGGATATTGAGAAATTTTTTTTATACAACTATATAAAAAAGTTGTGTAGCCTCAAGATGTTGAATATTGTGGAGGCTTGTCAAATATATATTCTCAATGTATTGTCATTATTCATTATATAATATAAATATAAAAATAAATTAAATTAAAGATTATGACATCATCAAATTAGAATGTTACAACTCTTATAGCAAATATTACAACCTATGAAAGCATGTGATTACCTCACCAAAAACTCTCATTTATTAAATAGAATAGATAGATAACTTTCAACCACAAGGCTCAAAAACTTTTTCTTTTATATATATATATATATATATATATATATATATATATATATATATATATATATATATATATATATATATATATATATCTACTGATTTCTTTAAGTGTTTTTTAATATATTTAATACGTTTATCCTCTTTTTCACACAACTTTAAATCATAATTTGAAACATCTCTCACAACATCGCTCAGCCGTCATTCAGTACATCACCCACTACTCCTCATTTTTCTAACACATTTATCACGTTAGTGTCAACTACCCCACTCCGCCCCCACCTACCCGCCAACACCCTACTCCACTACTATGATTGGTCTAAGAACGGGATATGAGTTGATTGAGGATTTAGCAAAGTTAGACAAGATTGGAATGGCATAGGAATGGGCATCTGAATATGGATTGATGTACCACATCGGCTAGTAATAATTGTCAATTTTGTTTAATATATAATTGTTATGTATAACTGTTATAAACAACATTAAAGACCATCACTAAAAATTTTAAAACATAATAATAATAATTTGAAAACATGAAATAAACAAACCTACGTACGTTAAATAAATGGGCTTTTGCGATTCCTTCGAGTTTTCTTCATTGTGCAGCATGGAATTTTAGGTGGACATGGTTGATATTTTATTTGTTTTGTTCGTACGTTTGTACTGTCTGTTCGTATTTTCGTATGTACTTGTTTTAGAGATAGAGCATGTTCAAATTGTTGTTTTTAGGTAGACAGTTTGGTCTATAATAGTGTCAAACAGACTGGTCTATAAATGTTCAAATTCCTTCGCTTGTACTCATTTTAATCTTTCGAATCTATCTCCTTTAATTCACATTTTTTGAAGAATTTTTTTTGGCTTACTTATTTTATCAAAAAAGTGACGACATTTTGTGTTATCTTTCTCCCTCATTATAATCATTGACTTTTGCTAATAGTACGATAAATAAAATAGTGGTTTAGATTACATATGATACAAAATGAAATTTGTATGATGTCGACATTATACTCTTGATTCTTAACAATCCCAAGGGTCATACAAGAATTTTTTTTATTATTATTTATTTATTTATTTATTTATTTATTTATTTTTATTTTTTAAGAGTATATCTAGATTTCTAGTACACTTTGTGTGATGACTAATTTTAGATCATTTCTAACCGTGTATGTGATATCACGAGCAGTCAATGTACTTTTTTGGTGGAATCTGCATGTGATATGATAATATCAGTTTCTGACATTTTTTAACTCTTATGTCAGTTTCTTGTAGGGTCAACCAGATTTTGATTTAATTTATTTCTTTTATATAAATAAAATAAAATACGTACAATATTAAAAATAAAGTACAGTTCATTAAAATTCAACAATACATAAAATTTAACGACTACATAATTTTATAAATTAAAGATGAACTAGAAATATTAAAATATAAAACCGACCTCGAAGAACCCCAAATTCCCTCTCTATGTCCTTTCGGGCATTAGCTTGAAATCTTGTGAGCTTAATCCTTGGCTCGTTTGTGGGACAAGACATTCTTTTGATAAGTGTCGCCCAATTGGGATATATACCGCCCCCATGGTAATAACTTTTGGTGTATTGATGACCACTTACCTCAAATGGTGCGGATGGAGCTGTTCCGTTCTTTAATTTATCAAAAATAGGGGACTGGTTCAAAATATTTACATCATTGTTGGAACCTGCCATCCGAAAAAAGCATGCCAAATCCACAAGTCAAATGAAGCCACTGCTTCAAGCATAATCGTTGGTTTCTTGTGATCACCCCTAGTGTATTGTCATTTCAAAGCAACGGTGTGATGACCCGGGAATTTCCGACCAAATTTAAACTTAATCTTATATGATTTCGACACGATAAGCAAAGTCTATTAAACTGAGTCTCATAATGTTTGAACTATTTTCATGAATACATTTGACTTTGACCATTCCCGACGATTCACGAACATTTGTGTGTAAACGAATATGTAAATATATATATATATATATATATATATATATATATATATATATATATATATATAAACAAATTCTATACATAGGTAATAGTATATATATTGTAAATTATAATATTAAAGATTCAACAAGTAATATAAATAATAGTAATACTATTACCATTAATTTCACTAATTTTATCAATATTTGTATCATTAATATTATTATACAAAGTATAAATGAAAGATGATATGTACAAATATTATTATTAATATTGATATTATTAACATTATTAATTCTATTGCTATTATTACTATTTGTTTCATTAATATTAGATATCAAATTGTATAATTAATGTTATTATAATTCTTCATATATTCAAAATACTGATATATAGATATATATGAAATTTGATATAAATTATTATATTATCAAAATTATTAATATTATTATCAACAATATTATGATGAGTAGTATTATTATTAGAATTAATAAACATATTATTATTTTATTTTTATGATTGTTATTAGGAAATTTATTAAAATTGTAAATTTTATGATTTCCAATATCACTACTGTTTATAATTATTATTAATATAAATATTATTATTATTGATATTATTATTATTATTATTATTATTATTATTATTATTATTATTATTATTATTATTATTATTATTATTATTATTATTATTATTATTATTATTATTATTATTATTATTATTATTAGTAGTAGTATTTTGAAATTTCTATTAATAATTGTATTGAAATTATTATTAGTACTTTATTATAAATATTAAGGTTTATAGATTTTATATAAACAAATATATAAACCGAATTATATAAATACATATAGATATATATAAAATACAGATATATATATAAAAATACATATAATTATATAAAATACAGAATTTTATATGCAGATAGAAATATACATGTATATATACGGATATATATACATAAATTGCATACGTATTTAATACCAATCGTTTTCCAACTTTATGTGGATTGAATTCTGTACTCTGATGTCGTAACAATTAGTAATTAAGTCACAGAAGGTTACAAAATCTGTTTGATGTCCCAATCGATCGTACATGTCAAGTTGAATTAACAGATTCTTTTTATTTTACATTTCTGAGCAAATATTTTCGGTAGAGCCAAATTAAACTAGAAAACAAAAGTTAATTGAGTCACATTATCTGTAATCCTATCTTCTAGCTTCTATATTATACTCTGTAAATGCAATTCCATTAAGAACAAAGAAATCAAATTAAAATTTCAATGTCTGTACATGATATCTCTGTTTCATCTTATTTTTTCAAAAACCACGAATTTGTATCTCATTTTAAAATATACAAATGCAAAGATGTTAGAAAGATTTCACTTAAACGTTCTGTAAAGTTTCAAAACTAATTTTTCATATCGTGTTCGAATTTGGAGGTCAAACTTTCACTTTAAAAAAGTCAACTTTTGTTCATCATCGAAATTCGATTTTCCTGTTTTGTTTCCAGTGATATTGATGATCCAGATAGTTTCAAATAATAAATTGGAACCTTTTTCATGAAGGAATCGTGGGCTATAATCGGCTAAAAGTTCGAATTTGAGTTTGAGTTATAAACGGGTTTTATATTTCATCAGGTATATTTTTTTTATTTTATGTTCTGATTAATACAAACTATCCATCACAGAACATGTATGCTTTGATTTCTGATATAATTTAAACCTTAAAACTTGATATCAAATAGGTTAGATCACTGGTCGATTATTAAGGTGAAGAAGAAGAAGAAAAGAGGGATAGATAATACGGTATATAATTGAAAGGAGTCGTATTAAATCAGAAAAAGCAAAGCAGCCCAGCTGGTTTAGAGGGGGGTGTCGGGTTTCGAGAGGTCTCAAGTTCGAGACTGGCTGGTGACTTGTTTTTTTTTAAAACCCAATCCTTTTGAGGTAGAATTCATTTTATTATTTTTATTATTATTACTATTATTATAATTAATATTATTATCATTATTATTAGTATAATTCATAGTAATATAACTAATAAGATTATTATCATTATTGTTAGTATTACCATTAGTACTATTATTATCATTTAAAAACTATTAGTATTATCATTACTAACATTATCATTATTAGTATGATTATGGTTATTATTATTATCAGAATTATGAGTATATTAATAACAGTTGTATTATAAAAGTCATAATAAAAGTTGATAGGGCAAAAATTATGAATGTGGTATAACATTAATTTATAGGAATTATAGGTATAGGTTTAGAAACTAATCATGAAATTTATGATAAATCCGATTAATATTATTATTAGCATCACTATTATTATTATTACTATCATTATATTGTAAAGAGAATTTATCACTTTTATTTAAAAACTAATATTCTTACTAAAATTAATATTTTTAATAAAGTTAATACCTTTATGAAGATTTTCATCGTTTAAAATTAATATTACTATTAATAATATTACCATCAATATTCTAACTATCACCCTTATCATTTTTAGTATTATTACAAGTAAATATTTTATTAATAAAAGATACACTACAATAATATTAATATTGCATATCCCTATATTTTTATTATTAAATGATATTAATTAAGTTATATAAAAATATAATTATATATATATATATATATATATATATATATATATATATATATATATATATATATATATATATATAAACTTTAATATAAATTAGTATTATCAATCTTTTATAACGAATGATAGTGATATTAAACATATAAAATATATATACTAAATCTATCTATATAACACATAATATAACAAGTATAATTATTAATAATAATATATATAAATTTATTTGACTACGATTATGTGTATTAATATATATACACAAATGATATAGGTTCGTGAATCCGAGGCCAACCCTGCATTTGTTCAATATAGTCATATGTATTTTTACTACAAAATACATTAGGTGAGTTTCATTTGCCTTTTTACCCTTTATATTTTTGGGCTGAGAATACATGCGCAATTTTTATAAATGATTTACAAAATAGACACAAGTACGTGAAACTACATTCTATGGTTGAATTATCGAAATCGAATATGCCCCTTTTTATTAAGTCTGGTAATCTAAGAATTAGGGAACAGACACCCTAATTGACGCGAATCCTAAAGATAGATCTATTGGGCCTAACGAACCCCATCCAAAGTACCGGATGCTTTAGTACTTCGAATTATTTAATATCATGTCCGAAGGGTTTCCCGAAATGATAGGGGATATTCTTATATATGCATATTGTTAATGTCGGTTACCAGGTGTTCAATCCATATGAATGATATTTTTGTCTCTATGCATGGGACGTATATTTATGAGAAATGAAAATCTTGTGGTCTATTAAAATGATGGAAATGATTATTTATGTTAAACTAATGAACTCACCAACCTTTTGGTTGACACTTAAAGCATGTTTATTCTCAGGTATGAAAGAAATCTTCCGCTGTGCATTTGCTCATTTTAGGGATATTACTTGGAGTCATTAATGGCATATTTCAAAAGACGTTGCATTCGAGTCGTTGAGTTCATCAAGATTATTATTAAGTAAATTATAGTTAGATATATTATGAAATGGCATGCATGACGGCAACTTTCGTTGTAATAAAAGATTGTCTTTTCAAAAACGAATGCAATGTTTGTAAAATGTATCATATAGAGGTCAAGTACCTCGCGATGTAATCAACTGTTGTGAATTGTTTATAATCGATATGGACTTCGTCCGGATGGATTAGGACGGGTCTTTACAAACGGGACAATTCTTCCACTCCCAATGCTTGCGATCTATACTCCCAAGCATACCCTTGAAACCATGTTTCTCCACGTGTGCCCGATATAATCGTGCAACATCATGTGCAATAGTAGATCTAATGTATTCACTTTTGTATAAATCAATGACACATTTACAAAAGTTGTCTAGACATATTACTGATGTTCGCTCACTCATTTATAAATATTCATTGAACATATCGGCGCTAGTTCCATACGCCGATTGGCGTATAGATGAAGTACATTTTTATTGCACGACAATTGGTGTCTCACAAAAATAATCATTCCAAAATTGTTGCACGGTGATGTGTAATTTCGTACTCTAAAAATAACTAGTAAAAACTACCCAATTATTATCATACAATACAGGAAACTAATCCTGATCGTGCAGTAATTTATAAGTAATGTTGATCAGTTCGTCCATAGAAAGCAGTTTTATCAGAAACTTTGACTTATAATTATTCTAGTAAAAATGGGGGTTTTTGTTTGTTTAGAAAACAATCGCGTAAAGTAAATTAAACTTAATTCAATAGAGAAAAGGTATCCACTTAGAATCAATTCCCTTGGATCAGGATTGCTTGTTAAGTCCGCTTTTAAACAATCATAATTATGGTGACACTGTAATTATCTCTCGATTCCCACAGATTATCAATTAAATCCCTAGCTCAACTCTCGTTGATTCTAGTATTCTAATCTAGTCACCAAGATATTATTCAAGATAATAATCTAGCTTGAATTGCTTTGGTGTCCCTACACAATTCCACAATTATCAAAGTCTATCACAGTTTAATTGCTAATTGTCTAATTGTTCAAAGCACGAGAAGAGATTTTTCAAGAAATTCACCACAACCCGTGAATCGTTTGTGGGCAAAGCTTTGGCTTCCGCCCATTTGAACACATAGTCGATGACTACTAAAATGTACTTGCATTTGTGGGAACTTGGGAAGGGACCCATGAAATCAATTCCCCAAACGTCGAAAACTTCGTAAACTTGGATGCCGATTTGTGTGTAAGACCCGTTTATTTGTACGATGAATATATGAAGAGCATGTACGACGTACAATGGATATGTATATATATAAAGGGTGTACGATGGGCTTAACGAGATAATATTTGAATTGTGATGCGTAATAGAAGTGTTTTTATATGGATGTACGTTGCATGGATGAAGGGCACATGTATGTATGCATGAGTACGTTTGAAAAGTTAAAAACTGGACTAAATACGCCAAGGTCGTGGCGTGACCAAAGGAACCGCGGTGTGGAAATGAACTCAAATCAAGATCAGACAGCATGCAAACAAGACCACCAGACCACGCTGTAGGTCGCGGCGCGGAGAAAGAAGGCCGCGGCGCGGCACTTCTGGGAGTCTGGTTACAGATTTTATAATTTTAAAGGGAAAGTGAGGGCGTTTTGGTCTTTTCACGTATAGGGCAGATTTAAGCCCCAATTCTGGTCCACTCATTTCATTTTATCATTTTCATTTCCTTTTTCTTTCTCATTTTCCTCTCAAAACTTCAAACCCCAATTCATTCTAAGTGTAAATCAAGGAAGAGGAAACGGGATTCGATCTTTGGAGCAAGAAGAAACGTTGTTCTCCTCGTTCTTAGCTACAAGTTGATACTAGCGGGAAGCTCTAACTCCGAATTTTATTTTTGTGTTCATCATCTAAATTTAGGGCTTTTGATTGTATGTTCATAAATGGAACCCCACTAGTTGTCAATGGAAGATGATAACTAGGATTCGGGTTTATAAGTGATGAAGGCAGGTTTTGGGTTTGGTGTGCAAGTTTAAACATGTGAGACTTGCAAAGAGTAAATAATCACTAAAATTACTGAATATTGACGTATTGGAAACCTTTGAGTTCGATTGGTTGACTAATATTGAATAGAGTCAAAATTAGAGTTTGATGATGATTGTGGCCTGATTGTCATTTAGTTGAGTTTATAAACTTAAAATTAGTTAAGTTAAAGTATAAACTTGTGTTGGTGGCGTTTTGAAGTCAAAACTTGTAAATGTGAGAATTTGACTTTGTTAAGGGTCAAAATGGGTTTTGGGGCGCATATGCGGACTAGTGTGTGTTTAATGGCTAAATGTGGTGTCTTTGGGTATTTCGGGAACGCGAAAACTAGTCTCGTTAATTTTGAACCTTCATGTTGCGTTAAAAGTGCAAAAGGGTGTGATTTGCACTTTTTGTTCATTTGGGCGGGTCGAGAGTCCAAATGAGTTTGTATTGATGATTTTGCGATAAATGGAATAGGTACGTTCCATTGGTGAGTTGCGGGTTTGGATTGCACTTAATCGAGGCGTTTAAGGTGAGTGTAAATTTACTATACGTATATGTATGCATAGGATGGGTGCGTGTGTGTAGGGTGACCCTTGCTCGGGTTTACTCTATGTTTGTATGGGAAAATGGACCCCTCTTGTGCTTCGGGTCCATGTGATATGCTTATGCGTTTTGGGTTACTACCCTTGACAAAGTGATTGGCTAGCGTATTGAATAAACCCTTTGGCGATCGGTTTTGCTAGCATTTGTCGTGAAGATGATTCGGGTAGTAAATCGCGTGATGTTCGAATTCACTAAGGCGCATGAAGTTCGGCTAACCCTATTGAGATGTTTGACTATGGTATGAGTCGTGTGATGTTCGGATTCATAAAGGCGCGTGAAGTTCGGCCATCCTTAATAGTCAAGTTGTTTGAAGGTAGTGAGTCGTGTGAAGTTCGGATTCACTAAGGTGCGTGAAGTCCGATCAACCTTCAAGTGGTTTAGGTTAAGGGGTTAACCTTATTGACGTTGTTGGTTATATTTATTGTATATGCGTATATACTTATTGTTGTTTTGTAGCTAATCTTGTGGCGTTAGCTTGGTGATTACGTAGCGTGTAGCTACTTTGTGTATGTGCTCTTTTGTAGCTTGTTTACCATGCGGAGGTGGTATGTATTTACTTTTGTGCTTGGTGATGCGTAGTCATTTTATGCATATGTATGTGTATAGTACCTTTACATTCACTAAGCATTAGTTTACCCTCTCGTTGTTGATATTTTTATAGGTTCGCGTGATGGCGACTCGGGTAAGCATGGGGATTAGAGATCTTGGCTAGGTTGCTTTAGAAGATCTTGCTTTTGGACTCGATTTAGGATTGGGTAGCGTAGTCCCAATCACCATGCTCGGTTTTGTGTAAAAGTAACTAGTCAGGTCATGTGACGTATATCGGTTTAGTTTATTGGGTCATGAGTAATAACCGGTTTATGGTTTAACTAACGTATTAAGGTATTAAGGAGTTTAAATTATTAATGTATGTTCTTAAGTTCGTTAAACTTACTTTGATAACAAATACGTTTTGGAAATTGTGTAATGGGACCTAAATTGTTATTTAATGTATATTAAAAAGGAAAAATTTTTATGGGCCGGTAATCGACGGGTTGGTTCGTTACAAGTGGTATCAGAGCATGGTCTAAGGGATTTAGGTGACTTAAGATAGGTGCCTCGACATAGACTTTTGTGTGTGTGCTTGTTTGTTGCGGGACTTGTAGGAGTACGGGTCAGAACGGGTTGTAGTTAGTGCCTTAGTTTGTAGGCGAACTAACTAGGATTGTAGCTTGCATCGTGATATCGTTTTGTGTATGTTTATATCGCGTTGTGTTTCTGTTTATGTTTGCTTTTGTGAATATCATCGAGCAAGGTAGTCGTTGTACTAACAAGTTGAGACGGCGTGTGTACGTAATAATGACTAGCTACCATTTTTACGAGTACAAATCGTCTCTAACAAGTGATGTAAGACGATTATTGAGCAAGATGGGGAGGTGTTGTGCGTGTATATTTTTATGCGTTCGTTGCTTAATCGTTTTGCATTCCTTAGAATGAAGACGGAAGATGAATACGGAACGGACGGGCCTACTCATGAAGGGGAGAATGAGCTAACGGTAAGGGTTAAAGCCGCGATCAAATACTATGTCCCGGGTTTGGCGAACGAAGTTAGACAAGTAGTCAAGGAGTCAATCGAAGGGCGAGTAACCGAAATGGTCTGAGACCAAGTGACTAAAGTCGTAAGGGAAGAGTTTGAGAAGAGGTTTTCCAAACCTCGAGGTAGTGATGATGAAGAAGTACTTGCAAGGTTAGAGTCGCATGGTGCTCTGGGTAAGAGGGCGAGAAGTACGCCTGAAGGCGACGGGAATGTGAAGAAGAGGAGTAAGGGAGGTTACGTACCTACGTGCTATAATTGTACACAACTGGGGAATTTGGCGCGCGATTTCACGGATGCGCCTTCTAACAATAATGCATGTTTTAAGTGCCGGAAGGAAGGAAACCGAAAATAAGAGTGTCCCGATTTGGTTGGTAAACCGACCAAAAAGTTGGGAGGTTCCGGGCATACGTGTTATAAGTGTGGAGAACGAGGTCATTTGGCACGAGATTGTACACTTGTACCTTTAGGCTCGATCAGGTGTTTTATCTGCTGGAAGAAGGGACACCGAAAGTCGGAGTGTTCTGAATCGTTTTTCGATCGAGTTAAGAGGTTAGAGCGCGACTATTTGGTGGGTAGTGAAGCACAGGAGTCTAACAATGCTGCATCAGGTACTTTTAATGTGATATTGTATGTTGTTCGATAATAATAACATGCGGTGTGTACGTAAGTCTTAGCTAAATTTTATTATCTGTTGGAGATAATTCGTTGCGAGCGGGCGGTTTACGTTTATGGTTTCGAGTTGCACTCAGTAGAGTGTGTAAGTGGTGTATTGTGCTTTGATTTATTGTACGAATCTCCGGGTGCTTCGGCACTTGGTTGGTATCGGGTCGTTAAGCTCGTTCGAGCGAGACCCTTAAGGTTTCAATTGTGTTGTGCGTATTATGGTTATGGGTAACATTCCTAATGGAATTACCCTACGGTGACGTTTTGATAAATGGAAGAAGGGCGTAAGACTTGGTGTAACCAAGCATTCCTTGATGTTTGAGAAATGTTTCTACCAAGCCATGAGAATGGGCTTTGGTGTTCGGTTTTTAAGCGCATGTTCGCTTTTGTGTTGAGGATGGTGAACCATGAGGTTCGTCGGGTGGATGGAACCCTAGAGATCGAGTGTTTTAGTTCCGTTGAAGGTTGGTAATGGAGTCTACGGGACGCAATGTTAGGTGCCTCTTCCATACCTACTAGCGTGGTATTCGACTCTGATGGTATTGCGGTTACATTGTACTTAGGGTACCGTATAGAAACCCTTAGGTACATGAGTGACTAAGCGGAATTTGACAAGCCATAGCAATCAGACGATTGCAAGGGTGATGTTTTGTGTTCGTGTTAATGAACGATTTGAATGAAGTGGAGAATGACGAACCAAAATCCTTCGTTTGCTCAAGGTTGGAGCAAGGTATCGTGATGGGTATATTATGGATTACGAGACGGATGGATCTTGTCTTTCTTTAACATGTTGGTTATACTAGTCTCGGTGAGATGGAGACGGACTTGACGGTTGACTAAGTCAACAATGAGTGGATAGTAGTTTCGCGGGATACTTTTATCTCGATGATATGGTTATGAGACGGAGTTCTAAGTGGGAGAGTTTGAACTCTTGCACGAAGATATTCTAGCGTGTTGATATTGGATGACGCTCTTATAGATTCGAGGCTAGCGCTGAGACCTACGTTGGTCGATTGTGGTAAAAGTACAGTTTGGAATAAATTGTACTTATGGTTTTGGATTTAAATTACCACCGACGTGGTAATGTGGTGAATCTCTTTGGGAGATAATGGGCGTGTTTGACGAGCAAGGTGAGATCCCTCGGTTAAGGGATGTGCGTGCCGAATTCTCTTCTAGAGAATTATTGTTGTGCCTATGTGTGCGATATAGGTGGTTTTTGGCTCGATTGTGATAGCGATGTTCGTTCGTGCGTATAATTTGTGTGCGGAAATTCCAGGCGGTGTGGAATGATTCTAAGTATGCGTATATACTTTTGTTTGTGGTGATTGGTTAGTGTATTCCGTCAGGATTCACTAGGTGTGTACAGTGCGCGATGCTACACCACTCGTTGATTGAGGCCAAAAGAGCATTTGTGATTGGTGGGTTATGGCCGTTGACTCGGTCCGCTAACTTCACCTTGGGAGTAGTGTTATATCGGCATGGTATAACAATATCAGAATGGGAGTACCATTCCTTGCATTGTGATTTGGGACGTGAATATCGGGTTGTTCGTATTCACAATATTTCAGGTAGTACGATTGTCCCTGTTGGTCGGACTCATAGTTTGAGGTAGTGAATGTCGGGTGGTTGGGATTCACTAAGGCTCGGTTTGCACGGCCATCCTCGGTTATACTATGTGGTGGAGGTAGTGAATATCGGTTTGCGCGTATTCACAATGACTCGGGTTGTGCGGTCATTTTGTTGTAGGAAATATGGATTGGGTTGGTGAATTTTGGGTTGTTGCGAATTCACTAAGGTTCTGGTTGTTTCGACCATCCTCCATATATGTTTAGGCTCGGGTTGTTTCGGGCATCTTTGGTGTGATTAGTGATGCGATTGCCATGTTTCGCTCACATGATTGTTGAGGGTGTGACAATAGTCATTTTGTACACCTTGGGATTTGCGTTGCCATGGTCATTTTGGGTGATATCGCTTTTAGCCGTTTGCTTATGATGTTACGATAGTGGCGTATTGGTCGTATTGCGCACTACAGGGAATGTTAAGTGGTAAGTGTTATCTTTTAGGGTTCACTTTTACTCGGTCTTCATCGGTTTGGTTGTTGACCTAATGTTGGGACGTGGTTACTATTAGCATGGTACTTGGTAGGGGTACGCTAAAGGGTTGATATCTCGGTACGAGATTGGTTGAGTTTTCCCGACGTGAAGGATTGAGCAAGTTCTTGTGCTCGGAATTTGTGGATTTGATAAATCGCGGACTACGATTTAGTTGTTGAAGGACTCATTGAGAAGAATTGCCAATATGAGTTAGAAGAATACATGGTCTTTCCGCGTATTCTAAGAGATCGTTGTAGACTTTGGATGTTGTGTGTATTGCACGTCTCGGAATGCGTGCAAGTGTGTATTTAGTTAATGGATTAATCTTCAGGTTAATGAGAAATGTGGTGAAAGTCGGATTGGAACGATTGTTTGAGAACCATAGCATGTAGGTTCAGATTGGTTAAGTGACTAGGATCACGAGGACGTGATCAAAATAAGTGGGGAAGAGTTGTAAGACCCGTTTATTCGTACGATGAATATATGAAGAGCACGTGCGACGTACAACGAATATGTATATATATAAAGGGCGTAAGATGGGCTTAACGAGATAATATTCGAGTTGTGACGCGTAATATGTGATGACCCGAAAATTTTCGATCGAATTTAAACTTTAATCTTTATATGTTTCCGAAACGATAAGCAAAAATCTGTAATGTTGAGTCTCAAAAGTTTTGAAATCTATATTTATGTAATCAATTACCCTTTGACTGTGCCCGACGATTCACGAACAATTGCTTGTAAATAAATATGTTATATATATAGTAATTAGAAGTAATAAAACATAATTTAAATTAGTTATGAAAAATAAAATACAAAATAATTATGTTGTAAATTAAAAAGAATCTATATATAATTTTTATGTATAATTATTATTAAATGAATATTGTAATATGTATATATAAAGTGTAAATGATAAATATTCAATATAAGTTATTAAATGATATATTATGTGATTATTAAAATATTACATAAGTAATAATATATATATATATATATATATATATATATATATATATCTAACAAATCAAAAATAGTTGTTGTAATAAATTTATTATTTTCTTTATTATTATTAAAGTAAATAACAATATTAATAACCGCATTAATAATATCAGGATATAAACGTGAAATTTAATAAATTGTTACATTATTATTATTATTATTTTTATTATTATATTTATAATTAGTATTATTATTAATATTTAACATTAATATTAATATAATGAAATATCATTATGACTATTAATAATATTAATATTATTATTACTAAATTTATTAAAAATCTTATAATATAGGTTATTATTGTTATTATAAAACAACCTATTAATATTATCAATATTATTATTACTATTTATTATTATTAATATTAAAGATATTATTATAATATTTATATTCATTAATTATTAATATTATATATATATATATATATATATATATATATATATATATATATATATATATATATATATATATATATATATATATATATATATATATATATATATATAAACGATACACACAGATATGAATCCGTGGAAGAATCCAACAGCAACTATTTATAAACTTTGTTTCTATCTAAATCTGTTATATATCCATATCACACTTTATTTTATTTTTTTATATTTTTCTGTACGATTAAGATTCAGGACGATTTGATTTTTGCTACAAAACAATTGGGAACGAATCTGGTACTGTATTATATCTAAATTACGTCCTATATACTACCTACTGCATTCTGTAAGTGAATTAAAAACCAAAAACTGAGAATAGAAGTCGAAACCCTCTGTTTGAAACCCAAACTGCAAAACCTTGATTTTGAAACAAATTTAAAAATGTAAAATTGCAGTTAGGTTAGGAATTAGTTAGTCAAACTTTCTTCAAAATCCCACCTTCCAATTCATTCAAACGAAAACGAATTCTTGAGTCAAACTTTTAATTTAAAAAGTCAAACGTAGTGTTCTTTGTAAAATTCAAGCTCGTTTTTAAGGTTTCTGTTTCAATTGAGGATTTATAAAGTTTTTAAGGAAGGATTAGAACCTATTTCATATAATAAATTTTGTCTAAAAGATTCTAGAGTTCAAAATTTGATTTGCAGTTCTTCGAACATCAGATTTTTATATTTATTTTTGTTTTAAATTCTTTTGTTAAACATTAACCACCACAATAATCACTTATGTTTCGTTTACTTAATTTAAAACATGTTTTAATAGTAGCTGTTATGATCCTGGTAATTAATTTGAACGATTGAGAATTTGAGGAAGAAGAAGGAGTGAGGACACAGAACGATTAAATATAAATGGGTTACGGGTAAATACTGAAAAACAGCACGGCCCGGATGGTTAATAGGTGATTCGGGTGAGCGAGAGGTTTGGTGTTCGAGCCTTGTTTAAGGCAATTCTTTTTGGGGAAGCTTTTAAGGGTATAACTCTTAAATTTATTTCTATTATTATATTTATTATTATTACTATTATTAATTATTATTGTTATTGTTATTATTATTGTTAATGTCATTATAAATTGTTATTATTATGTTAAAATTTATAATATGATTGTTATTATTATCATATTAGTTAATAATAAGTAATAACACTAATTATTATTAAGTAATGGTATTATTATTATTTGTATTACTCTTATTATGTATTATGAATATCATTTATTATTATTACTATCAATATTACTATTGCTATTATTAGTATCATAATTATTTTATAACTATTATCATAACCATCAATTTTATTATTGTTATCATTAAATTACCAGTATTACTATTCATAAGTAATATCAATATCTTTATTATTAAAAGTATTATGATTATGGAAATAAAAGTTTTTCTTCTTAAAAGATATTATTATTAATTAAGATTATAAGTATACTATTAGTGTTGATATTATTATTTATATCACTAATGAAACCATAACCATTATTATCTTAATTAGTAATATTAAATAATATAATTATTAGCATTTTATTATTAATATTACTCTAGTATTACTATAACTATCATTTTGTAAACAAAAGATTATGTATATAAAAATAAAGACAATAACCATAACTTAAATATATAAATACTTTATAGGTTAATAATATAGAAATTATCACTAATAATAATATAAATATTGGTTCGATTACAACTATGTATATTAATAAATATACAAATGATATAGGTTCGTGAATCCAAGGCCAACCCTGCATTGTTCAATGACGTCATATGTATTTTTACTACAAAATACAGTAGAGTGAGTTTCATTTGCTCCCTTTTTAAATGCTTCTACAATATATATTTTTGGGACTGAGAATACATGCGCTGCTTTTATAAATGTTTTGCGAAATAGACACAAGTAATCGAAAATACATTCTATGGTTGGATTATCAAATCGAATATGCCCCTTTTTAGCTTGGTAGCCTAAGAATTAGGGAAATGGCCCCTAATTGACGCGAATCCTAAAGATAGATCTATGGACCTTGAGACGTCCCATTCGGGTTACGAATGCTTTAGTACTTCGATTATCATGTACGATGAGAGTCTCGGAATGATGGGGATATTCTATATGCATCCTGTTAGTTCGGTTATCAAGCGTTCACCATATGAATGATTTTTATCTCTATGCCGTGCGAAATGCCTGATATGAGATTATGTTTATGAGAAATGGAAATGAAAATCTTGTGGTCCATTAAATTATGAAAATGAATGATTATGACAAACTAATGAACTCACCAACATTTTGGTTGACACTTTAAAGCATGTTTATTCTCAGGTACGAAAGAAATCTTCCGCTGTGCATTTGCTCATTTTAAAGATATTACTTGGAGTCATTCATGACATATTTCAAAAGACGTTGCATTCGAATCATTGAGTTCATCAAGATTATTATTAAGTCAATTATAGTTGGATATATTATAAAATGGTATGCATGCTGTTAACTGTCGATGTAATGAAAGTTTGTCTTTTAAAAACGAATGCAATGTTTGTAAAATGTATCATATAGAGGTCAAGTACCATGCGATGTAATCAACTATTGTGAATCGTTTGTAATCGATATGGACTTCGTCCGGGTGGATTAGGATGGGTCATGAAAGTTGGTATCAGAGCGGTGGTCTTAGCGAACCAGGTTTTGCATTAGTGTGTCTAACTGATAGTTGTTTAGATGCATTAGTGAGTCTGGACTTTGACCGTGTCTGCATGTCAAAAGTTTTGCTTATCATTTCTAGTCAAAAATCATCTGCTTATCATCCTTAAGAAATTACCTGTTTATCATTCTTAGTCTGGACATGTCTTACTGCCTCTATTTCATAGACAATGTATAGGTAAATTCATACCTTAGCGTATCTGTTATTGTTACCTTTGCCTGACAGCTTCCGTAGATTCCTCCGTAACTTATGGGATTTTAGTATTATATATGCATATGTAAATTATGTATTGCAGGGTACTAATCTACATCTTATAATCTATTTCTTATCGAAAATCCTTCATCTGATCGTACGAGATGAATCCCTCAACCAGTTCGAGTCCCTCAGATTTCGATAGCTATTCCGATAGTTATTCCGACAGCTATTCCGACATGGATATTCACCTAAGCTCCGAAAGCGGTGTCACCAGAATGAATCAATCAATCAGCCATCCCCAATTCATCTGATGGGTTCGTAGTCGACTTAATCAATGGAGACGCGAAGAAGACGATCCTTTCCACCAACCGAATTCACCTCTTGACAATGAACCTGAAGCGTTTACCGGCGAACCTGTTCGAGACACCATTTTCTCTCTCATTTCCAGAGTATCTCGTCACGATCATATACAATCTCAGATTCTAAACCTCATTCATCCGCTCGTCCGAACCGACAATTATCCCGGTATAATAGAAGAAGTCAACGAGCTTTGCGCCCGAGTTGTAGCCTTGAAAAATATAGTGCAAAACATACCAGCTTCAACAACATCACCGGCACCAACAGTACCATCAGTAACAGCACCAGTACCATCAACAATCCATGCCTCAACATCTCATTCTATACCTCGAGTATAATCATCATTCTACGTATCGTTGTACATCTATTATCTTCGTTCTTCACGGCGATTATGTAATCTCTAAAGTTTTAGAGATTATTCATTCTAGTTCCAACCAAAAATCAAATGAGATTAATATCATATTAACTCATTAAATCCATGATTACATCTGAAGAAAATATATATGTATATATGTTTTCATAAAGATTGTAATTAAAAATTCTTTTGTACAAACTGTTAATGGTAAAAATATTTTAACGGGTAGGTAATACCCGAGGAATATTTAGATTTCACATTAACAAGTTACACTGTACATTCTTCGAATCTGATTCAACAGTCATTTACTATCCTACTTACATCCACAGATATACAAATCCGTTCACCACAAGTTACCATTTTCATTCAATTTCATATTTGGATTTTGACCTATCAGAATCCAACAAGTGGCATAATGAAGAAAACATTTAACAAAATAAAATTTGTTAGAAACAAACAAATTAACTATGAGAAATTTTGTTAAGAAACCACGCTAACAAGATCCTATCTAACTGTTCCTAGCTAACTGTTAACTCCGTATTACATTTTATTTTATCGCAATTTATTTATCGCAATTTAATTATCGTAATTTATTTATCGCAGTTTATTTATCGCAATTTATATTCTCGCAATTTTATTTATCGTCATTTAATTTCTGTTATTTATTTTACGCACTTTAAATATTGGGACACGTATACAAGGTTTTGACATATCATATCGACGCATATATATATATATTATTTGGAATAACCATAGACACTCTATATGCAGTAATGCTGGAGTTAGCTATACAGGGTTGAGGTTGATTCTACAATAATATATATAGTTTGAGTTGTGATCGAGTTTGAGACATGTACACGGGTCACGATACGTATTAATTAATTCGAATATTATATATGAATTATGGAATTGCTAACTGTGGATTAGTAACTGGAGACTACCAATATTGGACAATTAAAATGAATTAAAATATTGATTATAACATATGAAACTAAACAATTTTTCAAGTTTGCCACTTGATTTCATCTTAACCTCATTTGTATCTTGACGATTACAATCTATGTATAAACCTTTCATAATTCTTGAAAACACCTCAATCGAGAGGATGAACCAACCACACTTCATCTACGGAAGAAAACATTGATACATATAGTTATGCACCTGAAAACACTCGGAACCTGAGTAAATGTTTAAAACGTATCTGTGCTAACCCTTTGGGAGTTGTTATTACCAAAAATAACTTTGCAATCCCTTTTCAAATTAGCCAATTTTGTCACAGCTCCAGCAAATCAACTTCGATTTTTATTTGGAATAGCCTAATTATAACTTTGATATATAAATTGCCTTTCGTCATCGTTACCGAAGAACCGTTTATATTCCACCACATCACTAGCAGACGTACCAGCAAATTCGTTGCTCCTTGGCTTAAATCTCTCCGACAAATCACTATATTTATCTATTGAAGTCTCATCATGTACTCATCCGTATCTTGTAACAAGAATTGTCATACCAATTACCGGGAATCAACAAATCTGTATTGTGAATCTCGCAACGTTTTCACATCAACAGTTATATGTATCCATATAACATTTATCTCTTAGAACTATGATCTTCCATTCTGAAATTCTGAAAAGCACCTAGTCTGCAAATTAATGCTCTGAATTTTGAAAAGTTGAATGAAGCAACAAAAACTGTAAATGACCTCAACAGCCAAAAGTTGATGATAAAGAATGGAGTATTGGAAACACTCAATAGAAAATTTAGTACCGAAAAGCGGATTATGAGAAACTATGAAGGAAACCATGGACAAATCACAAAGAATAAGTTTGACTTCAAAGAATCCAAATAATTCAATGCCTGCTGAAGTCTTTAGCGAATATCTTGCTCCTTACTCTAGACCCTTGCGGACAATAGTCTCCATCATCCTCTGATCTTAGATATTCAAAGATATTATCATATCTTTCATTATAAATATCCTCCATATTTCTGAAGATATTTTCATAACTATTCTTATCTGAAATCATTAATCTCTTCATGCTATCAGTGTTACATCATATAGAAACTGTTAGTTTCTATATTATGTAAACTTTCGAGTTTAAAATAGGAATGTTATTGAAATAATGTTGGAAACTGATGCATGAGTTAGTAAAATATAATGACACTTGATCAACGTGATTATATTACAGTAAGTCATGCTGAGTTTCTAAATAGAACATGATGATTCACAAATTATAACGTCATCATGTGTCATGTTACATAACTCTTTCATTCTGCTTAACTTCTGAACATATCAAGAAAGTATATTCTTGATAGTTCTATTCTCAGTGATCCGGGTAATTTAACCAATTAAATCATGCTATTACAATTCTTCTGCTTAGTATAGTGTGATCATTCAAAATTTCATACATATGAATTCTGGACCATTATTCGCTTGACTTGAGGTCGGGAAGAGAAAAAAAAAGTATGGAGCTTCGAAGTATAAGGGAAGATATAAAGCCCGATAACAACACATGAATTATAAACCGTTCATATCAATGTTTATAGCAACATAAAGACACGGGAGGATTAAAAGCACTATAACCCCAAGGGCAAAGTAGAAGTAAGCAGATTCCTCTGGTGGAAGTTAGAAAAGGAGAACGGTGGTTGTGATAGTAAGGATAAGGACAAGGATCAGAACTGGATTTAACATTTTCATAAACTTTTGGATATGGGGATTTGATATAGGAATGGTAAAAGTAACGGAATGGAAGAAGTTTAATTTATAATGAAAATATCAGACAGAGTAATCGAGGCAGATCACCGTAATTAATTATAGAGATCTTAATTTCCTTACTCACCGAAGAATCAAATCTTTTAAATTTTGAATATTTTCTTTAAATCTCGTGAATTCCGGAATTCAACCAAGTCAACGTCAAAAGCTAAGACGCACCTTATTTTCTAAATTCAACCCTGACTACGTCAAAAGCTAAGGCGAATCTTATTTTCCTCATTTCAATCTTTTGTGATAGCTTCATTCGTGCTCTTCGATTAATCAAATCATTTTATCCATATTACTCAATGATGATAAAACTCTATTTATCAACTCATATTCGTCATGAAAACATTTTATTGTTAACAATGACCATCTCACTCAAATTTCGGGATGAAATTTCTTTAACGGGTAGGTACTGTGATGACCCGGAAATTTCCGATCGAATTTAAACTTTAATCTTTATATGTTTCCGAAACGATAAGCAAAAATCTATAATGTTGAGTCTCGAAAGTTTTGAAATCTATATTCATGTAATCAATTACCCTTTGACTGTGCCCGACGATTCACGAACAATTACTTGTAAATAAATATGTTATATATATAGTAATTAGAAGTATTAAAACATAATTTAAATTAGTTATGAAAAATAAAATACAAAATAATTATGTTGTAAATTAAAAAGAATCTATATATAATTTTTATGTATAATTATTATTAAATGAATATTGTAATATGTATATATAAAGTGTAAATGATAAATATTCAATAAAAGTTATTAAATGATATATTATGTGGTTATTAAAATATTACATAAGTAATAATATATATATATATATATATATATATATATATATATATATATATATATATATATATATATATATTAAACAAATCAAAAATAGTTGTTGTAATAAAGTTATTATTTTCTTTATTATTATTAAAGTAAATAACAATATTAATAACCGCATTAATAATATCAGGATATAAACGTGAAATTTAATAAATTGTTACATTATTATTATTATATTTATAATTAGTATTATTATTAATATTTAACATTAATATTAATATAATGAAATATCATTATGACTATTAATAATATTAATATTATTATTACTAAATTTATTAAAAATATTATAATTTAGGTTATTATTGTTATTATAAAACAACCTATTAATATTATCATTATTATTATTACTATTTATTTTTATTAATATTAAAGATATTATTATAATATTTATATTCATTAATTATTATATATATATATATATATATATATATATATATATATATATATATATATATATATATATATATATATATATATATATATATATATATATATATATATATATATATATATATATATATATATATATATATATATATATATATATGATACACACAGGTATGAATCCGTGGAAGAATCCAACAGCAACTATTTATAAACTTTGTTTCTATTTAAATCTGTTATATATCCATATCACACTTTATTTTTTTTATATTTTTCTGTACGATTAAGATTCAGGACGATTTGATTTTTGCTACAAAACAATTGGAAACGAATCTGGTACTGTATTATATCTAAATTACGTCCTAAATACTACCTACTGCATTCTGTAAGTGAATTAAAAACCAAAAACTGAGAATAGAAGTCGACACCCTCTGTTTAAAACCCAAACTGCAAAACCTTGATTTTGAAACAATTTTAAAAATGTAAAATTGCAGTTAGGTTAGGAATTAGTTAGTCAAACTTTCTTCAAAATCCCACCTTCCAATTCATTCAAACGAAAATGAATTCTTGAGTCAAACTTTTAATTTAAAAAGTCAAACGTAGTGTTCTTTGTAAAATTCAAGCTCGTTTTTAAGGTTTCTATTTCAATTGAGGATTTATAAAGTTTTTAAGGAAGGATTAGAACCTATTTCATTTTATAAATTTTGTCTAAAACATTCTAGAGTTCAAAATTTGATTTGCAGTTCTTCATGCTCTTCGAACAGCATATTTTTATATTTATTTTTGTTTTAAATTCTTTTGTTAAACATTAACTACCACAATAATCACTTATGTTTCGTTTACTTAATTTAAAACATGTTTTAATAGTAGCTTTTATGATCCTGGTAATTAATTTGAACGATTGAGAATTTGAGGAAGAAGAAGGAGTGAGGACACAGAACGATTAAATATAAATGGGTTACGGGTAAATACTGAAAAACAGCATGGCCCGAATGGTTAAGAGGTGATTCGGGTGAGCGAGAGGTCGGGTGTTTGAGCCTTGTTTAAGGCAATTCTTTTTGGGGAAGCTTTTAAGGGTATAACTCTTAAATTTATTTCTATTATTATATTTATTATTATTACTATTATTTTTATTATTATTAATTATTATTGTTATTGTTATTATTATTGTTAATGTCATTATAAATTGTTATTATTATGTTAAAATTTATAATATGATTGTTATTATTATCATATTAGTTAATAATAAGTAATAACAATAATTATTATTAAGTAATGGTATTATTATTATTTGTGTTACTCTTATTATGTATTATGAATATCATTTATTATTATTACTATCAATATTACTATTGCTATTATTAGTATCATAATTATTTTAGAACTATTATCATAACCATCAATTTTATTATTGTTATCATTAAATTACCAGTATTACTATTCATAAGTAATATCAATATCTTTATTATTAAAAGTATTATGATTATGGAAAAAAAAGTTTTTCTTCTTAAAAGATATTATTATTAAGATTATAAGTATACTATTAGTGTTGATATTATTATTTATATCACTAATGAAACCATAACCATTATTATCTTAATTAGTAATATTAAATAATATAATTATTAGCATTTTATTATTAATATTACTCTAGTATTACTATAACTATCATTTTGTAAACAAAAGATTATGTATATAAAAATAAAGACAATAACCATAACTTAAATATATAAATACTTTATAGGTTAATAATATAAAAATTATCACTAATAATAATATAAATATTGGTTCTATTACAACTATGTATATTAATAAATATACAAATGATATAGGTTCGTGAATCCAAGGCCAACCCTGCATTGTTCAATGACGTCATATGTATTTTTACTACAAAATACAGTAGAGTGAGTTTCATTTGCTCCCTTTTTAAATGCTTCTACAATATATATTTTTGGGACTGAGAATACATGCGCTGCTTTTATAAATGTTTTGCGAAATAGACACAAGTAATCGAAAATACATTCTATGGTTGGATTATCGAATCGAATATGCCCCTTTTTAGCTTGGTAGCCTAAGAATTAGGGAAATGGCCTCTAATTGACGCGAATCCTAAAGATAGATCTATGGACCTTGAGATGTCCCATTCGGGTTACGAATGCTTTAGTACTTCGATTATCATGTCCGATGAGAGTCCTGGAATGATTGGGATATTCTATATGCATCCTGTTAGTTCGGTTATCAAGCGTTCACCATATGAATGATTTTTATCTCTATGCCGTGCGAAATGCCTGATATGAGATTATGTTTATGAGAAATGGAAATGAAAATCTTGTGGTCCATTAAATTATGAAAATGAATGATTATGACAAACTAATGAACTCACCAACCTTTTGGTTGACACTTTAAAGCATGTTTATTCTCAGGTGCGAAAGAAATCTTCCGCTGTGCATTTGCTCATTTTAAAGATATTACTTGGAGTCATTCATGACATATTTCAAAAGACGTTGCATTCGAATCATTAAGTTCATCAAGATTATTATTAAGTCAATTATAGTTGGATATATTATAAAATGGTATGCATGCTGTTAACTGTCGATGTAATGAAAGTTTGTCTTTTAAAAACGAATGCAATGTTTGTAAAATGTATTATATAGAGGTCAAGTACCACGCGATGTAATCAACTATTGTGAATCGTTTGTAATCGATACGGACTTCGTCCGGCTGGATTAGGACGGGTCATGAAATAATAGAAGTGTTTTTATATGGATGTACGTTGCATGGATGAAGGGCACATGCATGTATGCATGTGTACGTTTGACAAGTTAAAAACTGGACGAAATACGCCCAAGGTCGCGGCGCGACCAAGGGAATCGCGGTGCGGTAATGAACTCAAATCAAGATCAGACAACATGCAAACAAGACCACTAGACCACGCTGTAGGTCGCGGCGCGGAGAAAGAAGGCCGCGGCGCGGCGCTTCTGGGAGTTTGGTTCCGGATATTGTAATTTTAAAGGGAAAGTGAGGGCGTTTTGGTATTTTCACATATGGGGCAGATTTAAGCCCTAATTCTGGTCCACTCATTTCATTTTATCATTTTCATTTCCTTTTTCTTTCTCATTTTCCTCTCAAAACTTCAAACCCCAAATCATTCTAAGTGTAAATCAAGGAAGAGGAAGCGGGATTCGATCTTTGGAGCAAGAAGAAACGTTGTTCTCCTTGTTCTTAGCTACAAGTTGATACTATCGGTAAGATCTAACTTCGAATTTCATTTTCGTGTTCATCATCTAAATTTAGTGCTTTTGATTGTATGTTCAAAAATGGAACCCCACTAGTTGTCAATGGAAGATGATAACTAGGATTCGGGTTTATAAGTGATGAAGGCGGGTTTTGGGTTTGGTGTGCAAGTTTAAACATGTGAGACTTGCAAAAAGTGAATAATCACTAGTATTAGTGATTATTGACATATTGGAAACCTTTTGATTTCGATTGGTTGACTAATTTTGAATAGAGTCAAAATTAGGGTTTGATGATGATTGTGGCCTGATTGTCATTTTAGTTGAGTTTATAAACTTAAAATGAGTTAAGTTAAAGTATAAACTTGTGTTGGTGGCATTTTGAAGTCAAAATTTGTAAATGTGAGAATTTGACTTTGTTAAGGGTCAAAATGGGTTTTGGGCCGAATATGCGGACTAGTGTGTGTTTAATGGCTAAATGTGGTGTCTTTGGGTATTTCGGGAATGCGGGAATTAGTCTCGTTAGTTTCGAACCTTCGTGTAGCGTTAAAAGTGTAAAAGGGTGTGATTTGCACTTGTTGTTCATTTGGGCGGGTCGAGAGTCCAAATGAGTATGTATTGATGATTATGTGATAAATGGAATAGGTACATTCCATTGGAGAATTGCAGGTTTGGATTTCACTTCATCGATGTGACGACCCGGAAAATTTCGACTAATTTTAAATCAAACTCTCGATACGATTTAATATTTTTGACACGATATGCAAAGTCTGTTAGGTTGAGTCTCAAAAATTTTGAACTGTTTAATATAGTCAATTACCCTTCGACTATTCCGACGATTCACGAACAATTAATTGTAAATAGATATGTGTGTGTATATATATATATATATATATATATATATATATATATATATATATATATATATATATATATATATATATAATAATAATTGAAAATATAAATTGAAATATTATATGAAGTAATTGTTAGACTTAATAATGTAAAATAAAATAATATATATGATTATTATTTAAAACATATTTATATATGTAAATGAAATATATTGAATATATATATATATAGTTTCGAATTTATTTTGTAAGCGACAATAACGCTCAATTATCATTCGATCGATATTAAGTAAGTTAAAATCAAACTTATATTATTTTAAAATAAAAAGTGATTCGAAAATGAGTTATATAAATTTTAGGCTTACTAAAAATGTATTTAGGATCTAGTTATTAAATTTTAACACTTTTATAATTTACCCAGAATTGTGCGTGACAGTTGATGTAATTTTTATTTAATAAATTAATAATAAAATTTTATACCATAATGACTAAAATTAATAAATATAATTACTGTAAAAATATGAGATTTTTCTGAAGACTTTTTATCTGCCACTGATTATCAACGGAGCCTGAAATACTATCCCTTAGAAACTGTCGGTAGAGTGTAATAGTTAATTAATCCGTGATTTGAATTATCATTTAAAGTTATCACTGTTTTTCAATCACCATTTTAGTGGTGCTACTTTGTGTACATGATTCATTTCATATGATATTATATTAGTATTATTATTATTTACTGTATTTGTTTTGCTTCCTTACAACTATGATCATGCGGAGTATATTATTTATATAAACATATGTGTGACACTTCTATCAAAAAACAAGAGTACCACCTTGTCTCTCCATTTTTTTTGTTCTCCTCTTCATCAACCAAACCAAGCATCACCTTATTGTTTACCACTACCTAGTACCATCTTTGATCACCACCCGACTCACCAAAACAACTTATTACAACTACTAATCTTTCCGTTTTAACCAACGAACACCATCACTTGCATTTTTCTAGTTATTTCTTTCTTTGATCGACTCAACAAAAGATCACCCAACCCTTCTTAAACCGCCACCCCATAACCACCATAGATGTCATTTCCTTCAACCGATTACCATCACCACCACAAACTTTCACTGTTATTGATGTCATTACAAACAACCATCACCACTATCAACAACCCGGTCACCACAAAACATCTTCATCATATCAAAACCCGGCCACCACCTTTTGTTGTAATTCAACCCAAACCCATCACATCACCCATTCAACACCCGTTTCTTTCTTTCTTGTTCTTATTATTTGTAAACACCCAACACCATTGACCACCTCCATCGCCACCCTCGTTCTTAGTGTAATCCCGCCACCCTACCACTCGAACCCGACACCACATATGACTACCATCACTGTGGTTGCTACAATTGTATTTTTCCTTGTAACCATGAGAAAACACAACCCACAACCTACAATACCCAATAATAGTGTTGCTACATACTTCTGTTTATTCTCCGTATACGAAACCACACAACTACTAACATCATTAAAAGAGCCTGTTAATTGCTTCTGTCTTCAGCTCGCTGCTACAGCAGCTATTTTTATTTCCTTTCAAACCAAAACCTCAGGCAGTCACCATTAATTTTTTGTTTCCATGTTGCTGCTCGTGAACACTATTTATACTTGTTTCTATTCTGGTTGCTGTCGAAGGAACCCACAACAAAATGCCTTTTTGTTTCTGTTTCTTTGAATGATGATGTTATGTATTAATACATAATATAAATGGTGACTTTTCTTTTCTTCTTTTCATTATGGCCTACAAGCATAAATTGAATAAACATCCCTTGTTGAATTATGATTAAACTTTAAAAAAAGGAGATGATTGGAGCAATAATTTATGGCTACTGATCAAGCATATATTCACGGGGTCAAGGTGAACCTACGCTTGAGTGCATAAAGGGGTTTAAGGACTAACAATATTCGAACCTCCGACACTTAGTCGTGGATAACCCATATCGGTATCGTTTCGATTCTGACAGGGTGGCCTATTTGAGAGTCCACTAACAACCTAGCATATGAGGTTGAGTGGCCCTAAGACATGAAGGTTTTATAGTTCGAGACATACCTGAAAGTCTTTAAGATTATAAGAAGCTTTATTCGTACGATGGAGATTTGTATGCTGTGGTTTACGTATGAGTAAATGAATGAATATCTCTATTAGGGTTCATGAGCTATGTATTTATAGGCTCATGAATTAGGGTTTCGGTAGAATCTCTTCCCTAATTAAATGTGATCTTGTCCCAACTAACTTTCGTTATTTAAGGAAAAGAATCCATATCGGCTATACCGTACATTCTTCTAGAATGTACCGGACCCTTATGCAAGTGTACGAAACTCGTATCAGATGGTATAGGCGCATAATGTGTGGCTATACCCATGCCACACGCCTTATATGGCAGTTTATGTGCGATCTAGGGCTTTGGATGCGCAATCCGCATAGTCTTGCGGATATGCGTATCATTAAGTCCCCCCAGTTCGATGTTATATACAATTCCAATAAGTGTATAGCGTCGAACTAATAAAATAATAGCACCGAATAATGCCCAATGATTACCTCGGATCTTAGGATTGTGTATTTTAACGTATTGGCGAGACATATAGAACATTATATGCGTGTATGTGTAACCAACCGCCGTTTGCATTAAATGCAATATATTCGTATAGTTGAAAAATCGTCCTTTCGACTGTAATTCCTTCACCCGAGGAGATAACTGTCACTATTTACCCTAAAGATAATGATGACAGCGTATGCAACTGTCTAGAGTTGCTATTGTACGCCGATTGTTAATTCACGTAGATTGTGACACGTGTACGCTGAAGAATTATCCGTGTCATTTTCATTTATACTTGCCTATAAATAGCCAAATTACCCTTTTTGGGTTTTACACGCTCCTCTCGATTTTCAAATATTTGCTCTTTTTTCCGGCAGCCATTTACTTTTCCGTTCGTATTCAGTTATCTGAAGGTCCGTGCTTTCTTTTCTTCCTTTATTTATTTACGTTTTTTAATCTTGCACCGATCTGCCATGTCTTCTGACAAGAACGTCAAGGATATAGATTCGTCGATTAATGAATCGGAGATTCGTCGAATCGTGCAACAATATCCTCCTCTTGAGCAATATTCCCCGATTGCCCCCTTAAATGGCCAACGGGCTAATGAACCACCGGAGCTAATGATTGCAGTCTACGACAAAGTTATGGAGCTCGGTAACACCCGTATTCCTCCAACCCCTTTTCTGATGGACTTTCTTCGCCACTGTTCGATCGGTATTAGCCAACTTCACCCGTATGGTGCCAATCGCATTTCTATTTTTGAAATGCGGTGTCATGCCAACGGTCAGAAGCCGTCTTTAGCCATTTTTACCAATCTGTTTCGTACCTCCATGAGTGATGAGAGCTGGTATTCTTTTGATAATGTTGCCAAGTTTTGTGTTACCCCAAAATAGGGCGTGAATGGGGCGTGGAAAATATCATTTTTCTTTGTTAAAGCTACTTGTATTTTTGAAGAGTTTAATAGCATTCTCGTCTGGTATTCTGGCAAGAAGGAGGAGAAAAATAAACCTGAGCTGAGGAAGAAAAATTTTATAAGTCTTGCCTTAACCTTCATCTTCCATCTCGCATTTATCCCAATGTCCCCTTAGTTATCGGCTGCATTTCGACCCACTGGGCGCGTTCTGATAAGCGTCCTATTATAATTAAGAATAAGAAGGTTATATCCCTTTTTCAATTGCATTACATAGGGTGTATGTTTAATTCCCTTCTTCTCATATTTGTATGTATTCATGTATTTGCAGAGATGGACTTGAACGAGTTCATGCTGTTGAAGACGTCCGATGGCGTTGCTTATGGACAGAAAGATCTGCATGATACTGACTCTGATGTGCACCCAGAAATTATCAAGGCTTCAACTAATCCAGCTACTCCTGCTACATTGAAGCACAGGACAACCAGTCTACGTCAAGAGAGAGAAACCGATGTGTCTTCCTTTGTTGAAATTCAGCGATCCCCTATTGTTGAAAGTTCGAAAGCGGCCGGAAAAAGGCCAATCATAGGTAAGCGCCTTGTATGCTCTGTTTTAGAACATTTCTATTTTGCATTCATTATTATTATAGATATATTTTATTGTAATTCCTTGTGTTGTAGATATTAGCAATCCGATTGAAATTGACCAAGAGGTGCAATCTGTCAACCGTGCCCCTGCTTCAGAAGCCCAAGTATCCCAAAATGTTCCAAATTCTCCCGTTCTCCATCAATCAACTGTAGATCCAAATGTTTCCTGTGAGCTTCCACAATCTAAAGGCGCACCAACTTGTATTCGGACGCCTCTTCACTTGATACTAGCCGCAACAAGCGTGCTCGACTCAACATTCTGACCAGCTTTTCTTTATCCCCTGACATGAATCTGGATTATTTTGAGGAGTTTTTTAAGATATCTGTCCCCACTTTTTCCCAACAATTCTCGCATCTAGGTGCATGCGCTCCTTCCAATCTTGCTGCAAAGTTTGAGCATCTTGCTCCTGAGCAAGATCTTTTCGTTGATACGCAAGCCACGATGTTTAATCTTGCCAAAGATATTAGCCATCTGAAACAAAAGTCTAATTCCATAATTCTTGGTCATAAACATCTATCGCGTGAGCAAAGGGAGTTTGCCAAGCTTGATGCTGAGAAACAACAGATTTCTGAACAGCTTCATCAGGAGGTTGCTGCCCGTTTAAAAGTTGAAGATAGGAATACTCATCTTGAGGGTGAGTGCCAGCGTTTATTGAATGAAATCAAGCGTTCTGAAACTATTCGTGCTGATCTTGAGTCACAAGTGAATCATCTGTCCCAACAACTTGGTGCTGCATCATCGGAAAACTGCCAGTTTAAAAAACAGCTTGAGGAGTTGAATGCGGAGCGCTAAACAGTTGTCAACGAATGTGATGATCTGAAGACCAAGTTCTCAAGCCTCCAAGCTGAATGCTCAAGCCTCAAAGCTGAATACTCGAGCCTCAAATCTGAATACTCGACCCTAAGGTCCGGTCTTCCTGAGATTGCGAAGCATATTATGGCTTGTCCGAGTATTCGCATTCCGTTTGGTAAGGCTATAGTTTCTGCACGTGCTCTTGAGCGATAGCGCTTTTGGGATGTTGTGAAATCAAACCTTACTGTGTCGGATATTATTCCGACACCCATTTCAGATGAGCTTGTGGAGGATGCTGACGGAGAGTGTACGAAAGCCTGTGCGGCTTTAGTAAGTTTAAGGATTTCTCGTTTGGTGGAATTGGCTGAAAATCGGAACTTTTCATCCCGTCAAGTGGTTGACGATATGCTTGCATAGGTTGGCAGGCGGTGGGTTGGAGGTGCAGTGATTGTCCGCTTCCCAATATGTTGTTTTTTCTCCAGCGAGGGATGGGCCCTGGTAGTTTAAGGGTTTTGCATCCCTATACCTATATTTATGTTTTTTGTTTTGAAAGCGGGATATACGTCTGATCGCAGCGGGAGAGCATTGTATATTCTCCTTAGTGTAGGGCACCGTTCCAATGAAGCCACCCTTAGTATATTAGTAGGAAATAATTATTTTAAACGATATGCGGAAGAGTAGAATTCTACCCTTTATACGTATCTGCCTTTTCTTATACGATGTTGGAGTATAAGAGATTTTCTGTTTGTTGAAGGCATTTTGATATAAATATTGCTCTACTTATCGTGTACGAATATTTGAATATATTTTGCTATATGCGTTTCATATTTGTTTGCAAATTTATAAGTGGCGTATTTGCATTCGTATGCACATTACAGCATGGGAATAAATGTCATTCGCATATGACGTAAGCGACCCTTCTATATGCGCATGATCTTTTTATTCTTACATATTATCAAAGCAAACCAATGCTTATACATATCATACTCTTGAGTTTTAAATTATTTGTACGCATTGATAAGCCAATATCGAATCCGTCTATATAAGCAACCCAATGCTTATTTCAAGAGTCTTCCGGACAATTCAATGTTCGTGATATGAAAAAGTAACCAAACTTGTATTTTATAGTCATGACTTTGCAAGTCTCCGTCTTGCGCGGTATACAAGTGAAACAAACCAATGTTTTACTACTGTTACCATTAGAGATAGTATTATTAACCAAACTAAACTATGTCACTTGGGACTCGGAGTGTGTCCCTGTGCAACTTAAGGGGCATATAAGTAATAAAAATGCACAAATTATGGGCTTAAATTGCATGATTCAATTTATAATAAAAAAAAGAAAAAATATAACAAAATTTTAACAGATGTCGGGTGATCAATCCTACTGTTACTATCTTTTGCTTTTTTGTGCCGTTTATTTTTACGCATGCAAGGCGCATCCTGTTAGTTTTCTTTCAAGCCCTTGTGCCCCTTTTTGTTGCATTTCCCAGTAACCATATTATCTGGGTTATTCACCACACAATCACTTATTGGATTTTTATTTTTCCTTACCGCTTTTAACGTGGCAGTGCCATCATGTACTTTAACCCAATGTTGCTTTCGTGGCCTTTTTCCTTTTGACTCTCTTTCACTTCCCTTTATCTTTTCACGGACTATCTTCCTAGGTTTTTCATTTGTATGGTGTTTAACCCACCCTTCGTTCGATTGTCGTTGTTTTAAATGCCATAAACCTCCTGTTGATATAATGTTCGAGAATAAATTTCAATTTCGCTTAGGGTAAAAATTTTAACTTTGTTGCTATTGTACGCAACTTACCTCTTTCTGACGACCATGTTTGAATGATGTCTGTAGATGTTTGGGTGCGCACACTTTGCTTTATAGCGAGCTCTTTAGGTACATCATTCTCTACAGTTATACTGGTTTTTGACGCTGTGCGCAAGCTACTTTTTGACTTTATATGTGCGCTCACCCTTGCATTTTGCTTTTGCATCGCAAGTTGCCACTCTTTGTCGTTAGGTAATTTTTCGACCCTTGCATGTGCAGCTTTTTTCTTGTTCCTTGGTTTGCGCTTTTTCGCTAAACCAATGATGCGGGTGCGGATCTTTTCTCCGCAGTTTCTTTTGATTCCCTGGTTCGTCTTTACACTTTTTCTAAGATTTTCCAAACCCTACACCTTATAATAGTGTATAATATTTTTAAAACAAATAGTTACAACACAGTTTTTATGCACCCTTATTACGTAATTAAGCATTTATCTTAATTGTTTATTACTTTAAAGTAAGCAACTTTGTTTGAAACACAAATTGGTGCTTGTACTTTTTTCTAGAAACTGTGACATTGCAACATTAAATATCGAATTGAAATATTTATGTACCTGTAAGCATAGCGTTTCTTGGGTCATTCGCTGTTTACTTCACTCCACATCTTTTTCTCCCTGTCTTATGACTTTTTGCATCGTTCTATCCTTCCCATCCACTTCTGATTTTATAGTTGCGACTCCCCATTTTGTTGGGAATCTTAACAAGCCATGTATTGTGGATGGTATGGCACCTAGCTTCTGCAAGGTGTTCCTGCTTAATAGTGCGTTATGCTCAGCTCTCGATTTGACTACAGCGAATTCAATCTCAACATCCCTTCTCTTTTTATCATTGGTGTCGTCTCGTAGTTCTAACCCAACTTTAATCGTTCCTAATGACAGGACCATTTCACCAGCAAAACCAAACAAAGTAACTGCTTTCTTTTTCAGCTGTGACTTAACTGACATAGGCAGTGACATGTAGCAATGTTCATACATTATATCTATACCGCAGCCAGTGTCTACACACAATTCCTTAAGTTCCTGATTGCAACTTTTGATGTATCCTTTAATTGCCACGGGTTTGTTCAACCAGTCCCTTTCACTTGCTTCAAATGAGATTTCTATTTTTTTCCAATCTCTAACCTTTCTCACTTTCGTCATCACGTTCTCACTTGTTACCATATTTATGGTTTTTTCTGCTTCTCCTGCTTTTGGTTCGCTTTTCTTTTGCCACGGATATTCTTTTTCCTGTCTTGACTTATGGCCTTCTGCTTTAGCCGATTTCTTTAAATGCTGCAACCTTCCCTTTTTTAGTTCTGCAACCACCCTCTTGATTAACTGCCTGCAGTTATTAGTTTCATGACTAAAATCATCATGAAAATCACAAAATTTGGTTTTGTTCTTTTTTGCATAATCGGGTAGTGGTGTCGGAGCTTCGAACGTTTTACACACTGACTCGGTTGCCAATATTTCCTTTGGTGTTTTGCTGAGATCTTTTATGATTGCATAATTATCATCGTAAACGCTCTTGTTTCTATAATTGCCACCTCCTCTACTATTGTTGTACTGTCGGTACTTATTATTATTATTATAACTTCCGCCTTTGAGAGGGCTATTATTATACCTCTTTGCAGATCCAGAGCTCTTGCCCTGATCACGATGGTGATCATCATCATTATTACATTTGCCCAGGTAGCTTTTTCCGCAATTCTGTGTTATATCTTCTTGCGCCCGCATGTAATCATGTGCCTCCTTTATTGCTTCCGCAAATGTTTATGGAACCTTCCTTCGCAACCTCTGCCACAAAGATAGGTGCCTTTCTGTATCAAGGCAGTGTATAAATCCTGACACCTTTTGGCTTTCTGGTAAATCTGGTATTTTAGCCACTTCCTTGGTGTACCTATCAATGATCTTACCCAAGGATTCTTTGGGTTTTTGCTTTATATCATGGCATTCCACATGTGTTCTTCTACGTGCACGCAGACTATGAAAATTAAGTAGAAACCGGGATCTTAAGTCTGCATACCCCGTTATGCTTCTGGGAGTTAAATTATTGAACCACTCCCGCGCCACTCCTTGCAACACGATTGGTAGCATATGACATGCTACCTCGTCTCCCCAATTGTGGGTTCTTGCCTTTCCCTCAAACCTTTGTAGGAAGTCATCAGGGTCAGATAACCTATCGTAGCTTCCTAATGTTAGCGGTATTACAGGTGCTTGAGGGAATGGGTGATTTGCTATATGTGCGGTGAATTTTTCTATAGTGGGAGCCACATCTAGAGATTGTCTTACTTTATGCCCTTGAATTACTGCAAACCAATTTTGCATAAACTCCTGGAATCGCGCTGGCTCATTGAGTGCTTGCGCTAAATGTGGAGGTGCAACTTGCTGCAATTGTGAAATAAAATTATTCGAGCTGCTTGGTTCCAGCGGATTATAAGGCACACTCCCCTCATCACCCTGGTGTTGAGTTCGCATTAACCCACCTACATTTGGTTGGGGTGGTGCATAGGTCATCTTCGCTTGTAGCGGCGCTACTGTAATATACGAACCATATAGGTTTCTCAAACCCAATCTTCTATTTTCTTCTTGCGCACTTGCCGGAGTAACCCTCGAAGTTTGAGTTTCTGGTTCCACCGTTATGATAATTGGGATTGTTCTTACATACGTAGTTTTTGCTATTAGCTTGGCACCACTTGGCGGCGAGTCATACCTGTCGTCTGTTTCTTTAGAGCGTATATAGCTCATGTTGGCTGGAGATCCGAAACTTATTTTTTCCGGAGACTTCGTGCGTCCCGTTTCAGTTTCTTTGAAACGCACATAGCTAGTTTCAACTGCTGGGGGAGCATCTTCTCCACTACTCTGCAGCCACTCACTTTATGTCCCTACCGTGGTTGGAGGAACAGTTTTTTCCGTCTCGGCGCTTGTCGGCCCTGTTTGGATAGCTTCTGTCGAAGGGGGTTTGACACATTTTTCCCTTCCGTCACAGATGGATGTTTTGATATTTGTGCAGGTGTTCGTTGTCCTGTAAATGTCTGAAAAGTAGGCTTCGAACCTTTATTTCCCGCCATTGATCTGAATTAGGCGAACAACCCGAAATTGACCGATTAGTATGAACAAAAAATATTTTATTGAAAACACAAAAACGAATTAGATTCATTATGAATTTCCTTCTTATTTGCTCATGTAACCGGTCCCACGGATGGTGCCAAATGATCAAGCATATTTTCACGGGGTCAAGGTGAACCTACGCTTGAGTGCATAAAGGGGTTTAAGGACTAACAATATTCGAACCTCCGACACTTAGTCGTGGATAACCCATATCGGTATCGTTTCGATTCCGACAGGGTGGCCGATTTGAGAGTCCACCAACAACCTAGCATACGAGGTTGAGTAGCCCTAAGACATGAAGGTTTTATAGTTCGAGACATACCTGAAAGTCTTTAAGATCTTAAGAAGCTTTATTCGTACGATGGAGATTTGTATGATGTTGTTTACGTATGAGTAAACGAATGAATATCTCTATTAGGGTTCATGAGCTATATATTTATAGGCTCACGAATTAGGGTTTCGGTAGAATCTCTTCCTTAATTAAATGTGATCTTGTCCCAACTAACTTTCGTTATTTAAGGAAAAGAATCCATATCGGCTATACCGTACATTCTTCTAGAATGTACCGAACCCTTATACAAGTGTACGAAACTCGCATCAGATGGTATAGGCACATAATGTGCGGCTATACCCATGCCACACACCTTATATGGCAGTTTGTGTGCTGTCTAGGGCTTTGGATGCGCAATCCGCATATTCTTGCGGATATGCGTATCATTAGTTACCTCTTTCTTGTTTCATTTTCTGATATTAAACCGAATCTTTATCTTTATTAAGTTATATAATGGGGCTGCTTGTGGATAATTTAAAACACATTTGAGTTAATGAATTTGGTATATGGGCTGCCATATTCTAGTTGGGCCGAAGACCACAAAACTAGAAAATTATCTACCGACTCCTATTCTATATTGGGCCGTGATTCAGTTTTCTTTTGGGCCGTGATGCTAAATGGTAGTGTCACATGATTTCGTGATATTAAGTTATACAGTATAATGATACGGTTTATAGAATGGTTAATGATAACAACACAATTAAGTTGATTAAAACAGAAGAACAGAATGAT
The DNA here is from genome assembly GCF_046630445.1 of Rutidosis leptorrhynchoides. Classification (NCBI taxonomy): domain Eukaryota; kingdom Viridiplantae; phylum Streptophyta; class Magnoliopsida; order Asterales; family Asteraceae; genus Rutidosis; species Rutidosis leptorrhynchoides. Next base: position 473,895,931 of record NC_092333.1, on the reverse strand, counting down.
ACAAACATGATCGATGGCGATGTACGGAATGATTAGGTGATGATTTTAATTATGAGGATTGTGATCATGATCATGATGATCATAATGATCATGATGAATGATGTAATGTGATGATAGGTAAAGACGATATGATCTTGATGTTATGTCTTGACAATTAGGATTAGATGATCATAATAAGTATTGGACTGTGGAATAAAAAGGTTGATGATGGTATTGACTATTGAAGATGATTACATAAAATCGAGTTAAAACCATTTAGTGTGATAATTATTTCAGAAGTTACAACGCAGTTCAACGGTTAGGGAGTTGTCAGTTAAGCGAGAGGTCTCGAGTTCAAGCCCGGGCTCTTGTATTTTTTTTAGAAGAAGAAGAAGAAGAAAAAGGGAACCAGTTGATACAAGTTAAATATAATTAAGTTATGATTTTAATCAGAAAGGTTGAAATGGAGGAATGGTTTGAGAGTATTTTGGGTTAGTGAGACGTCGCGGGTTCAAACCCGGATTTGGGCATTTTTTTAGGACTACTCCTTTGAGGTAGTTACTTATCTATTCATTTATTAATATTATCATGTTATTATCATTATTATTATTATTATTATTTTTATTATTATTATTATTATTATTATTATTATTATTATTATTATTATTATTATTATTATCATTATTATTATTATTATTATAGGTATTAACATATAACATTTTATTATTAGTATTATCATTATTTTAGTATTATTATAATTATTATTTTAACAAACAAAAGATACTTATTTAAAAATATATTTTTACTACCTATATCATGACTATATTAATATTACATGCTATTTTCTTTAAAATGTTATTATCTATAATTATCTAACATTAATTAATTTACATAGCATATATGAATATATTTTTGGGTATATATAATCATATAAGTAAATATTAACTTTAAAACATTATATAATATTTGTAATAAATAATATACATTAAAACATTTTAATAAGAATTTAATATGTAATATATATAAAATAGTTACAATTAATCTATTTATTAACATGACATAAAAATTAATAAAGTATTAATATATTAACTTGTTTGATTGTGATTAAGTGTTTTAATATATATAACTGATATAGGTTCGTGAATCTGAGGCCAACCTTACATTGTTCAGTTCCGTCGTATGCATATTTTTACTATAAAATATCGTATAGTGAGTTTCATTTACTCCCTTTTTAAATGCTTTTGCAATATATATTTTTAGGACTGAGAATACATGCGCTGTTTTTATAAATATTTGACGAAATAGACACAAGTAATTAAAACTACATTATATGGTTGAATGGATCGAAGCCGAATATGCCCCTTTTAGCCTGGTAATCTAAGAATTAGGGAACCGAGCCCCCTAATTGAAGCGAATCCTAAAGATAGATCTATGGGCACTAACAAGCCCCAGTCAGAGAATTTGAACTGCTTTAGTACTTCAATTTTATCATGTCCGAAGGGAGTCCCGGAATGATGGGGATATTCTATATGCATCTTGTTAAGGTCGGTTACCAGGTGTTCAATCCATATGAATGATTTTTATCTCTATGTATTGGATGTATAATTATGAGAAATGGAAAAGAAAATCTTGCGGTCTATTAAAAATGATGGAAATGAATATTGATGATAAACTAATGAACTTACCAACCTTTTGGTTGACACTATAAAGCATGTTTTTTCTCCGGATTGAAAGAAATATTCCGCTGTGCATTTGCTCATTTTAAAGATATTACATGGAGTCGCTCATGGCATACTTAGGACAGTACCTCGTAATGGGACCAAATGTTGATGACTTCGTCCAGGTGGATTAGGACGAGTCTCTACAATCGAGGCGTTTAATGTGAGTGTAAATTTACTATACGTATATGTATGCATAGGATGGGTGCGTGTGTGTAGGGTGACCCTTGCTCGGGTTTACTCTATGTTTGTGTGGGAAAATGAACCCCTCTTGTGCTTCGGGTCCATGTGATACGCTTATGCATTTTGGGTTACTACCCTTGATGTTGTGATTGGCTAGCGTATTGAATAAACCCTTTGGCGATGGGTTTTGCTAGCATTTATCGTGAAGATGATTCGGGTAGTAAATTGCGTGATGTTCAGATTCACTAAGGCGCGTGAAGTTCGGCCAACCCTATTGAGATGTTTAACTAAGGTATGAGTCGTGTGATGTTCGGATTCATAAAGGCGCGTGAAGTTCGGCCATCCTTAATAGTTAAGTTGTTTGAAGGTAGGGAGTCACGTGAAGTTCAGATTCACTAAGGAGCGTGAAGTTCGGCCAACCTTCATGTGGTTTAGGTTAAGGGGTTAACCTTATTGACGTTGTTGGTTATATTTATTGTATATGCGTATATACTTATTGTTGTGTTGTAGCTAATCTTGTGGCGTTAGCTTGGTGATTACGTAGTGTGTAGCTACTTGTGTATGTGCTCTTTTGTAGCTTGTTTACCATGCGGAGGTGGTATGTGCTTACTTTTGTGCTTGGTGATGCGCAGTCATTTTATGCATATGTATGTGTATAGTACCTTTACATTCACTAAGTATTAGCTTACCCTCTCATTGTTGATATTTTTATAGGTTCACATGATGGCGGCTTGGGTAAGCTTGGGGATTAGAGATCTTGGCTAGGTTGCTTTAGAAGATCTTACTTTTAGACTCGATTTAGGATTGGGTAGCGTAGTCTCAATCACCATGCTCGGTTTTGTGTAAAAGTAATTAGTCGGGTCATGTGACGTATATCGGTTTAGTCAAATAGGTCATGAGTAATAACCGGTTTATGGTTTAACTAACGTATTATTGTATTAAGGAGTTTAAATTATTAATGTATGTTTTTAAGTTCATTGAACTTACTTTGATAACAAATACGTTTTGGAAATTGTGTAATGGGACCTAAAGTGTTATTTAATGTATATTAAAAAGGAAAAATTTTTATGGGCCTGTAATCTACGGGTTGGGTTGTTACATTGTGGCATCTCATCCCTTTTGGTAATGGTGCTCGTTCGTTGGCATGCATCGCAAGTGCGAACAAACACATGAGCATCTTTAAAGATCGAGGGCCAATAAAAGCCCGAATCAAAAACTTTCTTTGCGGTGTGACTAGGTCCATAGTGACCACCGGTGGGACCTTGATGACAATGCTTAAGAATTTGTTGAGCTTCTTTATCGTACACACACTGGAGAATCACTTGATCCGCGCAGACACGAAAAAGATGAGGGTGATCCCAAAAGTAGTATTTCAAATCTGCAAAGAATTTCTTCTTTTGTTGATAAGAAAACCCTTTTTGAAGAACACCTGAGGCTAAGTAATTTGCGAAATTTGCAAACCATGGAACTTCGGGGTCATTTTCGACCCGCATTAAGAACTCATCAGGAAAAGTGTCTTTTATATCAGATTCATTTATTTTCTCTAATCCCGAATTCTCAAGTCGAGAAAGATGGTCGACAGCGAGAGTCTCGTCCCCCTTTTATCACGAATCTCAATGTTGAATTCTTGAAGAAGAAGAAACCAACGAATGAGATGATGCTTTGCGTCTTGCTTAATGAAAAGGTACTTGAGGGCCGAGTGATCGGTATAGACAATGGTCTTGGAAAGCACCAAATATGGACGGAGTTTATCAAACGCAAAAACAACCGCAAAGAGTTCTTTCTCAGTTGTGGTATAATTGATTTGAGCTCTCGTGAGTGTTCTACTTGCGTAGTAAATCGAACAAAAATGATTATAGTGGCGTTGTCCTAAGACGGCTTCCAACACATAATCGCTAGCGTCACACATTAGATCAAAAGGTAAACTGAAATCAGGAGATACAATAATAGGAGCTTGTGTGAGCTTGGATTTAAGAATGGAGAAGGCGTTCTTGCAATCAGCATTAAATTCAAATGGAACGTCCTTCTCGAGAAGTTTAGTCATGGGGCGGGCGATTTTAGAATAATCTTTGATGAATCGCCTATAAAATCTCGCATGATCAAGGAAACTACGAATGGCCTTGACATTCGACGGTTCGGTTAGCTTAGAAATAACCTCAATTTTGGCTTGATCTATCTCTATGCCCGCACGAGATATTTTATGGCCAAGAACTATGCCTTCCTTCACCATGGAGTGACATTTCTCCCAATTCAAGACTAGATTAGCCTTTTCACATCGGATTAACATACGCTCGAGATTTAGAAGACAAGAATCGAAGGAGTCTTGAAAGACGGAGAAATCGTCCATAATGAATTTCATGCACTCATCGATCATGTCATGGAAAATCGCAATCATGCACCTTTGGAAAGTTCCGGGTGTATTGCACAACCCGAAAGGCATGCAGCGATAAGCGAAAGTACCAAATGGACAAGTAAATGTGGTCTTGTCTTGGTTAATGGGGTCGATGGGAATCTGAAACTATCCAGAGAATCCATCTAGGAAGCAGTAGAATTCCTTACCCGCCAATTGTTCAAGCATTTGATCGATAAAAGGAAGCGGGAAGTGATCCTTCCTAGTTTCGTCATTTAAACAACGAAAGTCGATACATACTCTCTATCCCGTAACCGTGTGTGTTGGAACTAGTTCGTTATTTTCATTTAGCATGATGGTTGAACCCCCTTTCTTAGGTACGAATTGGACGGGACTCAACCATGGGCTATCGGAGATCGGGTAAATTAACCCAGTGTCAAGTAACTTGACTACCTCCATTTTAACAACATCCTTCATATGCGGGTTTAACCTCCTTTGCCTTTGGACAACGGTTTTGTACTCATCCTCTAAGAGGATTTTATGAGTGAAAAAGGAGGGGTTGATGCCCTGTATGTTGGTAGTTTTCCAAGCAATTTACCTTTTGTGAGCCCTCAAAAGATTGATTGACCGACCCCTTTGATTACCGGAAAGAGTAGAAGAAATAATTACCGGTAATTGTGATGTACCTTGAAGATAGGCATACTCCAAATGTTCCGGGAGTTCCTTAAGTTCAAGCACTGGCGGTTCTTCCAAAGAAGTTTTAATTCGGAACTTATCCGCCTCCTTGATCTCTTCAATTAGTTCCTCTTCTTTGGGATCTTCTTCATTCAAATCATCATCAGTATTAACTTTCATTAATTCCTCAAGTTCGGCCTCTACATCAAAATCATCACTTCCATCTATGGGAACAAAACCCGTGGTATCAATCTCCAAAAAATTCATGTAAATCACTCTCAACACACAAGTCTATAATGTCAATTTTAAAACAAGTATCATCGGTGGACTTGGGTTATTTCATGGCATTGTCTACATGACACATCACTCTTTCATCACCTACATCTATGCGAAGTTGATTTTTCTGGACATGGATAATAGCATCCGTGGTGTTAAGGAAAGGGAAACCTAGAATGATTGGTACCTTGGTGTCTTCTTTCATTTCAAGGATCAAAAAATCGACCGAAAAGACTAGTGGTTCCCTATTTGGACAAGGGTTGTTACCTCTTACTATCAAGTCTTCGGCAATACCTATGGGAGTGTCAAAAGAATGGTTAGCCAAACGGATCCCCATTCTAGTCGGTTTCAAGTCTCCTAGGCCAAGTTTCAAGTATAACGAATAGGGCATCAAATTAACACTTGCACCTAGGTCGGCTAGTGCATCGTACACTACTGAATCTCCCAACAAACAAGGGATGATAAAGCTACCCGGGTCTCCCAATTTTAGAGGCATATTTTGCTTTTGCAAAATGGCCGAACATTTCTCATGGAGAAACGTGACCGACACCTCCTGATACTTATCTTTCGAGGAGATTAGGTCCTTTAGAAATTTCCCATAGTTGGGCATCCCTCTTATCACTTCCGGAAGCGGCATGTTCACGCTGATTTGGTTAATTATATCCAAGAACCTTTTATATTGACTTGCTAGTTTATCCTTCTTCAAGGCTTTAGGATATGGAATCGGTGCTTTATACACTTTCAACGGAGCTTTGGCTATGATCTCTGGTGGATCATCCTTCTTTTGCTCAACATCCGTTTGCTTATCACCTTTATGTTCATCATCCTTTGGCTCCTCATCATTTGGTACCTGCAGAACAGTAGGAGAAACAAAAGGTGGAGACTTTGGAGTCTCCGCATTAATGGTCAAACCACTTCGAGTGGTAATAGCATTCACATGCTCGTTCCGAATCGGCCCCTTATTATTCGGATTGTTTTGCGTATTAGATGGGAGAGCAACCGATGGTCTCTCCGATAGCGATTGAGCTATACGCTCCATATCACGTTCTAAATTCTGTATCAAGGCTTGCTGACTTCTAACTTGCTGCTTTGTAGAGTGACTATCTTGTCTCAAAGTAGAATACTTTCATACGTCTTCATTATAAAACCTCTCAATAACTCCTCTAATGAAGGAACTTTGTCGACCGGAGGTTGAATGGATTGCTGAAAACTCCTTGAAGTTTCTTGCTGATTCCTATCATGAAACCCTGGTGGCCTATACGGATAAGTCTTTTAATTACCTTCGAACCCCTGATTCCCTCCATGATAGTTGTAACCCCACGTACTACCACTTCATTGGAAAAGTTGCTTCCCCCCCCAGGAAAATCACCAAGTGCCACATCACCCTTTTCAAATACCCCAAATAATTAGCTTGTTCCTCCATCGTCGACAGATCACAATCCTTCGTGAGATGCGGTCCCTAGAATAATTCACAACCAACCTTCATAGCATGCATCTCCTTAGTCATAGAATCCATTTTTCTTTTGAAAGTGGCTAGCTGTGCCTTAACTGAAGTGAGTTCGTCACTAGTTTCGGTACTAGCGACATGAGATGATCGAGAAACATCCATCTCTTGGTGCCTATCATATGAATGTGTAGCGGTTTCTGAGTTGATGTTATAGGCTTCATCCGGTGTCTTTTTCATTTAGACCCACCTTCAGCAATGTCAATTTCCTTCCTAGTTGGCACATTAACAGCCTTGTAGAAAATCTGGACCTTATTGAAATTGTTCAACCCGTGTTGAGGACAATTTCGTAGCATTTTTCCGAATCGTGTACAAGCATCATATAGTGTCTCATTTAACTTTTGAACAAAGTGAATAATGTCACTCTGTAGCTTTGCAGCTTTCAAAGCCGGAAAGAAATGCTGCAAGAACCTATCTTCCATCATCGTCCAACTGTCAATCTCACCCTCGGGCAATGACTCTAACCAGTTTTGGCATCGTCTTTCAAAGACCAAGGAAAAACCCTCAAATAGATAACCGTGTCTGCAACTTCTTTGATATTGAACAAATTACAGATGCTTTTGAAAGCTCGAAGATGCTCGTACGCATCCTCCTTCGGTGTACCTTTGAACTGGCACTGATGATTAATCATATTGAGAATATGACCCTTGACCTTGAAATCTGTCGTAACTACTAGTTGTGTAATGGCATGTCCATTACCATCCATCGTGGCTTTCATCATAGCTTCCATGGATTGACCCCGAGATGGTTCACCCATTGTAACTTCTTCCTTCTTGATATATTCAAAGTTCGGAATATAAAAAGGTAATGTTGAGAAACCTTCGACGATTTCTTGCTCTCCTTTAGCTTTGCTGGTGTATGGTAAACTCTAGACGGTTCCAGAGTTATAATTTACCTAACATGCGATCACACCACAACAAACCACACGTAAATCCAAACAAAAATAAAAAAAGTAACTTTTGCAAGAATTGCTTCTCACAAAAGGATCGAATAACTAAAAATTCGCAAGTTCCAGATTGAACACCGCTCCCTGGCAGCGGCGCCAAAAAGTTGATATGTAATTCCGTACTCTAAAAATAACTAGTAAAAATTACCCAATTATTATCACACAATACACACAACTAATCTCGATCGTGCAGTAATTTATAAGTAATGTTGACTAGTTCGTCCACAGGGAGCAGTTTTATCAGAAACTTTGACTTATAATTATTCTAGTAAAAATGAGGGTTTTTGTTTGTTTAGAAAACAATCGCGTAAAGTAAATTAAACTTAATTCAATAGAGAAAAGGTATCCACTTAGAATTAATTCCCCCAGATTAGGATTGCTTGTTAAGTCATCTTTTAAACAATTATAATTATGGCGACACTGTAATTATCTCTTGATTCTCACAGATTATTAATTAAATCCCTAGGTCAACTCTCGTTGATTCTAGTTTTCTAATCTAGTCACCAAGATATTACTCAAGATAATAATCTAGCTTGAATTGCTTTTGTATCCCTACACAATTCCACAATTATCAAAGTCTATCATAGTTTAATTGCTAATTGTCTAATTATACTGGTGTCTCGCATATAATTATTTAAAGGCCTAAATTATTCACGATCAATAACCTAGTAAAGATCACAACTTAATTCAACTCTTGTTGAATAGTTAATAATATCTGCAACTTCGACCAGTTAATTAACCTAGATAACAGTCATTTTTAGCTAGACAAGATCTAAGTAGCAATTCTTCACCTCAGTTCAATCATCTAAGCAGATACAATAAATTTAGCTACTCATATTAAAGCAAGAAACAATAAAAGATAAAAGATAAACAATTGAAGACATTAAATTGAATGAAAATTAAAGTGATTACAAGATTAAACTAACCAAGATTGATGCAATAGCATAAACTTAATGAAAAGTATGAAAGAAACAAAGGAAATTAGTAACTAAACTTACTGGTAGCCTCAAATTCGTAATTAAAAACTGAAAACCCTAACTAGGAGATAAAAATGAGTATATATAGTATCTCAAATACTGAACTCGGCCAATAGCCCTCGCGACTGCGATGATCAACCTCGCGACCGCGATCCCATTAAATTCTCGCGAGCATGATCTTTGCATGTACGGCCGCGAAACTGTAATTCTCCCAACTCATTTTCTGTTAACACATCACAAGCGTAAGGTACCATTTTGCGAGCACCACCACCAAATCACGACCGCGAGGTAGGTAATTACGGTCGCGAAATGCTCAATTTCGACCAGTTTCCTGTTTCTTGAACTCTAGACTTGGTAAATTTGATTCTGACTTCGATTTTTACTTGAAAGCACTGAAATTATTACCCAAATTTACTCCAAAACATCACAATTCTTCAATCCACTATGTATGAACCTAAAAGCTCGTACCTTGACAAATAACTTCATCATTTCTTCAACTTGTATCCGAAAACCAATAAAAAGGAACCGATATTGCGAGTAAAATTATGTATAAATGAGGCAATATCACACGGCATCTTCACGATCTCTCGAAATGTAACCTCGAACTCTAGGAATACGCGACGCGGACTCGACCTCAGACTCTTCATCCAATCCTTGAATAAGTTGAATAATACGAACATCCTCCGAATCGGAATTGGAACCAAGTAATTACGATGCCATAATTGTATAAATATTAAGATTATAATGTATAAAAAATAATAGAAAATAGATGTTCTGGTGTGTAAAAATCAGAAATGATAATAGGTATTTATAGAGAAAAATTATAAGTTTTTTATTAAAAGAAAAAAAGTCCAACGGCTATAAAGCCATTTGAAAATTGCTATCATGTTCCCACCATTCATATCGCGATACATGGCCTTTCCCCCCTTTTCTCCGACAGTCCCTCGACTAACACCCCTTTTCGTTAAAACTGACGCCCTGTTAACGGCGTCAGGAGGCGTTAGTTAGTGCCACCTCGTCTGACGGATTGTGTCTAACGTCCCGTTAGAATTGGTCTTAGGAAGACTACTAGCTCTGCAAACAAGTCACTAGTATTTTGAGAATTTATTTTGAATGCAACAATCACTAATTATTCTTAGTCCACTTTACTACCCTTTTAAATTTTGTTTCCACAATTGTCACGTGTAGATGTTTTTAGAAAACTAGCTTTTTTAAAAAAATGGGGAAAAATTAAAATAGCTTTTATAGGATTGTCTATATATGTATCTATGTATATGTTTTTGTATCTATGTATCTATTTATACGTGAATCCGTATATATGTAAATGTATCGATATATGTATATATATATATATATATATATACATATATGATGTATCTATGTATGTGTGTGTGTGTGCATGTGTATTGTATATATGTATGATGTATCTATATGTATGTAAGTATATGTATCTATATATGTATCTATGTATATGTGTATGTATCTATGTATATATATATATGATGTATCTATATGTGTGTGTGTGTGTGCGCATGTGTATTGTATCTATATATGTATCTATGTATATATGTATGTATTTATGTATGTATGTAAATATATATATGTAAGTATGTATGTATGTATGTATATATATATATATATATATATATATATATATATATATATATATATTGTTTCTCTATGTTTATCGTTTCTTTAGTGTAGTCTTGTTTCATATTATTGAGATCGTATATCACATTCAGGTACGTACCAAATCTCTTTTTTGACCGGAGGTTCATCTGGAAGAAATCTCTTCGCCCTCGAGTAGAGAGGGATGATTTTTTCTTCCCGTGGGTGGAAAACGACATCTCTTCTAATCTAGGTCGTAGGTGTTACAACCCTACTACTTCCGTTAAGCTTCGTTAACTGACCGTTAAATTATTTAACGGAACTTACTTGAATTTTGTGTATTTAATCTAATTAAGTGCATACTTGGTTCTTGGAGAACTACTATAATTAATATTTGAATATATTAATCAAGAAAACTTATTTCATGTTTTGAACTACAAAGAAAACGATACGGTTTTAAAAACTGCAACAGAGGTCTCATGAGACTGCGAAACGATTGAATTTTAAATAAGAATAATTATTTTCAATAATTATTAACTTAAAGAAAAACATATTTAATTTATTATATATTTAATGAATTAAACTTGGTGGGATGCGTTTTAACGATCGGTTAACGTTCCGGGAACTCGGTACGGTTAACGGCAACTAGAAACGAACCACACTTAGCGGACTAGAAAGCCAAAACATAATGTAATTCACTTTTAATAATTATTTTATATAATTATTATGTTTTAGAAATACTTTTAATTTATTAGAATTTTTATAGATTAAAAACGCGAGAAATTAACGTTTATCGATTCGGTTTGCGTTTTCGCCTAACGACACTTAGGGAATTTGTCTAGAAATATTTGTGAGCCCAATGACTCTTCTTTTCAGCACTTGGTCGAAATTTACAAGAGGAGGCCCATCTTTGATTTATTTTGGGCTTATGGACTACTAGTACTTGCAGTTAGGCCCTAACTTATTTTTAAACCTAATTTAATCAAAATAAAATATGTCATTCAATCCCTACCTCATATCCATGACTATGATCAGTCCCCAACACCCTCTACATGCCGACATCTTCATCATCCTCAATCACCATCAATTTTTGCTTGTTTGCTCTTACGAACGTTGTTGCTTTTATCGTCCTCTACGCATTGATATAAACAATTTGATCTCTAGAGGTACAAAACTATAAACCCTAAATTTATAAATCTGATTTTTATTGCTAATCTTATGAATTAGATGTGCTATTGCTCAATTGGTCGCGATTGTGTATGTAATTAGTCGTTATATTTTCTGATTTGTGAGTTAGGGTTTAAAGATGAATTGTATTGCTATACTACTGGTTTTGTGACTTTGTTTTCTGTAAATAAAATTGTTTAAATGGATAGCTATCAAAAAATTATTGAGTTTGCTCGCTTGAATCACATGATTTCGTTTTGTATAGCTTAAGTTATGCTCGTTGGAAGTTTCGGTATGTAATTATGCTATATTTCGAAAACTAAAATTTCTGTGATTAGAATTGTCTTATGAACTGATGCTAGATGGATAGATAATTGAAAAACACATAAAATGGACTAGGATATCATAGTAATTGGATTTGTAAAAGTCATTTTAAGACTACTTGAATGTTTGCGATAAAACGTGTTGACTAGCAATTTGTTCATGAATCAAACGACCATTTAACATGCTTTTTGTTAACCAAGCTTTTGTATTCTGTAAAGTGTATGATTAGTACTTGACATTTCATGTAGACTTCACATGCTAATTATTTCTAGATGCTTGTATATTCGACCCCGAACATGACTACTTAAAATGGATCGAATCTATCTAGTTTGCACGAATAATTGTCTACCATGAAGTGGATGTTCAATTGGACCTTTTGCTTCTGTTATGTTGTTAAATGTATATTGATTAGCATATCTTGTTTGTATGTCTAGCTCTGAAAGCCTTATTTGCTATGTGTTGTATGCGCGCCGAAACCAAAGGTCTGGATTATGTCTAAATCCGAAAGTCCGACAAATTGGTTAAAACTGTACAAATTGGCTACATGGTTTTCTTTGATATTTTTACCACTGATAATTTAGAACCATCTCCAATTGGAAGTTTTTTAATTGATATTTCATAGATTAAATGAGAATTAAAATGAAAATGATGCACAAACAGAAACTGTACTTGAATGTTTTGCATGCTACGTGAGTTCTAGAAATCGTATGATAGTGTGCTTAGTCTTTTTAGAAATCCTATGACATAATCTTATGATCTGGAGCTTCTCTTTGATGTGTCATTTGTGAACTATGCTTGTCCAATTGCATGACCATTGTGAAAACGTACGATAGCTAAACTAATAAACGTTGACTTGCTAAACGAATGTGTGAAACTTATGAGTTGACCTTCGATTGACTTTGTGACATCATTGACATGACCTACAGATATAGTTGACTTAGATTTACCAACTTGACCAAGTTTGACTTTTGTTTACTTGCTTGACTAGTTGACTTCTGTGTTGACTTTTACTATACGATTTCGTCGGTCTGAGCAATACGACAGATGTACTGTGAGTCTGTCTATTGAAATAAAACTTATGTAACTACGTATTGGTTCAATTAGGTTACATTACTCGGTCATAGTGTTCGACTACTCTTTGCTTGTGAATTATCAAGTGCACTCAAGGTGAGTCTACAGTCCCATTTTCATTAACACTTTTGGGATGAGATACATGCTGCTTTTGAAACTGTTTCTTAAACTATATTAAACTGCTTTACGCATTAGACACGAGTGCAAACTAAATATACATAATGAGTTCGATCAAAAAGCCTCTAGCTTGAATATATTAATTACTTTGTAAGGCTCAAACTATAAGGACGGTACCGTAGGTTTGACAAACCTCACTCAATGAACTGGGTGCTTATAACTTTGTAACCGAATACTTGATTAGCGTTTGCAATATGGGGTAAAGGAAGACATGTACGCATTTAAGCTATCCGCGGGTTAAAGCTTTATATTAAAGTGCTCATAACAGATGTATATCTTTGCAACCCTCAGGTTGTGCGCTAGGAACCTCGTGGTCTAAAAACAAAGAATTATTACACTGACTACTATTTTTCAGACTCTGCTTTATGCTACGTAAACTTAATGTTTACAAACTTAAAACTAGACATGGTAATGTCTACAAACATTTGAAACAAAACCTTTTTGATGTCACACACAGTTGAACCTTGACATCGCTGATTACAAACAGTTTAACACTTGACATTTGATGTATGCAAACTTTTGACATTGAACCTTGGTAGTTTTATACTGATACATGTTAACAGATTTCTGAATACTGATTTTTGGATACCGAATACTGATAAACGATTCTGATAACTAATTTTTCGATAAAAGAATTTTGGAAACTGTTTTATGAAACATACGATGAACTATTTACTTAAACCTGTAGATTCACTCAAATTTATGTTGACCCATTTTGCATGTTTTATCTCAGGTATTAATTGCTTTCGCTGTAGAACATTGCTGTTACATAAAAGTCAAGCCAATCTCTGTTAGTGTGTTGTGACGAGGTGTTATAATAGGAAGGATTATCTACATCTTACCTCTCCAATACCTTGCATGCTGTAAGACCCAAATATTTATTATACATAATGTATTTATGTTGTACGATGCGTGTATGAAGTGTACGTGTTGCTTGCTCGAACGCCGAAGGAAACTGGACGTTGTCTGAAGTGACAAAGTATGTACGTATCTTTTCAACCCCAAATAAAGTTTGTGTTGATGTTTCAAAGCCTTACTATTGGAAAGAAAATCTTATTACGTTTCCAACGATATTTGATTCATCAAAAACGGAGCTACGGTCAAAAAGTTATGGCCAAAACAAGTTTCTGAAAACTGACCTGTAGGTTGGAGCGGCGCTCCACCTTTTGGCGCGGCGCGCCGAACCCGTCTGATGCAATTTTCAGCTTTTTTAAAGGGTCTAAATGAGGGGTACTTTGATCTTTTCATTTAGGGTCGGTTTAGGGTCACCAAAACTGATCTAGAACTCCATTGGAGCTCATTTCTCACCCACACAAACACTCTCATCCATATTTAGAGAGAGAGGAAGAGTTCTAGAGTGAGAGAGCTTGATTTGGAGAAGAAGGAGTCGAATTCTAGCCAAAGCTCGGGTTTCAAAGTTGTTCATCTCGCTCCTAGCCATGTTTTGGTAGTATTGGTAAGTCCTAACTCCGAATTTCATTTGTTAGATTTGATATTCAAGTTTGGGTTTGAGATTGTTAGTTATAAAACTCATTTGGTTGATGAAGAGGGTTTATGGAAACTTGCTATTTTGATATTTGGCGGGTTTTGGGTTGGTTAATGATTTAACCATGTTTAAGACTTGTAAATGGTGTATAATCACTAGTGTTAGTGATTATTGGTGTTTTGGAAACCATTAGGGTTCTTATAGTTGACTAATTTTGACTAGAGTCAAAATTAGGGTTTGTTGATGATTATGACTCAATTGCCGATTTAATAATGTTTATAAACTTAAAATGGATTAAGTTGAAGCATAGAACTGAGTTAAATATGTTTTGGTGTCAAAACTTGCTAATGGCATGATATTGACATCTTATGGGTCAAATTAGGGTTTAAGTGTCATTTTGGGCAAGATAGGTGTTTAACACCTATGATTGGGTTTGATTGGCATATTAGGACCATTCTCACTTGTGTTAGTGATTATTGGTTAGTTTGGGCACGGTTTGTACTTGGAAGTGTATTTGGGTCGAAATTGCACTAGTTGTCAATTTGGGTTGATTTGTATATCCACCCTAATTGTGTTACTTGTTATGTGATAAATGGATTAGGTACATTCCATCGGCGATTGCGGATTATTCGGTAGCATTCTTCAAGACGACAAGGTGAGTGTTAACATCCTATATGCATATGTATGTGTAGGATGGGTGTGGGTCGGGAGAAGGGGTTCTCGCTTGTAGAGCTCGTTTCTCGTATAGGTGGAATTGTTGGACTTGTGTATAGGTCCATTTGGCACGGTTGTGCATTTTGGTTGACCACGTTGGCGAGGTGCACACTTTGTGTGTACGTTATCACATGGGCGTGTGATGTGGACTTATATAACCCCAATGACGAAGGGTTAATATAGTAAGTGGAATAATTATATGTGTAGGTATATAATGTATCTATTTGTTGTAGCGTGAAATGCGTAGTGTCGAGGTGTTAAGATACCACGTTTCACGTGATGAGTGAAGCATCGAGGTGTTAAGATGCCACTCGGGGTGAAGCATCGAGGTGTTAAGATGTCACCAAGGGGTGTAGTGTCGAGGTGTTAAGACACCACTCCGTAAAATAATGAGTGAAGCATCGAGGTGTTAAGATGCCACTCGGGGTGAAATGCCGAGGTGTTAAGGTGCCACCCTAGGGGTTAGTGATACGAGGTGTTAAGTACCCTAACGGATGTTATGAACATCGATGACTTGCTTCGCGAAGTCATTCCCTTGCGAAGATTTGGTTAACCATGGTTATTGTGTTGTAAGCGTAAGCAAATTATGTTATTCGATATATATATATATATATATATATATATATATATATATATATATATATATATATATATATATATATATATATATATATATATATATATATATATATATATATATATATATATTGTATACATATAATGTTGTATTATCGTGATGTAGCTAACCCTTTGGGTGTAGCTTATTGGCATTGTTCACATCATTGTTGGTGAACTTATATTTTGTTGATGTATCTTTAGCTCGTTGCTTAGTGATCTTACAGTATGCTTAGACTAGCTTGCCTTTATGCTTGGATGCTCCGGTATGCGGTATTTGGTTTTGTGTGGCGTGTCCATTTTATGCATATATATGTATGTAGTATATTCTCACTCACTAAGCGTTAGCTTACCCTCTCGTTGTTTACCTTTTTATAGATTTGCATGGATGCGGTGGCTCGGGTAAGCGTGGGACTAGTGGACTCGCGTAGTTGCTTTAGAAGGCTTGCTTTTGGATTGATAAGGATTGGGTAGCGTATCCCCAATCACCATGCTCGGCTTTATTTTGTGTTAACAGTCGTGTGATTGAAAACTTGTATTTTCGTATGAAAGTCGTAAAACGGCCGATGTGGGCCCGGCCTCGTAAAACTTATTTTATGAATGGAACGTGTTAGTTTTTCATATATGAATAGGTTGTGAAAAGCGTTTTGTCTAAATACGTCGGGAAGTGGTCAAACATTTTCGCATTTCATGACTTTTTGGTCAGGCAAGTTTGGCGCGCCGCGCGGCCATATGGATCGCCGCGCCATATGCTGTTCCAGCAAATTTTTTTTATTTCGCGTTATTGGTTGGTTAACGGGTTGGGTTGTTACAAGTGGTATCAGAGCATGGTCTAAGGGATTTAGGTGACTTGAGATAGGTGCCTAGACTTAGACTTCTGTATGTGCTTAAATTGTTGCGGGACTTGTAGGATTACGGGTCGAAATGGGTTATAGTTAGCACCTTGTTTATAGGTGGACTAACGTTTATATTAGTAATGCGGATATTATTAATATATTAATTGTGTTGTGATAATAATTCTCGCGTATGTGCATATAGCGTAGAATTTTGTTTGTGTTTGTTTATATCATCGAGCGAGGCGGTCGTTGTACTAACGAGTTGATACGGTGTGTGTGCGTAATAAGGACTTGCAAACCTTATTACGGGTGCAAATCGTGTCTAACAAGTGATGTACGATGAGTGTTTAGCAAGATGGGGCGGTGTTATGCGTGTGGTTTATACGTTCGTGATCTATCGTTTGCATCCCTTAGAATGAAAATGGAAGATGGATGCGGAACGAGTGAGCCTATTCACGAAGGGAAGGATGAGTTAACGTTAAAGATTGAGTCCGTGTTTGAACAATATGTTTCGGTTTTCACCGCCAAAGTTAGAGAAGTAACCAAGGAGTTGGTCGAAGGACAAATGACGGAAATGGTCCGAGACCAAGTGACTAAAGTTGTAAAGGAAGAGTTTGAAAAGAGGTTTCCTAAACCTCGAAGTAGCGATGATGAAGATGTACTTGCAAGGTTAGGATTACATGGTGCTCATGGTAAGAGGGCACGAAGTACGCCTGGAGGCGTCGGGAATGTGAAGAAGAAGAGTAAGAAGGGTTACAAGCTCACGTGCTTTAATGTGGGGAACGAGGTCATTTGGCACAAGATTGTATGGTGGTGCCTTTAGGCTCGATCAGGTGTTTCATTTGCCGAATGGAGGGACACCGGAAGTCAGAGTGTTCCGAATCGCATGACGATCGGGTTAGGAGGTTAGAGCACGAATACATGATGGGAAGTGGAGCACGGAAGCCCAACATCGCTACATCAGGTACCTTTAGTACGAAATTATATGTTGTTCGTTTGTAATAACATGCGGTATGTGCATAAGTCTTAGCTAAACTTTATTCTCCGTTGGAGATAAGTCGTAGCAAGCAGGCGGTTTACGTTTATGGTTCCGGTTTGCTCTCAGTAGAGTGTATAAGTGGTGTGTTGTGCCTTGATCCTATGGTGCGAATCCTTGGGTGCTTAAGCATTTTGGTTAGTATCGAGTCGTTAAGCTCGTTTGAGTGAGACCCTTAAAGTCTCAATGGTATTGTGCATGTTATTGATATGGGTGATTTTCCTAATGGAAGTACCCTATGGTGACTTTGGATTGTCGGGCGAAGGGCGTAAGACTTGGTGTAACCAAGCATTCCTTAGTATTTGGGAAATGTTTCTACCAAGCCATGGAAATGAGTTTTGGTGTTCGGATGCTAGAGCGTGTTCGCTCTCGTGTTGAAGTTGATGAACCATGAGGTTCGACGGGTGGGATGAAACTCGAGAAATCGAGTGTTTTGGATCTCGATGTATGTTGGTAAAGGAGTCTACGTGACGCGACATTAGGTGCCTCTTTTATACCTACTAGCGTGGTGTTCGACTCCGATTGTGTTGCGGTTACATTGTACTAGGGTACCGAAGTGAAACCCTTAGTTACATGAGTGATTGGGTGAAGTTTGGCAAGCTATAGCAATTGGATGATTGCGAGAGTGGAGCTGTGTAATTTGCGGTACACTTTTCGTTCGAAGTATTAAGGATTGATTGAAATCCTTTGTGTGCTCAAGATTGGAGCAAGACATGGTGATGGGTCGTGTGAACCCAATTGTGATAAAGTCTACCTTTGGTAGCAATGTGCGGTTGTACAAACTGTGGTTATGGCACGTAGTTCCAAGAGGGGGAGTTACACTCCCGCACGAGGAGGTTTTGGTGGGAGATTTCGGATGACGCTTTTAGTAAACCGAAACTTGTGTCGGGACCTAGATTTGGTCGATAATGGTAGAGTGCAATTTCGGTTAAATTGTACTTATGATTTTGGATTTGAATTATCACCAAGGTGGTAATGTAGTAAATCTCGTTGAGAGATAATGGACATGTTTGGAAAGCAAGGTGAAATTCCTCGGTTAAGGGATGTGTGTGTCGAATTCTCTTTTAGAGAATTAATGTTTTGTGCCTATGTTTGATATAGGTGGTTCTTGCTCGATTGTGTGAATGGTTAGTGGTATCCGTTAGGATTCACTATGGCGTAGCAGAGCGCGATATTATGCTACTCGTCGTTCGAGGCCAAAAGGGCGTTGATTGATGAAGCATGACCTTCGTGGTTCGCTGACTTCATCATGGTATTGGTGATTGATGAAGCATGACCTTCAGGGTCCGCTGACTTCATCATGGGATCGTTGATTGGTGGAGCATGACCTTCGGGGTCCGCTGACTTCATCATGAGATCGTTGATTGGTGAAGCATGACCTTCGGGGTCCGCTGACTTCATCATGGGTGTAGTGTTATATCGGTGAAGCATGACCATTGACGGGGTCCGCTGACTTCATCCGGTGTTGAGGGATTTATCGGTTGTTTTATACACCGATGGTGGGGTCGTAAGGACCGTATGGTGTGATCTATCGGCTGTTTTATACACCGATGGTGGGATAGTGAGGACCATGTTGTGTGATTAGTGATGCGATAGCCGTGTTTCGCTCACATGTTGTTACAGGTGTGACAATAGTCGATTTTGTACACCTTAGGATTAGCGTTGCCATAGTCGTTTTGGACGTTTTTGTTTTTAGTCGTTGCTTATGATGTTAGGATAGTGGCATATTGGTTATATTGCGCACTACAAAGGATGTTTAGTAGTAAGTGTAATCCGTAAGGATTCATGCGGTTCGATCTTCAACGTTCAGATTGTTGACTTTAGGTTGAGTCTTGGTCGCTTTTAGCGTTGTCCTTGGTAAAGGTACGCTAAGAAATTGATATCTCGGTACGAGATTGGTTGAGTTTTTCCCGATATGGAGAATTGAGCAGGTTTTAGTGCTCGGATGGTGGTTTTGATATCGCGGGTGACGATTTTAGTTATTAAAGGTGATTCATCGGGAAGAATTGTCTAGGAAAGTTCGGATTGAAACTTATGATTGAGGGCCGTCGAGTAGTTCCGGATTGGTTAAGTGGAGAAGATCACGAGGACGTGATCGAGTTTAAGTGGGGGAGAGTTGTAAGACCCAAATATTTATTGTACATAATGTATTTATGGTGTACGATGCGTGTATGAAGTGTACGTGTTGCTTGCTCGAACTCCGAAGGAAATTGGACGTTGTCTGAAGTGACAAGGTGTGTACGTATCTTTTCAACCCCAAATAAAGTTTGTGTTGATATTTCAAAGCCTTACCATTGGAAAGGAAATCTTATTACATTTCCAACGATATTTGATTCATCGAAAACGGAGCTACGGTCAAAAAGTTATGGCCAAAACAAGTTTCTGAAAACTGACCTGTAGGTTGGAGCGGCGCTCCACCTTTTGGAGCGGCGCACCGAACTCGTCTGATGCAATTTTCAGCCTTTTTAAAAGGTCAAAATGAGGGGTACTTTGGTCTTTTCATTTAGGGTCGGTTTAGGGTCACCAAAACTGATCTAGAACTCCATTGGAGCTCATTTCTCACCCACACAAACACTCTCATCCATATTTAGAGAGAGAGGAAGAGTTCTAGAGTGAGAGAGCTTGATTTGGAGAAGAAGGAGTCGAATTCTAGCCAAAGCTCGGGTTTTAAAGTTGTTCATCTCGCTCCTAGCCACGTTTTGGTAGTATTGGTAAGTCCTAACTCCGAATTTCATTTGTTAGATTTGATATTCAAGTTAGGGTTTGAGATTGTTAGTTATAAAACCCATTTGGTTGATGAAGAAGGTTTATGGAAAATTGCTATTTTGATATTAGGCGGGTTTTGGGTTGGTTAATGATTTAACCATGTTTAAGACTTGTAAATGGTGTATAATCACTAGTGTTAGTGATTATTGGTGTTTTGGAAACCATTAGGGTTCTTATGGTTGACTAATTTTGACTAGAGTCAAAATTAGGGTTTGTTGATGATTATGACTCAATTGCCGATTTAATAAGGTTTATAAACTTAAAATGGATTAAGTTGAAGCATAGAACCGAGTTAAATATGTTTTGATGTCAAAACTTGCTAATGGCGTGATATTGACTTCTTATGAGTCAAATTAGGGTTTAAGTGTCATTTTGGGCAAGATAGGTGTTTAACACCTATGATCGGGTTTGATTGGTATATTAGGACCATTCTCACTTGTGTTAATGATTATTGGTTAGTTTGGGCACGGTTTGTGCTTGGAAGTGCATTTGGGTCGAAATTGCACTAGTTGTCAATTTAGGTTGATTTGTATATCCACCCTAATTGTGTTACTTGTCATGTGATAAATGGATTAGGTACATTCCATCGATGATTGCGGATTATTCGGTAGCATTCTTCAAGGCGACAAGGTGAGTGTTAATATCCTATATGCATATGTATGTGTAGGATGGGTGCGGGTCGGGAGAAGGGGTTCTCGCTTGTAGAGCTCGCTTCTCGTATAGGTGAAATTGTTGGACTTGTGTATAGGTCCAATTGGCACGGTTGTGCGTTTTGGTTGACCACGTTGGCGAGGTGCACACTTTGTGTGTACGTTATCACATGGGCGTGTGATGTGGACTTATATAACCCCAATGACGAAGGGTTAATATAGTGAGTGGAATAATTATATGTGTAGGTATATAATGTATCTATTTGTTGTAGCGTGAAATGCGTAGTGTCGAGGTGTTAAGACACCACGTTTCACGTGATGAGTGAAGCATCGAGGTGTTAAGATGCCACTCGGGGTGAAGCATCGAGGTGTTAAGATGCCACCTAGGGGTGTAGTGTCGAGGTGTTAAGACACCACTCCGTAAAATAATGAGTGAAGCATCGAGGTGTTAAGATGCCACTCGGGGTGAAGTGCCGAGGTGTTAAGGTGCCACCCTAGGGGTTAGTGATACGAGGTGTTAAGTACCCTAACGGATGTTATGAACATCGATGACTTGTTTCGCGAAGTCATTCCCTTGCGAAGATTTGGTTAACCATGGTTATTGTGTTGTAAGCGTAAGCAAATTATGTTATTCGAGATATATATATATATATATATATATATATATATATATATATATATATATATATATATATATATATATATATATTGTATACATATAATGTTGTATTGTCGTGATGTAGCTAACCCTCCGGGTGTAGCTTATTGGCATTGTTCACATCGTTGTTGGTGAACTTATATTTTGTTGATCTATCTTTAGCTCGTTGCTTAGTGATCTTACGGTATGCTTAGACTAGCTTGCCTTTATGCTTGGATGCTCCGGTATGCGGTATTTGGTTTTGTGTGGCGTGTCCATTTTTTGCATATATATATGTATGTAGTATATTCTCACTCACTAAGCGTTAGTTTACCCTCTCGTTGTTTACCTTTTTATAGATTTGCATGGATGTGGTGGCTCGGGTAAGCGTGGGACTAGTGGACTCGCGTAGTTGCTTTAGAAGGCTTGCTTTTGGATTGATTAGGATTGGGTAGCGTATCCCCAATCGCCATGCTCGGCTTTATTTTGTGTTAATAGTCGTGTGATTGAAAACTTGTATTTTCGTATGAAAGTCGTAAAACGTCCGATGTGGGCCCGGCCTCGTAAAACTTATTTTATGAATGGAACGTGTTAGTTTTTCATATATGAATAGGTTGTGAAAAGCGTTTTGTCTAAATACGTTGGGAAGTGGTCAAACATTTTCGCATTTCATGACTTTTTGGACAGGCCAGTTTGGCGCGCCGCGCCATATGCTGTTCCAGCAAATTTTTTTTTATTTCGCGTTATTGGTTGGTTAACGGGTTGAGTTGTTACACATGCGCGAATTGGGTATTGTTGTTGTTGTTTTGTTGTCTTTTAATAGACAAAATTGTGCCAACAGTTCTCGTTGTTTGCTAAAATTGTGCCAACAGTTCTTGAAGTATTATTCTTGCCCTGCAGTCCCTGTGGTTTGCAATTTTATTGCTAATATTCCTAGACACTAACGTCTGTTAAGTTTTTAAATGTCCAGGAGCATCATGTGCTGGTCAATTGAGGTTAATTCCGTCTTTTTATTTATAATACATACATTAAATACAACTTGTTAGTAGACCTTCTATACTTCCAACAGGCGTACCCTAAACGAATTTTAAGTTAAAAAAGTTTACACTTCCAATTTCAATTTTTGGTTACAAAAATTACCTCGCATTTTTCACGAATTGTAAACCCTAATCAAAGATGATGAAGTGTTTTTGCGGAAGACAAGTTTTGATTCGAAGATCAAGTCGTGAATAGCAATTCTTGATCATTAAGGTTTGCAGCGTAACTAGAAACTAATGGAACTAAAAGGTTCGATTTTTTGAATTGGATGTAACAGTGATAGGATATGAAAACCCTATCTACGATGTCCTATCACTGTTACATCCAATTCAAAAAACCGACCTTTCAGTTCCATTAGTTTTTTATTACGCTGCAAACTCTAACGATCAAGAACTGCTATTCACGACTCGATGTTTGAATCACAACTCGATTTCCGCAAAAAACAACTCATCGTTTTCAATTAATGTTTATGATTCGTGATATCTGTGAAGTGATTTTTGTAACCTAAAATTGAAAGTGTAAATTTTTGTAACATAATATTAGGTTAAGGTTTACGCATGTTGGAAACGTAAATAGAAAGTATATTAAAAAGTTGTATCTAACATATAGATTGCAAATAAAAAGACCGAATTAACCTCACGTGAACAACACATGTTGCTCCTGGACTTTAAATGTTAACACACGTTAATGTCTAGGACTGTCAGCAACAAAATTGTAACCATAGGGACTGTCATGAGTAGAAAAATACTTCATGGGCTATTGGCATAGTTTTAGCAAATCACATGAACTGTTGGCACAATTTTCGTTAATAAGATTAAACAATCATACCGTACTAACTACTAATCTACCCACTTAAGCGCTGATGCCATTGATTCTGTGGCATATATTAATTAACATTAATTTTAATGGGCGACATACATTTTATTATTTTTATTTTAAAAATTAGTAGAATTATATGAAATTAATATGTGATTAATACATACATACCGTAGAGAGTGAATAATCGTGTGATTATGATGAAGTGTTGTATAATTGTAGAATAGTACATTTTAGACCATTTCGTAGGGTTTGAAATATTGTGAGGTTTTAGTGTGATGTTTCAATGTTGTGAGAAAATTTCTTTGTTAGACTCCTAATGTTGGTGGCGTCATTGGGACGCCGCTGCTAATGATACGCATAATGATCCGTCTCAAAACAAGCAAGCGTCCCGACAAAGATTTTACCCGGCACCGTCTGTCCCGGAACACGGACCCTTTCCCAACATCCATCCGACATCATCTCGGCAACTTTACCACGCCGGACGAATGGCTAGATTGAGGGCCCGGATGACACCCATATAACCGGCATCATGTAGCCAGTCATGACAACTATAACCGGCATCATGTAGCCAGTCATGGTGACAAGTGGAGAGCAAAACTTTCCCGGATTAGGCTAAGAGCTATGACACCTTAGACGGAACCGACATGCTGCTGGTACCGTCACCACTTCTCGGTTCGGCATTTCAACTCGGCATAACGATACCCTCCCGGGACAAGCACGCCGTCCCAGAGGAAGTGCACTGTCCCGGAACAGATACCTCATCCCGGAACAAGCATGCAAGCAAGTTGCATGCCACGTCAGCCCACGAATCTAGAAAAGTTTGTTAGGATCTGCTTGATTATTTCCATGAAAAGGACAGGTGGCACGTCACCCCTCGGGATTGGCAAAGTTCGTTACAACCATGAAAGGGACATGTGCTACGTCATCATTCCCTCCTAATATCTATAAATACATGAACAAGATCGTTTATTACATAACACTGGATGCATTAATGTTGCTCTGCCCAAATTAATCACGATAGCATTACTCCAGTCGATTAACTCAATTCCGATCAGCGCTTCGATCATCGCCGGAGCTGATCTTCACTATAAGATTTTGACTTATTCGACCCCGATCGAATAAGGTTAATTCAATCGATTGTTTTACGCCCTTGGAATCCAGATTCCAAATCGGGGTTTGCATAATTATTGGAGTTAAAACATTCGACTCACTCTTTTTCCCAAATCAAGCACTCAAACCCGAAATCTATATACTCGAAACGATTTTGGTTTGATCAAATGTCGCCACCTAAAGGTACGAACAACACAGTGAAACCAAATAGCGAAACGGAAAGCAAGAAAGGCACGAGCGATGACGTTCAACCACCTTTGAACAAAGGAAGTTCACCAACGGTGGAGCCACCTCAACCTCCAAAACAATCAATCGTTCACATCCATTCTGGTGACGCGTCGGGAGACGAGATGAATTTCTCCGACGATGACGAGGACACACACGAGGGATCACCACTAGGTTGAAGCTCAGCACCCTTGGTCTCAAAACTGGTGGTTCAAGCAGCATCGGATCGTCTCACAACGACACCGACATGATCACCAAAATGATCTCAGCCTACGTCGAGAAACAAGTAATCGAGAAGCTAAAAGCCATGCTGAATGATAACAGTCTAGCAGAGAAGCAGCAATCGCAAACTCTAGACGTTCTGAAGACTAGCCCACTGTTGAACATCGGTGCGGGGGGAAGCGAAGGTGTCACTAAGGCCGCTACAAATGCATGGCTAACCGAGCTCTTTGTGCAGGCTGCACCGCCGGCGTACAAACACTCTTTGTCTCAACCAGCCGTCTAGGGAACCGCACTTGAAAATCTGTTTGCCTTAATCACCGGTAACAAAGCAAAGCGACCGGTTGAGATGTCGGCTACTAGCCAAAAGCTATGCGAATGGATCGCCAGCTGTATACTCTCTGCTAACATCGTCATACCGGTCACTTTGGGGGTGTACAATGGCACTACTGACCCGGACGATTTCCTGCAAATCTTTGAGGGTGCCATGAAAACCCAACATTGGAGTGATGAGGTAGCATGTCATCTCTTTCCGACTGTACTACAGTCGGCTGCCAGGGAGTGGTTCGCAAAATTACCACCTAACGGAATCACATGCTTCGCAGACTTGCAGGAAAAGTTTCTCAGGCAATATCAGAACCTCCGCCGACACACGTATACACACCTGTATGCTCACGAGATACCAATGTACCGGGGAGAGAAAATTGAAAGCTTCATCACAAGATATATGATGGAGTGTCAAAAAATCCCAGGGCTCTCGGAAACACAGCAGATTTTCGGATTCATAACATGCCTGGACAAAGATGCACACCCATCGCTTGTTTCTAAACTCCGGTGGAACATCCCGGGTACATTTGCAGATGCCGTGTCGGTAGCAAGGCAGTACCAACACTCGGGGAGGGAGAGACAGGCTGGAAATCACCGGGAAGAGAAGAAAATAGAAGAGGAGAGGAGAAGCGACGACAGCAGGCGCAGTGAAAGCCATCACAAAAATCACAACCGTCACGGAAAAAGCCATGACAGCTAGAGGCATGACAAGAGCTGCCGGAAACCATATGATAAAGGGTCCTGATCGACATCCTTTCCAATAACCCAAGGGAGATACTGTTAACGGAACCCGTAAAGGCAAAGTTTACCCCTCCGGAACCACTAGAAAAATGGGACAGTCAATAGTCAGACAAGTATTGTGAGTTTCATGAGGACTCTGGTCATGACACCGATGAATGCAAAGCGTTAATACGTGAAATCATCACTAAAATCAAGGCAGGCGAACTTAATCACTTGTTGTCAGGCCGGAAGTTCAAAAAGGCTGATCCCAACAAAACATTCAGTTGGCAAAAGGAAGACGGTAAGTGTGACGACCCGTAAATTTTCGACCAAAATTAAACTTAATCTATATATGATTTCGACACGATAAGCAAAGTCTGTAATGTTGAGTCTCGAAAATTTTGGAACTATGTTCATATATTCAATTACCCTTTTGACTATGCTCGACGATTTACGAACGAATATATAAATGGGTATGAATATATATATGTATATATATTATAACTTGAAAACGTTAACAAAGTATTAAATTTATAATATTTTACATTAAACGTATTTGTCTCAATATATGCTTAATATATTCATCTACGAAATTAGAAGATAATACCAATAATTGGATTAGTAGATATTTCAACAATTATAAATCCCGTAAGTATTGTGATAAGTCTTTGTTGAGATGTCCACCTTGATTTAAGAAATCTTTCCTTTTTGACTGTATTTGAATTAAATATAAATAACTTGCAATGTGTATATAAAAAGTGTTTATATATATTGTGTATATATATAAATATATATTAAGGTTCGAAATTATTTTTGTAAATGATAGTAACACCCGTTTATTGTTCCATTTGATAAATAAATATTATATACAAATTTATATTTTTCTAAACGAAAATATATATTTTACAATGTGATAATGTATAGAATTGAATTAGATATAAAATGTTTCGATATTATTAAATATATTTTAATAAACAACGAGGAGTTGATTTATAGAAGCAAATGACCAAATTACTCAAATGTATAAGTTATACTTCGAGTAATATATTCTATCGATGATTAAGTCTAATTATTAATAAAGGTACACGTCGTGAAACGTAAAGTGCTAGTTTTCTAAGCATACGAAACATCGTTCGAAAAACTGGAAACGGGACATAAGTCGAGCTTCAACGTATAATTCATCAGAACTAAAATTTCAAGTTAACTAGGCACGAGAATATAATATAATATATAATTAATTAATATAAATTATATATATATTATATATTTATTTAATTATGTCGACAAGCAAAACAACAAAAGATTGTGAGCTGTCAGGGCATCCTATGTGATCGTATGGGAATTGCACTGAGAAGCCATGCGATCGCATGGCGATCAGGATTCGAAAACATTCTATAAATTGGCCAGTTTGCTCGACGTACACACACACACACACACACATATTCTATATCTTACTCCCTCTGTTATATTATTATTTACATTATTATTATTATTAAGATTAATGTTATTATTAATCTTAATATTATTAGTAGTATATGTATGTTATTAGTATTATTATACATAAAATTTTACGACGGAGTACTGTCTGAGTTATTTCAAAAATGGTTTTCGAACGGGATAAAAGCTAAGGAAATTATGGGTTATAGTTATGGAGGTTATGAGTAATGTTTGGGGATATGATCGTGAGGACAACCAAGTGTTTATCATCTCCGTTGCGTCTACGTACTTTTCTGCAATATTGAATCCCAATATTGATACCTAAGCATTTATATCTCATCTTTTATTAATAGTGTATCCATGTCTAGTGCTCGAGTATATATGTTTATGCATGCTTGTATGCTTTAATTTTGTCGTTAGATAGTTTATGATGAATCATGAATTTGATACATATGTTATTGATAAAAGGTATATGATATGCATGTCGTTGGAAAGCTGTCGAAAAATTAATAACTTTTCATTTAGAAATCGTGAGTTTTCGAGGAACGGATTAAAAGTTATGGTCAACTAAATTATAATTAACAATAATTGAAATTGTTTTTGAATCTACAATTGATATTTAAACAACTTGTTTATAAGATTGATAAATTGGAAAACTATATGAAAATCATGTTCGATTGCCATGATAATTCAAATATAATATAGCTCCTGAAATAAATAATATTTTGATTTTGATAAACTATAAATTCGTTCAATTATCAAGACTTATACTATGTTAATAAACATGTATAGATTTAAAGATCATATTGGGTCAGGTTGACTTTTGAGATGACTTTTGTTAACCTTTGCATGTCGGTCCTGAGCATTAGGATTGTGAAACACTATGAACCGACCTAGCTTGTTAGATATGTATTGACCAACATATGTTCTCTAGGTTGAGATCTACGGTTATTTTGCATTCCGAGTTTCGGTCACATTTCGGTGAATGACCTTATGTGCTGCTAAGGTGAGTTTATAGATCCCTTTTTAATTGCTTTTGCAATCTATATTTTTGGGCTGAGAATACATGCACTTTATTTTAAACGCAATGGATACAAGTACATACTAAATTCTACACCGAGTTTGAACCGAAAATCCCTTAGCTTTGGTAACTAGTAACTGCCGGTTATAAGAACTGGTGGGCGCGAATAGTTGTATATGGATCCATAGGGCTTGACATCCCCGTCTGTTCCAGGTATAGAAATCCTAGCCTGAACTATAATATATATATATATATACGTGTATTGTACATGTTGGTTGCATGTATGTCAAAACAGGGGTATTTATTATAATGTTAAAGTTTAGTTACCAGGGTGCTCAATCATGTAGAATAATTTGATAAACGTTTCTGGATGAAACAACTGAAATCTTGTGATCCACCTTTGTATACGGATTATGCGCAACATTAAAACTATGAACTCACCAACCTTTGTGTTGACACTTGAAAGCATGTTTATTATCAGGTTCCTAGAAGTCTTTCGCTGTTTGCTTATACGCTATACAAGCTATGTGCATGGAGTCGTACATGCTTTATTCGAGAAAACTTTGCATTCACAAAATCATCACCATGTATCTTATTTGACTGTATTGTCAACGGATGTATTGTTAAAAACTATTATATACGGTAATTATCTATATGTAGAAATTATCAAATGTCAAAAACCTTGGATTTATATATTCATTTATGGTGTGCCTTTTCAAAAGAATGCAATGTTTAGAAAACGTATCTTATAGAGGTCTAAACCTCACTATGAAATCAATGAATGATGTATATGTCCAAATGGATTTGGACGGGTCATCACAGTTGGTATCAGAGCTTGAGTTCATAGGGAACCAGAATTTGCATTAGTGTGTTTAACTGGTGATTGTTAGGATGCACTAGTGAGTCTGGACTATTACCGTATCTGTTTTTATCGAGTTTTACTTATCATTTCTTGTCGGAAATTACATGCTTATCATTCTTAAGACTAGACACGTTTCCTGCATTTATTGCATACATAGTATACAGACAAATTCATATTTTAGCATATCTATTACTGTAAACTTTGCTTGACATCTTCCGAAAATTCCTCCGTGATTTATGGAATTTTGGTATTATATATACATATGTAAATTATGTATTGAAGAGTACCAATCTAAATTCTATAATCTATTTCATATCAAAAATCATCTCTCTAATTATACAAGATGGATCCTGTATCTAGTTCAAATTCCTTAAACTCCGACAGTTATTCCGATATGGATTTTCACCTGAACTCCGAAAACGGTGTAACCGGAATGGATTAACCAATCAGCCATCACCTATTCTGGATGAATTGGGGATGGGTTCGTAGCCTACTTAGTCATTGGAGACAAGAAGAAGGTGATCCCTTCCATCCATCACATTCCCCTCTTGGCGAAGAACCTGAAGCACTTACCGGTGAACCTGTTCGTAATACCATTTTCTCTCTCATCTCCAGAGTATCTCGTCATGATTATATACTATCTCAAATTCTGGATCTTATTCATCCGCTCGTCCGAACTGCCAATCATCCCGGTGTAGTAGAAGAAGTCAACGAGCTTCGCGCTCGGGTAGTTGCTTTGGAGAATATGGTGCAAAGATTACAAGCACCAGCAGCATCACCGGCATCAACGGTACCACCATCATCAACAACAACAATATCATTACCACCACCAACAACAACATCCGCATCCTACACCTCAACATCACAATCTGTACCTTTAACATCAATGTCATACGCACCATAGATACCAAGGAATACCAACAACAACAAACGATGAAGTATTGATTCATAACTTCATCGAAGAAATATTCTGCAGAGAATATGTAGTTTCTAAAAGTTTTAGAGATTACTTATTCTAGCTCTAATTGTAAACCAGATGAGTGAGCGAATAGAAATCATGAAATAAAACCTTATCGGAATGGTGCAGGATTTACAAGCTAGATCTGTTTTACCAGCAGCTTCAACAGTACCGTCAGCATCACCAGCACCGTCAGTACCGTCAGTACCGTCAACATCAGCAGCATCTACAACATCACAAGCTCCGCCAGATCCATAATTACCGCAAACATCATCACTAATCAACAACACGTATATCGTATCAACGAGTTATGAAGTATTAACTCATTCCCTCTGAAAAAATTATATGTATATATATATATATATATATATATATATATATATATATATATATATATATATATATATATATATATATATATATATATATATGAATTTTGAGATCAAAATAAATCTTTTCGTACTAAGCTATTACGTGTGAATCTTAACTACTCGGTTAGTTCATGTTATTAATATGCTATGATGTACATCATTTGTTAATGACTTAACAATCATTAACTATAATCTCTACTTCGACTTAATAGATTCCATTTCATAATAAATCAAGTGTATTATTCAAATACATGTTTGATTTTACACTTTCATTTTCGATGTACTTGAAACTTTCCAGAAAACATCATTCGTACCTTGCGAAGTTAGCAAGAGTTCCATAATCACCAACATGATTCACTGAGGAAATATCAATAAAACTGAATAACAAAGTATTGATTACATTAGTGAAATACTCCGCTAATATTATGAAATCTTTAATGTTTTAGAGATTATTCATTTCTAATCCATCCGAAAATCAAATGAGCTTAATATGATATTAACTCATTAAATCTGTATTACATCAGAAGAAAATATACATACATATATTTTCATAAAGACGGTAATAAAATTCTCTGGTACAAAATATTACTTGTGAAACTTTTAACAGGTAGGTAATACCCGAAAGATATATAAATTCACAATTAATATGTTACATTCTTCGATTCTGATTCAGCAAATCATCAACTATACTCACTACTTTCACAAAAATATACATTCTTTCCTAGAAATCAAAACAACCATTCGCATCCAAATTTGATAACATATTCTGATTTTGAAAAATCAGAATCTAAGCCAAGATTTAACAAAAAACATCACTCTTAGATTCTTAAATCTTTCAAATGCCATACTTTGAATTCAAAACTGTACTAGAACATCATATGTATACATATAACATTCATCTCTTAGAATTATGAGCTTTCATTCTAAAATTCTGAAAAGCAACCAGTCTACGAATCAATACTCTGAATGTTGAAAAAGTTGAAGGAAGCAGTTAAACTGTAAATGACCTTAACAGCCAAAAGTTTGATGATAAAGAATAGTGTGTTGGCAAAGCTCAGAAAAAGAATAGGTTTGGAACTGGAAAACGGATTGAGCAAACCATGAAGGGGCTGTGGACAAATCACAAAGACTAAACCTGCCTTTAAAGAATCTAAATGATTCAGTGTCTGCTGAAGTAATTAACGAATACCTTGCTCCTGACTCTAAACCTTTGCGGAAAAATATACTTCATCACCTTTCGATATTAGAAATTCTAATATATCATCGTATCTTTCATTATAAATATCCTCGATATTTCTGAAGATATTTTTATAACTATCCTTATGTGAAATCATTTATCTTCTTGCGTTATCTGTATTACATCATAAAGGAAACTGTTTAGTTTCTATATTCTGTAAACCTTCGAGTTTAAAATATGAATGTTCTGAAGTAGTGTTAGGAATTGAAGCATGAGTTAGTATAATATAATGACACTTGATCAACGTGATTATATTACAGTAAGTTATGCTGAGTTTCTAATGGAACGTGATAAAGGTTCACAGATCATACCCTCATCATGAACCATGTTACATAACTCTTTCATTCTATTTAACCTCTAAACTATCAAGAAAATATTTTTCTTGCTGATTAGGTCTTTTTCGGATATTCTGGTAATTTGACAAATCAAGATCGTGCCATTACGATTTCCTTCTTAGAACATTAAATATGTTCATTCGAAACTCCATATCTACGAATTCTGGACCATTACTTGTTGTGCTTAATAGATAGAAGAGAAAACAGAGCACGAAGCTCCGAAATAGAAATGGGAGTATAAATCGCCGCAAATAAGAGAGAGCATTAACTGTAGATGTCAATGATTATGGGAAGACAAGAGCAGGGACTTCGAAAAATAAGGAAAGATATAAAGCCCGACGACAACGCATAAATTACAAACCGTGTATATCAATAAGTATTTCAACGTTAAGACACGGGAGAAATAAAAACACTATATAACCAAGAGTATAGTAGAAGTGAAGAGATTCCTCCGGTGGCAGATGAAAAAGAAGAATGACAGATATGAAGGTTAGAAGTATATCAAGAATCAGAACTGGATGGAGCATATTGACGAATGCTTTAAAGTATGAATTGAGGGAGAGAATAGAAGATATGAGCTGTGGAAATAAGGAAACGAAAGGAGTGAATTTATAATGAAATATCTGACAGAGCAATCAAAACATATTATCGCATTTAACCAAAGCGGATCCTAATTTCCTTAATTACGGAAGAATCAAATCTTATTACGAAGATTTTCTCTAAATCCCTTGAACTCCGAAAATCAACCCTATCTACGTCAAAAGATACGACGAAACTTTATTTTCTCATTTCACTCTTTTGCGACAGCTTCACTCGTACTCTTCACATAAACGATTTGTTTTATCCATATTACTCAATGATGATAAAACTCTAATTTTCAACTCGTATGAGTCATGAAAACATACTTATTGTTAGCCATGACGATCCCAATCAAATTTTAGGACGAAATTTCTTTAACGAGTAGGTACTGTGACGACCCGGAAATTTTCGACTAAAATTAAACTTAATCTTTATATGATTCCGATACGATAAGAAAAGTCTGTAATGTTAAGTCTCGAAAATTTTGGAACTATGTTCATATATTCAATTACCCTTTGGGCTATGCTCGACGATTCACGAACGAATATATAAATGGGTATGAATATATATATATGTATATATATATATATATATATATATATATATATATATATATATATATATATTATAACTTAAAAACGTTAACAAAGTATTAAATGTATAATATTTTACATTAAACGTATTTGTTTCAATATATGCTTAATATATTCATCTACGGAATTAGAAGATAATACCAATGATTGGATAAGTAGATATTTCAACAATTATAAATCCCGTAAGTATTGTGATAAGTCTTTGTTGAGAGGTCCACCTTGATTTAAGAAATCTTTCCTTTTTGACTGTATTTGAATTAAATATAAATAACTTGCAATGTGTATATAAAAAGTGTTTATATATATATTGTATATATATATATATATATATATATATATATATATATATATATATATATATATATATATATATATATATATATACATATTAAGGTTCGAAATTATTTTTGTAAACGATAGTAACACCCGTTTATTGTTCCGTTTGATAAATAAATATTATATACAAATTTATATTTTTCTAAACGAAAATATATATTTTACAATGTGATAATGTATAGAATTGAATTAGATATAAAACGTTTTGATATTATTAAATATATTTTAATAAACAACGAGGAGTTGATTTATGGAAGCAAATGACTAAATTACTCAAATGTATAAGTTATACTTCGAGTAATATAGTCTATCGATGATTAAGTCTAATTATTAATAAAGGTACATGTCGCGAAACGTAAAGTGCTAGTTTTCTAAGCGTACGAAATGTCGTTCGAAAAACCGAAAATGGGACATAAGTCAAGCTTCAACGTATAATTCATCGGAACTAAAATTTCAATTTAACTAGGCATGAGAATATAATATAATATATAATTAATTAATATAAATTATATAAATTATATATTTATTTAATTATGTCGACAAGCAAAACAAGAAAAGATTGTGAGCTGTCAGGGCATCCCATGCGATCGAATGGGAATTGCACTGAGAAGCCATGCGATCGCATGGCAGTCAGGATTCAGAAACATTATATAAATTAGCCAGTTTGCTCGACGTACACACACACATATTCTATATCTTACTCCCTCTGTTATATTATTATTTACATTATTATTATTATTATTAAGATTAATGTTATTATTAATCTTATTATTATTAGTAGTATATGTATGTTATTAGTATTATTATACATAAAATATTACGACGTAGTGCTGTCTGAGTTATTTCAAAAATGGTTTTCGAACGGGATAAAAGCTAAGGAAATTATGGGTTATAGTTATGGAGGTTATGGGTAATGTTCGGGGATATGATCGTGAGGACAACCTAGTGTTTATTATCTCCGTTGCGTCTACGTACTTTTCTGCAATATTGAATCTCAATATTGATACGTAAGCATTTATATCTTATCTTTTATTAATAGTGTATCCATGTCTAGTGCTCGAGTATATATGTTTATGCATGCTTGTATGCTTTAATTTTGTCATTAGATAGTTTATGATGAATCATAAATTTGATACATATGTTATTGATAAAAGGTATATGATATGCATGTCGTTGGAAAGCTGTCAAAAAATTAATAACTTTTCATTTAGAAATCGTGTGTTTTCGAGGAACGGATTAAAAGTTATGGTCAACTAAATTATAATTAACATTAATTGAAATTGTTTTTAAATCTGCAATTGATATTTAAACAACTTGTTTATAAGATTGATAAATTGGATTTTCAAATATTAATAATTGAGTAAATGAATTTCTATATAAGGCACGTCTCGTCTTGTTGTAAAATTGTCAAAGTTGAATGTCTTATCATGTTTTAAAGCTTTATAAACACTATAATCTGATTTTTCAAGTATTGAAAAACTATATGAAAATCATGTTCGATTGCCATGATAATTCATTTATGGTGTGCCTTTTAAAAATAATGCAATGTTTACAAAACGTATCATATAGAGGTCAAGACCTCACTATGAAATTAATGAATGATGTATTCGTCTAAATGGATTTGGACGGGTCATCACAGTTGGTATCAGAGCTTGAGGTCATAGGGAACCAGAATTTGCATTAGTGTGTTTAACTGATAATTGTTAAGATGCACTAGTGAGTCTGGACTATGACCGTATCTATTTTTATCGAGTTTTACTTATCATTTCTTCTCGGAAATTACATGCTTATCATTCTTAAGACTAGACACGTTTCCTGCATTTATTGTACACATAGTATACAGACGAATTCATATTTTAGCATATCTATTATTGTAAACTTTGCTTGACATCTTCCAAAAATTCCTCCGTGATTTATGGAATTTTGGTATTATATATACATATGTAAATTATGTATTGAAGAGTACCAATCTAAATTCTATAATCTATTTCATATCAAAAAACATCTCTCTAATTATACAAGATGGATCCCGTATCTAGTTCAAATTCCTTAAACTCCGACAGCTATTCCGATATGGATATTCACCTGAACTCCGAAGACAGTGTAACCGGAATGGATCAACCAATCAGCCATCACCTATCCTGGATGAATTGGAGATGGGTTCGTAGCCTACTTAGTCATTGGAGACAAGAAGAAGGTGATCCCTTCCATCCACCACATTCCCCTCTTGGCGAAGAACCTGAAGCACTTACCGGTAAATCTGTTCGTAATACCATTTTCTCTCTCATCTCCAGAGTATCTCGTCATGATTATATACTATCTTAAATTCTGGATCTTATTCATCCGCTCATCCGAACCGCCAATCATCCCGGTGTACTAGAAGAAGTCAACGAGCTTCGCGCTCGGGTAGTGGCTTTAGATAATATGGTGCAAAGATTACAAGCACCAGCAGCATCACCGGCATCAACAGTACCACCATCATCAACACCAACAGTATCATTACCACCACCAACAACAACATGCGCATCCCACACCTCAACATCACAATCTGTACCTCGAACATCAACGTCATACGCACCATAGATACCAAGGAATACCAACAACAACAAACGATGAAGTATTGATTCATAACTTCATCGAAGAAATATTCTGCAGAGAATATGTAGTTTCTAAAAGTTTTAGAGATTACTTATTCTAGCTCTAATTGTAAACCAGACGAGTGAGAGAATAGAAATGATTAAATAATACCTGATCAGAATGGTGCACGATTTACAAGCTAGATCTGTTTTACCAGCAGCATCAACAGTACCGTCAGCATTATCAGCACCGTCAGTACCGTCAGCATCACCAGCACCGTCAGTACCGTCAGCATCGTCAGCATCATCAGCATCTACAACATCACAAGCTCCACCAGATCCATAATCACCGCAAACATCATCACTAATTAACAACGCGTATATCGTATCAACGAGTTATGAAGTATTAACTCATTCCCTCTGAAGAAATTATATGTATATTATATATATATATATATATATATATATATATATATATATATATATATATAATATATATATATATATATATATATATATATATATATATATATATATATATATATATATATATATATATATATATATGAATTTTGATATCAAAATAAATCTTTTCGTACTAAGCTATTACGTGTGAATCTTAACTACTTGGTTAGTTCATGTTATTAATATGTTATGATGTACATCCTTCGTTAATGACTTAACAATCGTTAACTATAATCTCTACTTCGACTTAATAGATTCCATTTCATAATAAATCAAGTGTATTATTCAAATACATGTTTGATTTTACACTTTCATTTTTGATGTACTTGAAACTTTCCCGAAAACATCATTCGTACCTTGCGAAGTTAGCAAGAGTTCCATAATCACCAACATGATTCACTGAGGAAATATCAATAAAACTGAATAACGAAGTATTGATTACATTAGTGAAATACTCGGCGAAAATTATGAAATCTTTAATGTTTTAGAGATTATTCATTTCTAATCCAGCCGAAAATCAAATGAGCTTAATATGATATTAACTCATTAAATCTGTATTACATCTGAAGAAAATATACATACATATATTTTCATAAAGACTGTAATAAAATTCTCTGGTACAAAATATTACTTGTGAGACTTTTAACGGGTAGGTAATACCCGAAAGATATATAAATTCACAATTAATATGTTACATTATTCGATTCTGATTCAGCAAGTCATCAACTATACTCACTACTTTCACAACAATATACATTCTTTCCTATAAATCAAAACAACCATTCACATCCAAATTTGATTACATATTCTGATTTTGAAAAATCAGAATCCAAGCCAAGATTTAACAGAAAACATCACTCTTAGATTCTTACATCTTTCAAATGCCATACTTTGAATTCAGAACTGTACTAGAACATCATATGTATACATATAAAATTCATCTCTTAGAATTATGAGCTTTCATTCTAAAATTCTGAAAAGCAACCAGTCTACGAATCAATACTCTAAATGTTGAAAAAGTTGAAGGAAGCAGCAAAAACTGTAAATGACCTTAACTGTAACACCCCGTCAAATCCCTTTAACGGAATGTTAACTCTGGTCCCACTGCTTGGCTTGACTTCTACGTAACAGTAATATTCTACAGCGGAAGTAATTAATACCTGATAATAAAACACGCAAAACGGGTCAACAATAATGTTGAGTGAATCTACAGGTTTTAGGTAAACAATACAGTATGTTTAAGAAATAACATTTCGAAAACGTTTACTAGTGAAAGACCACCAAAGTTTAATGTTAAAGTTTTTAGACAACACCGTTTCTCGTTTCAAAAGTTTGTTGACACTACCATGTCAAATTTCAATCATTTGTAGACAACACCCTGTCAAGTTTTATCTCATTTGCTCGTAAACCACAGTTTAACTATCGTTGTATAGTATCTAAAAAATAGTTATCAGAAAAATA
Source organism: Rutidosis leptorrhynchoides (assembly GCF_046630445.1). Taxonomy (NCBI): domain Eukaryota; kingdom Viridiplantae; phylum Streptophyta; class Magnoliopsida; order Asterales; family Asteraceae; genus Rutidosis; species Rutidosis leptorrhynchoides. Next base: position 473,857,547 of record NC_092333.1, on the reverse strand, counting down.
GTTTAATTTCCTTGACCACGAGATTCTATCGCTGCATACACCGAGCACCTGAATACTAGCATTAACCCGAGTATAGAAGCCACTATACCCGCCTTTACCTCCCGAAATGTTATACACTTGTTCAAATGTATTTAATGTTCAAAATAAATGCACCACTGCTTTTATAGTGGGTGAGGTTGTCAACTGAACGGATCCGTCCATCTAAATTGTACTTACACCGATGATATTAAAAGTATTCAAGCTAGAGGCTTTTTAAACAAAACTCAGTATGCATATGTGTAGTACTCATGTCAATATAAAGTAATTTGAAAATGTAAATATAACAGCGTGTATTATCATCCCTGAAAACATACATAAAAAGCGGGACTGTAGACTCACCTTTGAATAAAGCTCGGAATAAAAGACAAACGACTCGTACGGTTTAGACCCGAGTAATATAACCTAAGTATATGTATTTAGGTTGGTCAATATATGTATCTTAAAAAAGTGTGGTTTCATAGCATACGTTGTCTTATTGCTCGAATCGACGCGATTTAAAGTAAAAGTCAACGTCAACTGAAGTCAAACCAAAAGTCAAACTTGGTTAATGTGGTCAGCTAAAGTCAACATTAGTAGGTTCATGTCAAATATTGGTCAACATGTCAAACCTAAGTCATACAATACGTTTTAGGTCATGAATAATCATTTTCACAATTTTAGTTTATCGTTGTGCACCAAATCCATGAACACGTAGCATACTTAGCATATTAGCTCATAGTAAAAAATTCACATAAACATGGCAAACTCCAGATCATAAATAGACTTAAAATCGATTCCAAAAAGTCTGGTCAGGATCTCATACGACAATTAAAAGTTAGGAATCAGAAGGGGTACATTTGGGGTTTACCAAGTCAGTTTCTGACCGCGCACTGATTTCATTTTGGCTATAACCGGAGTTAGGAATATGAAATTGATACAAGAACAATGGCCATAGTTAAAGGACAAATCAAAGTAACACATATAAAAAATCTAGCAACTTTTGTTTAGCTAATTTGTACAGTTTATTCGTGAAATTTGAACATTCAGTTTTCAGATCAAATCAGAATTCGCATAAAGTATGGCTCTATTGTGCCCGATGCATAAGGTTTCAGAGATTGACATAAACTAACAATAAGTCACATATCATGTTAAGTTTCATTTCCCAGAAGCATACATTCTCAAACAATTCACATAATCCACAGAGTACAAAACCGTGATCAATTTATAGATTCGATTCTCATTTAGTTAGTCACATTCGCATACAATTATCCGAAGATCTAGATAAAATTAGCCTATGATATCCACATGAAAGATGAAGTAATTTTTGTATACTTTTCAAATATGCAAAGCTTTAATCATAGAAGTTAACACATTTTATCATACAAGGTTATTTTCATGCAAGTGTTGTATAAAACTACTTTTACACTAATTCTAGCATATCTCGGGCTATACATAAGCAAATGACATGATATCCTAGTCTAACTTGAGTGTTTTTAAATTATATTTCCAGTGGTATAAGTCTCTCATGCAAATTCGTTTTCTATCAATACCAATACCATATTTCTGATCAAGCAAGAAACACACAACGATTATTCAAATCGACATAACTTAATCATACGGAAACGAAATCAAGTGAATCCAAAGTCTAAACTCAATAGTTTTTCGCAAGAAATCTGATTATAACATAATAATTAACATTTGAAAAACTTAATTTTTCTGATCAAGCAAATACAAATTCGTTTTTAAACCCTAGCGCATCAAACAACCAAATTAACGATCACAATTAACACGTACGCGTATAGACTTGAGCAATTGACAACATAACCATGAAACTCACATGAAAATCAGATTTTAAGAATTAGGGTTTATGCAATCATACCTTAGATTACAAAATTGCTTATACCAATGGGTAGAGAACGATAAGATGAACGCGATTCGTGTAGAACACTTTTGCAAATTTTGAAAGATGAAGATGTGATGGTGGTGGTGACTGTCGACGTGAGGGAGAGATCAGGGAGGTAGAAGCAGCTGACTTTTTTTAGTATAAGTGAGGGTTTGTGCTAATTTAGGTTTACTTCTAGTATTTATATTAGGGTTTAATTATCACAAAATAAAAATAAGTCCCTTAAGTTGCAAAAATTAAAATATAAGGGGGGGAGGGGAGTGGGGTCAGCCGTGGCCCTCTTGGGATGGGTTCCCGGGCTCTCGTTTTGCAATTCCGTGTAATCGTGGTCCGTTTTAAGTGTCTTTTAGTCGTACCGAAGGCCCGGAACGCTAACCCGATCGTTAAACGTAACCAATCGCTTAATTTATTACAAACTCAATAAATTAAATATTTTAAAAAGTTAATAATTAATAAAATTAATTATTAAAATAAACCCGAGCGTTTCGTTACTCAAAAAGCTTTTATCAAAATCGTATCGTTTTTATCGTATTTCATTATCCGAAATATTTATTTGAATTAATATCAACCCATATTAATTATTATAACCCTCCAAAGATCAAGTACGCATTTAACATACGTAAACGCACAAAAGTTAAATAATCACCGTTAAATAAACTAACAGAAGGTTAACGAAAGTAACGGAAAAATCAGGGTTGTTACATTACCCACCTGTTATTGAAAATTTCGTCCCGAAATTTTAGTGGTCGTCCGCTGAAGTAGTTTCCTCGGGAAACAATTGCGGATACTTCAGCCTCATCTGGTTTTCACGCTCCCACGTGAACTCTGGTCCTCTTCTCGCGTTCCACCGAACTTTAACGATAGGAATTCTGCTTTGCTTCAACTGTTTGACCTCGCGGCTCAAGATTTCAACAGGTTCCTCAATGAAATGAAGTTTGTCATCGATACGTAGTTCCTCTAAAGGAATAATCAAATTATCATCGGCTAGGCACTTCTTTAGATTGGATACATGGAAAACGTCATGAATACCGCTGAGTGCTTGTGGCAGTTCCAATCTGTAAGCTACCGATCCAACTCTTTCAGTTATCTCAAACTCTTTCATATCTAGGACTCAGTTTACCTCGTTTCCCAAATCGTACAACACCCTTCCAAGGTGATACCTTAAGCATAACCTTGTCACCAACTTGGAACTCTATGTCCTTCCGTCTAACATCGACGTAACTCTTTTGACGACTTTGAGCCGCTCTCAGTCGTTCCTGAATCTGTAGAACTTTCTCGGTTGTTTCCTGAAGAATTTCAGGACCCGTCAACTGACTATCACCCAACTCGCTCCAACAAACGGGTGATCTACACTTCCTTCCGTATAATGCCTCGAAAGTTGCAGCTTTAATGCTCGCATGATAACTGTTGTTGTATGAGAACTCAGCTAATGGTAAATACTTATCCCATCCGTTCCCAAAACCAATGACACATGCTCGCAACATGTCTTCAAAAGTCTGAATAGTCCTTTCGCTCTGGCCATCGGTCTGGGGGTGATATACTGTACTCATATCTAAACGAGTCCCCATCGCTTTCTGTAATGATTGCCAAAATCTGGAAGTAAATCTGCTTTCGCGATCGGATATAATAGATATAGGCACTCCATGCCTAGAGATGACTTCCTTAATGTAGATCTGAGACAACTTCTCCATTATATCAGTTTCTATTATCGGTAAGAAGTGTGCAGACTTAGGGAGACGATCCACAATAACCCAAATAGTATCGTGACCTCCCGCCGTTCTTGGCAGTTTCGTAATGAAGTCCATGGAAATTCCTTCCCACTTCCACTAGGGAATCTCTGGTTGAGTTAATAATCCTGATGGCTTCTAATGTTCAGCCTTAACTTTAGCGCAAGTCAAGCACTTCCCGACATAGGTAGCGATGTCAGCTTTCAAATTTGGCCACCAATAAAACGCCTTCAAATCTTGGTACATCTTATCTGATTCTGGATGAATTGAGTACCTTGACTTGTGTGCTTCCTCCAACACTAGTTCTCTCAATCCACCAAACTTTGGTACCCAAATTCCGTTAGCAAAGTACCGTGTTCCGTCCTCCTTGATGTCAAATTTCTTATCCATTCCCCTGAGAAATTCAACATCAACATTTTCTTGTTTGACGGCCTCTTGTTGTGCTTCGCGGATCTGTGATGTGAGATTCGTACGTACAACTATGTTAAACGCTTTAACCCTGAGGGGTTTCTCTCACTCTCTTCTGCTTAAGGCATCTGCCACAACATTCGCCTTGCCCGGATGGTATTGAAGTTCGCAGCTATAATCGTTAAGTAGCTCTATCCAACATCGTTGTCTCATGTTAAGATGTTTTGATCTATTATGTGCTGTAGACTCTTATGGTCGGTGAAGACAGTAAATTTGGTTCTAAGCAGGTAGTGTCTCCACATTTTAAGTGCACTTAGAGCTACTTAGAGAACTTTCCATACAACTGCTCTTCTCTAAGCACGGTCAATATCGATCGTAGATGCTGCTCGTGCTCTTCCTTGTTTTTGGAGTACACCAATATATCATCAATAAATATAATGACGAATTTATCTAGGTATGGCTTACACACACGGTTCATGAGGTCCATGAACACTGCTGGTGCGTTCGTCGAGCCAAACGACATCACTGTAAACTCATAATGTCCATAACGTGTTCTAAACTCTGTCTTCGGGACATCAGCTTCTTTGACCCTCAATTGGTGATACCCGGATCTCAAATCAATCTTCGAATAACAACTGGATCCCTGCAGCTGATCAAATAAGTCATCAATTCTCGGTAGCGGATACCGATTCTTGATTGTCAACTTGTTCAATTTTCTGTTGTCGATACACAACCTCATCGACCCATCCTTCTTCTTAACAAACAAGACTGGAGCTCCAACTAGGAAATTCATTGCTATGTGACCCACCTTCTAGTACCGGTCGCAAATTAGGGCATTACAACTCTGATGTTCTTCACCACGGGAAGCTCTTGTAGTTCTAAAGGTGCAAATCTGTATATCGTACGCGTAACGGGTGCAGCTGCTGGCACCAAATTAATCCGAGGGCCTTTGGCCTAGTGGTATCAAGGAGTCCTTCTGACTCTGAGGTAATGGGTTAAATTCTCGTTTAGTAGATTATTCATGTAAAATTATCGGATGTTCGACTCATTCAACCCTTTATCAACTTCACGGTGGGGTGGACGTGTAACCTCAGGGCAATCTCTAATGGTCGAGAAATACTCGGGTCTCTTAAATGTCGGCTTATCTTTACTCACATATGCCAGAATTGCGATACATTCTCATATCATGTACTTCTGGACCTTCGAGTAATTAGCGTAACATGACGGTGTACTGATCTCTTCTCCGTACACTATTATTATTGGTGAAAGAAATTCGAACAGTCTTCGGGTCGTAGCTACCTTGGTTGTATCGTCAGATAACCAGTTTGTTCAACCACGAGGTTAAAATTTCCCAGTTCAATAGTTCTATAAAGTACATGTTGTCTAAGGGAGGCACAAGGTTATAAAGGTTATGACCAATTTCTCTAGCGTTAAGGCTTCCATCAGCACCGGTGTTGACATCATGTATAAGCATTATGATCGGTGAGTGAGAGCAGTTTCGTGAAGAATTTCATGGAAAACAAAATTGAATAAGGTATAATGGTAACCCGAACAAAATCTGATATTTAATCGAAAAGGGTTGGTACAATCTCCCAGACGTGTGTGCCTCGCGGGAAACAGATGAAGTGTAGTTCGCGTCGATGCGTTCAAAGTTGGTTGGTAATGTTTGTGGGTATAACGAAAATGATTGCCGCTTAAGAAAAGTATGTTGGGGCAGAATGAGAAAGGATATAGTGACAAGTAGTATTACTAGTAGTAATGAGTGATGAGGTTAGCCATAAGTAGCGATGGATGGTGATAAGCAGTGATGATAGCGGTGGCGAATAAGTTATTAGATAGCGTGCTCGCATCATGAGTATATATACATGTATACTAATGCACCCAATATGGCATAATAGTTATCAATTGGTAGGCTCGTGTTGGGAAACAAAATCATGATCGGCGGGTGACTGAATGATTTGTAAGTTGGAAATCGAGTGGACAATATCTACTACGTATTGTGCGGGCTGTTACCAGGATTCCTCCTCTAAAGACGTATCAGAATTGAGTTGTGATGCACAGTAGTGAGTAGTAAAGTGTGGATGTGTTAATGGTGATGAGTAGTGCTTGGTAGTGGTAAGTAGTAATGATTAGTATTGAGTAGTAGCAAGTAGCAAGGGGTAATAGTAAGTAGTATTTAGTAATGACAAGCAGTGAGAAGTAGTGATCAGTCGTGACTAGCAGTCAGAGGCAGCGTGGAGTAGTAGTTAGCAGCAATAAACAGTACTGAGTAGTGGTATGAGATGACGAGTATGTTTAAGTAGTGTCTTTGTAGTGACGGGTGGTGATCGGTGGTGGCAGGAAGTGTCGAGCGGTGAGGAGTAGTGTCATGCCTACAAGTTACTTATAAGTTATAATAACAATTAGTTTGCACAGTGTAAGTCTCTACTCATATTTAAGGTTACACAGTTTATGTTCACAACGGTGTTTATCCAAGTAACCTACTTGACTCTCTCCCAATTCCTTATTTTACGATGTCGGAACTTTTATATGAGTCACCGTAATGTAATCCCGGTCATTACATTACGCTATCTCACATATCCATTCGACATCACTCCATAAGTTCAAGATAGCGTAGTCAACTTAATTTAGTTAAATCTGGCTTCGTGTGTACGTATGTGTTACGTGATATAGTATATTTAGTCCAAGTCCATGTTGTATGGTATAAGGCATATATGTATGTGGTGTAATGTGTAGCCCTACATGTAGCATTGTGAAGAAAATAGTGCAGGTATGGTGTATAAAAGTCATCCAAGACACACAGCTATAGACTAGACTTCACTAATGCGCCCTACGGTTAGACACATTAATGTATCCTAGTTCCCTATAGCCAAAGCTCTGATACCAAATGTAACACCCCATCAAATCCCTTTAACGGAATGTTAACTGTGGTCCTAGTGCTTGGCTTGACTTCTACGTAACAGTAATATTCTACAGCGGAAGCAATTAATACCTGAGAATAAAACACGCAAAACGGGTCAACAATAATGTTGAGTGTATCTACAGGTTTTAGGTAAAAAATACAGTATGTTTAAGAAATAACATTTCGAAAACGTTTACTACTGAAAGACCACTAAAGTTTAATGTTAAAGTGTTTAGACAACACCGTTTCTCGTTTCAAAAGTTTGTTGACACTACCATGTCAAATTTCAATCATTTGTAGACAACAACCTGTCAAGTTTTATCTCATTTGCTCGTAAACCATAGTTTAAATATCGTTGTATAGTATCTGAAAAACAGTTATCAGAAAAATAGTTTAATTTCCTTGACTACGAGATTCTATCGCTGCATACACCGAGCACCTGAATACTAGCATTAACCCGAGTATAGAAGCCACTATACCCGCCTTTACCTCCTAAAATGTTATACACTTGTTCAAATGTATTTAATGTTCAAAATAAATGCACCACTGCTTTTATAGTGGGTGAGGTTGTCAACCTAACGGATCCGTCCATCTAAATTGTGCTTACACCGATGGTATTAAAAGTATTCAAGCTAGAGGCTTTTTGAACAAAACTCAGTATGCATATGTGTAGTACTCATGTCAATATAAAGTAATTTGAAAATGTAAATATAACAGCGTGTATTATCATCCCTGAAAACATATATAAAAAGCGGGACTGTAGACTCACCTTTGAATAAAGCTCGGAATGAAAGACAAACGACTCGTACGGTCTAAAACCGAGTAATATAACCTAAGTATATGTATTTAGGTTGGTCGATATATGTATCTTAAAAAAGTGTGGTTTCATAGCATACGTTGTCTTATTGCTCGAATCGACGCGATTTAAAGTAAAAGTCAACTATATCATGCAAGTCAAACAAAGTCAACTGAAGTCATACCGAAAGTCAAACTTGGTCAATGTGGTCAGCTAAAGTCAACATTAGTAGGTTCATGTCAAATATTGGTCAACATGTCAAACATAAGTCATACAATACGTTTTAGGTCATGAATAATCATTTTCACAATTTCAGTTTATCGTTGTGAACCAAATCCATGAACACGTAGCATACTTAGCATATTAGCTCATAGTAAAAAATTCACATAAACATGGCAAACTCCAGATCATAAATAGACTTAAAATTGATTCCAAAAAGTCTGGCCAGGATCTCATACAACAATTAAAAGTTAGGAATCAGAAGGGGTACATTTGGGGTTTACCAAGTCAGTTTCTGACCGCGAACTGATTTCATTTTAGCTATAACCGGAGTTACGAAAATGCAATTGATACAAGACCAGTGGTCATAGTTCAAGTACAAATCAATGTAAGACATACCAAAAATATAGCAACTTTTGTTTAGCCAATTTGTACAGTTTATTCGTGCAAGTTGAACATTCAGTTTTCAGCTCAAATCAGAATTCGCATAAAGTATGGCTCTATTGTGCCCAATGAATAAGGTTTCAGAGATTGACATAAACTAACAATAAGTCACATATCATGTTAAGTTTCATTTCCCAGAAGCATACATGCTCAAACAATTCACATAATCTACAGAGTACAAAACCGTGATCAATTTACAGATTCGATTCTCATTTAGTTAGTCACATTCGCATACGATTATCCGAAGATCTAGATACAATTAGCCTATGATATCCACATGAAAGATGAACTAATTTTTGTCTATTTTCAAATATGCAAAGCTTTAATCACAGACATTAACCCATTTTATCATACAAAGTTATTTTCATGCAAGTGCTGTATAAAACTACTTTTACACTGATTCTAGCATATCTCGGGCTATAAATAAGCAAACAACATGATATCCTAGTTTAAATTGAGTGTTTTTAAATTATATTTCTAGTGGTATAAGTCTCTCATGCCAATTCGTTCTCTATCAATACCAGATTTCTGATCAAGCAACAAAAACACAACGATAATTCAAATCGATATAACTTAATCATACGGAAACGAAATCAAGTGAATCCAAAGTCTAAACTCAATAGTTTTTCGCAAGGAATCTGATTATAATATAATAATTAACATTTGAAAAACTTAATTTTTCTGATCAAGCAAATACAAATTCGTTTTAAACCCTATCGCATCAAACAACCAAATTAACGATCACAATTAACACGTACGCGTATAGACTTGAGCAATTGACAACATAACCATGAAACTCACATGAAAATCAGATTTTAAGAATTAGGGTTTATGCAATTATACCTTAGATCACAAAATTGCTTATACCAATGGATAGAGAACGATAAGATGAACGCGATTCGTGTAGAACACTTTTGCAAATTTTGAAAGATGAAGATGTGATGGTGGTGGTGAGTGTCGACGTGAGGGAGAGAGCAGGGAGGGAGAAGCAGCCGACTTTTTTTAGTATAAGTGAGGGTTTGTGCTATTTTAGGTTTACTTCTAGTATTTTTATTAGGGTTTAATTATCACAAAATACAAATAAGTCCCTTAAGTTGCAAAAATTAAAATATAAGGGGGGAGGGGAGTGGGGTCAGCCGTGGCCCACTTAGGATGGGTTCCCGGGCTCTCGTCTTGCAATTTCGTGTAATCGTGGTCCGTTTTAAGTGTCGTTTAGTCGTACCGATGGCCCGAAATGCTAACCCGATCGTTAAACGCAACCAATCGCTTAATTTATTATAAACCCAATAAATTAAATATTTTAAAAAGTTAATAATTAAGAAAATTAATTATTAAAATAAACCCGAGCGTTTCGTTGCTCAAAAAGCTATTATCAAAATCGTATCGTTTTTATCGTATTTCATTATCCGAAATAGTTATTTGAATTAATATCTACCCATATTAATTATTATAACCCTCCAAAGATCAAGTACGCATTTAACACACTTAAACGCACAAAAGTTAAATAATCGCCGTTAAATAAACTAACAGAAGGTTAACGGAAGTAACGGAAAAATCAGGGTTGTTACATTAACAGCCAAAAGTTTGATGATAAAGAATAGTGTGTTGGCAAAGCTCAGAAAAAGAAAAGGTTTGGAACTGGAAAACGGATTGAGCAAACCATGAAGGGGCTGTGGACAAATCACAAAGACTAAACCTGCCTTCAAAGAATCCAAATGATTCAGTGTCTGCTGATGTCATTAACGAATACCTTGCTCCTGACTCTAAAACTTTGCAGACAAATATTCTTCATCACCTTTCGATATTAGAAATTCTAAGATATCATCGTATCTTTCAATAAATATCCTCGATATTTCTGAAGATATTTTCATTACTATCCTTATCTGAAATCATTTATCTTCTTGCGTTATCTGTATTACATCATAAAGGAAACTGTTTAGTTTCTATATTCTGTAAACCTTCGAGTTTAAAATATGAATGTTTTGAAGTAGTGTTAGGAAGTGAAGCATGAGTTAGTATAATATAATGACATTTGATCAACGTGATTATATTACAGTAAGTTATGCTGAGTTTCTAATGGAACGTGATAAAGGTTCATAGATCATACCCTCATCATGAACCATGTTACATAACTCTTTCATTCTGTTTAACCTCTAAACTATCAAGAAAATATTTTTCTTTATGATTTGGTCTTTTCTGAATATTCTGGTAATTTGACAAATCAAGATCGTGCCATTACGATTTCCTTCTTAGAACATTAACTATGTTCATTCGAAACTCCATACCTACGAATTCTGGACCATTACTTGTTGTGCTTAATAGATAAAAGAGAAAACAGAGCACGAAGCTTCGAAATAGAAATGGGAGTATAAATCGCAGCAAATAAGAGAGATCATTAACTGTAGATGTCAATGATTATGGGAAGACAAGAGCAGGGACTCCGAAAAATAAGGAAAGATATAAAGCCCGATGACAACGCATAAATTACAAACTGTGTATATCATAAGTATTGCAACGTAAAGACACGGGAGAACTAAAAACACTATAAAACCAAGAGTATAGTAAAAGTGAAGAGATTCCTCCGGTGGCAGATGAAAAAGAAGAATGACAGATATGAAGGTTAGAAGTATATCAAGAATCAGAGCTGGATGGAGCGTATTGACGAATGCTTTCAAGTATGAGTTGAGGGAGAGAATAGAAGATATGAGCTGTGGAAATAAGGAAACGAAAGGAGTGAATTTATAATGAAATATCTGACAGAGCAATCAAAACAGATTATCGCATTTAACCAAAGCGGATCCTAATTTCCTTAATTATCGAAGAATCAAATCTTATTACGAAGATTTTCTCTAAATCCCTTGAACTCTGGAAATCAACCCTATCTACGTCAAAAGATACGATGAAACTTTATTTTCTCATTTCACTCTTTTGCGATAGCTTCACTTGTACTCTTCACATAAACGATTTGTTTTATCCATATTACTAAATGATGATAAAACTCTAATTTTCAACTCGTATGAGTCATGAAAACATACTTATTGTTAGCCATGACGATCCCAATCAAATTTCGGGACGGAATTTCTTTAACCGGTAGGTACTGTGACGACCCGGAAATTTTCGACCAAAATTAAACTTAATCTTTATATGATTCTAACACGATAAGCAAAGTCTGTAATGTTAAGTCTCGAAAATTTTGGAACTATGTTCATATATTCAATTACCCTTTTGACTATGCTCGACGATTCACGAACGAATATATAAATGGGTATGAATATATATATATATATATATATATATATATATATATATATATATATATATATATATATATATATATATATATATATATATATATATATATATATATTATAACTTGAAAACGTTAACAAAGTATTAAATGTATAATATTTTACATTAAACGTATTTGTCTCAATATATGCATATATTCATCTACGGAATTAGAAGATAATACCAATGATTGGATTAGTAGATATTTCAACAATTATAAATCTCGTAAGTATTGTGATAAGTCTTTGTTGAGAGGTCCACCTTGATTTAAGAAATCTTTCCTTTTTGACTGTATTTGAATTAAATATAAATAACTTGCAATGTGTATATAAAAAGTGTTTATATATATTGTATATATATATATATATATATATATATATATATATTTATTTATTATATATATATATATATATATATATATATATATATTAAGGTTCGAAATTATTTTTGTAAATGATAGTAACACCCGTTTATTGTTTTGTTTGATAAATAAATATTATATATAAATTTATATTTTTCTAAATGAAAATATATATTTTACAATGTGATAATGTATAGAATTGAATTAGATATAAAACGTTTCGATATTATTAAATATATTTTAATAAACAACGAGGAGTTGATTTATAGAAGCAAATGACCAAATTACTCAAATGTATAAGTTATACTTCGAGTAATATAGTCTATCGATGATTAAGTCTAATTATTAATAAAGGTATACGTCGCGAAACGTAAAGTGCTAGTTTTCTAAGCGTACGAAACGTCGTTCAAAAAACCGAAAACGGGACATAAGTCGAGCTTCAACGTATAATTCATCGGAACTAAAATTTCAAGTTAACTAGGCACGAGAATATAATATAATATATAATTAATTAATATAAATTATATAAATTATATATTTATTTAATTATGTCGACAAGCAAAACAACAAAAGATTGTGAGCTGTCAGGGCATCCCATGCGATCGCATGGGAATTGCATTGAGAAGCCAAATCGCATGGCAGTCAGGATTCAAAAACATTCTATACATTGGCCAGTTTGCTCGACGTACACGCACACACACACGCATATTCTATATCTTACTCCCTCTGTTATATAATTATATACATTCTATACATTGACCACCCAACTGAATTATAATTAACATTAATTGAAATTATTTTTGAATCTGCAATTGACATTTAAATAACTTGTTTATAAGATTGGTAAATTGAATTTTCAAATATTACTAATCGAGTAAATGAATTTCTATATAAGGCACGTATCGTCTTGTTGAACAATTGTCAAAGTTGACTGTCTTATCATGTTTTAAAGCTTTATAAACACTATAATCTGATTTTTCAAGTATTGGAAAACTATATGAAAATCATGTTCGATTGCCATGATAATTCAAATATAATATAGCTCCTGAAATAAATAATATTTTAATTTTGATAAACTATAAATTCGTTCAATTATCAAGACTTATACTATGTTAATAAACATGTATAGATTTAAAAATCATATTGGGTCAGGTTGACTTTTGAGATGACTTTTGTTAACCTTTGCATGTCGGTCTCGAGCATTAGGATTGTGATACACTATGACCCGACCTAGCTTGTTAGACGTGTATTGACCAACATATGTTCTCTAGGTTGAGATCTACGGTTATTTTGTATTTCGAGTTTCCGTCACATTTCGGTGAATGACCTTATGTGCTGCTAAGATGAGTTTATAGATCCTTTTTAATTGCTTTTGCAATCTATATTTTTGGGCTGAGAATACATGCACTTTATTTTAAACGCAATGGATACAAGTACATACTAAATTCTACACCGAGTTTAAACCGAAAATCCCTTAACTTTGGTAACTAGTAACTACCGGTTATAAGAACAGGTGGGTGCGAATAGTTGTATATGGATCCATAGGACTTGACATCCCCGTCTGTTCCAGGTATAGAAACCCAAGCCTGAACTATAAAACAGACGTATACTATTTGAGTTTAGTACACGTTGGATTGCGTGTATTGTACATGTTGGTTGCATGTATGTTAAAACAGGGGTACTTATTATAACGTTAAAGTTTAGTTACCAGGGTGCTCAATCTTGTAGAATAATTTGATAAACGTTTCTTGATAAAACAACTGAAATCTTGTGATCCACCTTTATATACGGATTATGCACAACGTTAAAACTATGAACTCACCAACCTTTGTGTTGACACTTGAAAGCATGTTTATTCTCAGGTTCCTACAAGTCTTCCGCTGTTTGCTTATACGTTATACAAGCTATGTGCATTGAGTCGTACATGTTTTATTCGAGAAAACTTTACATTCACAAAATCATCACCATGTATATTATTTGACTGTATTGTCAACGGATGTATTGTTAAAAACATTTATATACGGTAATTGTCTATACGTAGAAATTATCAGATGTCGAAAACCTTGGATTTATATATTCATTTATGGTGTGCCTTTTCAAAAGAATGCAATGTTTACAAAACGTATCATATAGAGGTCAAAACCACACTATGAAATTAATGAATGATGTATTCGTCCAAATGGATTTGGATGGGTCATCACAGTAAGAAACGTGAGAAGGTGAAAGATAAAGTTTTCATTAACATGATCAATGTCGAGAAGGATGAGTTTGTCCCACAGAGCTCCTGGAAAGATGCTGCCGTCACATTCCCGGGACTACCGCCACAATACTCTTGGGATGAACCGGTAGTCATTACCGGCCTGATAGAGGGGTTCCTGGTCAGCGAAATGTACACCGACATGGGAAGTGAAGTTGAAGTCCTGTATGGCCATTGCATTTCAAAACTCCCAAAGTTTGTCGAAAGGAAGATGAGAAAATATAATGTTGTCATTTCTGGGTTCACGGGTGCCAATGAAGAACTCATAGGTAAACTCAAGGCAACAGTCACGGTGGGTATTCAACCCTACCTCCGTAGTGAAGTAATCAACTTTTATGTCGTCAAATCTGTGACTGCCACGAATGTGATACTGGGAAGACAGTTCTTCAGGAAGGTTGGTGCAATAGCCTCTACCGCTCACGGTATACTCAAACTCCCAACCCGGCGAGGTGTGGTAATGGTTCAATCCACCAGACACCCTTTCCCCGGGAACAAGTGCACTCGAGATAGGCAATGCGCCGAATCATGGGAGACACCACATGTCATGGAGGAAAAACGTTTATCTGTTCTTAAAAGGTTAACTTTTTTCTCCCTATCAGCACACTTCAGTGGTAAAAATCCAGTCATCATCAATGAGGCAGAGAAGGATGTTTTCGGCTGGCGTCACCGGTCGGGAATGAAGAAACCATTTAATGATGTGTACGAAAAGGCTGAACCCTTTAATTCGGCATCCAAATGTTTCAGGACTGAAAGCTGTGAGAGCTCCAACCGAGACAATGAAATGTCCCGTTCTTATTGATTAAAAACGTTCCATATTAATTGATTTCGTTGTGAGGTTTTGACCTCTATATGAGACGTTTTTCAAAGACTGCATTCATTTTAAAACAAACCATAACCTTTATTTCATCAATAAAGGTTTAAAAAGCTTTACGTAGATTATCAAATAATGATAATCTAAAATATCCTGTTTACACACGACCATTACATAATGGTTTACAATACAAATATGTTACAACAAAATAAGTTTCTTGAATGCAGTTTTTACACAATATCATACAAGCATGGACTTCAAATCTCGTCCTTATTTAAGTATGCGACAGCGGAAGCTCTTAATAATCACCTGAGAATAAACATGCTTAAAACGTCAACAAAAATGTTGGTGAGTTATAGGTTTAACCTATATATATCAAATCATAATAATAGACCACAAGATTTCATATTTCAATACACATCCCATACATAGAGATAAAAATCATTCATATGGTGAACACCTGGTAACCGACATTAACAAGATGCATATATAAGAATATCCCCATCATTCCGGGACACCCTTCGGATATGATATAAATTTCGAAGTACTAAAGCATCCGGTACTTTGGATGGGGTTTGTTAGGCCCAATAGATCTATCTTTAGGATTCGCGTCAATTAGGGTGTCTGTTCCCTAATTCTTAGATTACCAGACTTAATAAAAAGGGGCATATTCGATTTCGATAATTCAACCATAGAATGTAGTTTCACGTACTTGTGTCTATTTTGTAAATCATTTATAAAACCTGTATGTATTCTCATCCCAAAAATATTAGATTTTAAAAGTGGGACTATAACTCACTTTCACAGATTTTTACTTCGTCGGGAAGTAAGACTTGGCCACTGGTCGATTCACGAACCTATAACAAATATGTACATATATATCAAAGTATGTTCAAAATATATTTACAACACTTTTAATACATTTTGATGTTTTAAGTTTATTAAGTCAGCTGTCCTCGTTAGTAACCTACAACTAGTTGTCCACAGTTAGATGTACAGAAATAAATCGATAAATATTATCTTGAATCAATCCACGACCCAGTGTATACGTATCTCAGTATTGATCACAAATCAAACTATATATATTTTGGAATCAACCTCAACCCTGTATAGCTAACTCCAACATTCACATATAGAGTGTCTATGGTTGTTCCGAAATATATATAGATGTGTCGACATGATAGGTCGAAACATTTTATACGTGTCTATGGTATCTCAAGATTACATAATATACAATACAAGTTGATTAAGTTATGGTTGGAATAGATTTGTTACCAATTTTCACGTAGCTAAAATGAGAAAAATTATCCAATCTTGTTTTACCCATAACTTCTTCATTTTAAATCCGTTTTGAGTGAATCAAATTGCTATGGTTTCATATTGAACTATATTTTATGAATATAAACAGAAAAAGTATAGGTTTATAGTCGGAAAAATAAGTTACAAGTTATTTTTGTAAAGGTAGTCATTTCAGTCGAAAGAACGACGTCTAGATGACCATTTTAGAAAACATACTTCCACTTTGAGTTTAACCATAATTTTTGGATATAGTTTCATGTTCATAATAAAAATCATTTTCTCAGAATAACAACTTTTAAATCAAAGTTTATCATAGTTTATAATTAACTAACCCAAAACAGCCCGCGGTGTTACTACGACGGCGTAAATCCGGTTTTACGGTGTTTTTCGTGTTTCCAGGTTTTAAATCATTAAGTTAGCATATCATATAGATATAGAAAATGTGTTTAGTTGATTTTAAAAGTCGAGTTAGAAGGATTAACTTTTGTTTGCGAACAAGTTTAGAATTAACTAAACTATGTTCTAGTGATTACAAGTTTAAACCTTCGAATAAGATAGCTTTATATGTATGAATCGAATGATGTTATGAACATCATTACTACCTTAAGTTCCTTGGATAAACCTACTGGAAAAGAGAAAAATGGATCTAGCTTCAACGGATCCTTGGATGGCTCGAAGTTCTTGAAGCAGAATCATGACACGAAAACAAGTTCAAGTAAGATCATCACTTGAAATAAGATTGTTATAGTTATAGAAATTGAACCAAAGTTTGAATATGATTATTACCTTGTATTATAATGATAACCTACTGTAAGAAACAAAGATTTCTTGAGGTTGGATGATCACCTTACAAGATTGGAAGTGAGCTAGCAAACTTGAAAGTATTCTTGATTTTATGTAACTAGAACTTGTAGAATATATGAAGAACACTTAGAACTTGAAGATAGAACTTGAGAGAGATCAATTAGATGAAGAAAATTGAAGAATGAAAGTGTTTGTAGGTGTTTTTGGTCGTTGGTGTATGGATTAGATATAATGGATATGTAATTTTGTTTTCATGTAAATAAGTCATGAATGATTACTCATATTTTTGTAATTTTATGAGATATTTCATGCTAGTTGCCAAATGATGGTTCCCACATGTGTTAGGTGACTCAAATGGGCTGCTAAGAGCTGATAATTGGAGTGTATATACCAATAGTACATACATCTAAAAGCTGTGTATTGTACGAGTACGAATACGGGTGCATACGAGTAGAATTGTTGATGAAACTGAACGAGGATGTAATTGTAAGCATTTTTGTTAAGTAGAAGTATTTTGATAAGTGTATTGAAGTCTTTCAAAAGTGTATAAATACATATTAAAACACTACATGTATATACATTTTAACTGAGTCGTTAAGTCATCGTTAGTCGTTACATGTAAGTGTTGTTTTGAAACCTTTAGGTTAACGATCTTGTTAAATGTTGTTAACCCAATGTTTATAATATCAAATGCGATTTTAAATTATTATATTATCATGATATTATCATGTATGAATATCTCTTAATATGATATATATACATTAAATGTCTTTACAACGATAATCGTTACATATATGTCTCGTTAAAAAATCATTAAGTTAGTAGTCTTGTTTTTACATATGTAGTTCATTGTTAATATAATTAATGATATGTTTACTTATCATAGTATCATGTTAACTATATATATATCCATATATATGTCATCATATAGTTTTTACAAGTTTTAACGTTCGTGAATCACCGGTCAACTTGGGTGGTCAATTGTCTATATGAAACATATTTCAATTAATCAAGTCTTAACAAGTTTGATTGCTTAACATGTTGGAAACATTTAATCATGTAAATATCAATCTCAATTAATATATATAAACATGGAAAAGTTCGGGTCACTACAGTACCTACCCGTTAAATAAATTTCGTCCCGAAATTTTAAGGTGTTGACGAATCTTCTGGAAATAGATGCGGGTATTTCTTCTTCATCTGATCTTCACGCTCCCAGGTGAACTCGGGTCCTCTACGAGCATTTCATCGAACCTTAACAATTGGTATCTTGTTTTGCTTAAGTCTTTTAACCTCACGATCCATTATTTCAACGGGTTCTTCGATGAATTGAAGTTTTTCGTTGATTTGGATTTCATCTAACGGAATAGTGAGATCTTCTTTAGCAAAACATTTCTTCAAATTCGAGACGTGGAAAGTGTTATGTACAGCCGCGAGTTGTTGAGGTAACTCAAGTCGGTAAGCTACTGGTCCGACACGATCAATAATCTTGAATGGTCCAATATACCTTGGATTTAATTTCCCTCGTTTACCAAATTGAACAACGCCTTTCCAAGGTGCAACTTTGAGCATGACCATCTCTCCAATTTCAAATTCTATATCTTTTCTTTTAATGTCAGCGTAGCTCTTTTGTCGACTTTGGGCGGTTTTCAACCGTTGTTGAATTTGGATGATCTTCTCGGTAGTTTCTTGTATAATCTCCGGACCCGTAATCTGTCTATCCCCCACTTCACTCCAACAAATCGGAGACCTGCACTTTCTACCATAAAGTGCTTCAAACGGCGCCATCTCAATGCTTGAATGGTAGCTGTTGTTGTAGGAAAATTCTGCTAACGGTAGATGTCGATCCCAACTGTTTCCGAAATCAATAACACATGCTCGTAGCATGTCTTCAAGCGTTTGTATCGTCCTTTCGCTCTGCCCATCAGTTTGTGGATGATAGGCAGTACTCATGTCTAGACGAGTTCCTAATGCTTGCTGTAATGTCTGCCAGAATCTTGAAATAAATCTGCCATCCCTATCAGAGATAATAGAGATTGGTATTCCATGTCTGGAGACGACTTCCTTCAAATACAGTCGTGCTAACTTCTCCATCTTGTCATCTTCTCTTATTGGCAGAAAGTGTGCTGATTTGGTGAGACGATCAACTATTACCCAAATAGTATCAAAACCACTTGCAGTCCTTGGCAATTTAGTGATGAAATCCATGGTAATGTTTTCCCATTTCCATTCCGGGATTTCGGGTTGTTGAAGTAGACCTGATGGTTTTTGATGCTCAGCTTTGACCTTAGAACATGTCAAACATTCTCCTATGTATTTAGCAACATCGGCTTTCATACCCGGCCACCAAAAATATTTCTTGAGATCCTTGTACATCTTCCCCGTTCCAGGATGTATTGAGTATATGGTTTTATGAGCTTCTCTAAGTACCATTTCTCTCATATCTCCAAATTTTGGTACCCAAATCCTTTCAGCCCTATACCGGGTTCCGTCTTCCTGAATATTAAGATGCTTCTCCGATCCTTTGGGTATTTCATCCTTTAAATTTCCCTCTTTTAAAACTCCTTGTTGCGCCTCCTTTATTTGAGTAGTAAGGTTATTATGAATCATTATATTCATAGATTTTACTCGAATGGGTTCTCTGTCCTTCCTGCTCAAGGCATCGGCTACCACATTTGCCTTCCCCGGGTGGTAACGAATCTCAAAGTCGTAATCATTCAACAATTCAATCCACCTACGCTGCCTCATATTCAGTTGTTTCTGATTAAATATGTGTTGAAGACTTTTGTGGTCGGTATATATAATACTTTTGACCCCATATAAGTAGTGCCTCCAAGTCTTTAATGCAAAAACAACCGCTCCTAATTCCAAATCATGCGTCGTATAATTTTGTTCATGAATCTTCAATTGTCTAGACGCATAAGCAATCACCTTCGTTCGTTGCATTAATACATAACCGAGACCTTGCTTTGATGCGTCACAATAAATCACAAAATCATCATTCCCTTCAGGCTATGACAATATAGGTGCCGTAGTTAGCTTTTTCTTCAATAACTGAAACGCTTTCTCTTGTTCATCATTCCATTCAAATTTCTTCCCTTTATGCGTTAATGCAGTCAAGGGTTTTGCTATTCTGGAAAAATCTTGGATGAACCTTCTGTAGTAACCAGCTAGTCCTAAAAACTGGCGTATATGTTTCGGAGTTTTTGGGGTTTCCCACTTTTTAACAGTTTCTATCTTTGCCGGATCCACCTTAATACCTTCTTTGTTCACTATGTGACCGAGGAATTGAACTTCTTCAAACCAAAATGCACACTTTGAAAACTTAGCGTACAATTCTTCCTTCCTCAATACTTCTAACACCTTTCTCAAATGTTCACCGTGTTCTTGGTCATTCTTTGAGTAAATAAGTATGTCATCAATGAAAACAATGACAAACTTGTCAAGGTATGGTCCACACACTCGGTTCATAAGGTCCATGAACACAGCTGGTGCATTAGTTAAACCAAACGGCATGACCATAAACTAGTAATGACCGTAACGAGTTCTGAAAGCAGTCTTTGGAATATCATCTTCTTTCACCCGCATTTGATGATACCCGAAACGTAAGTCAATCTTTGAATAAACAGACGAGCCTTGTAGTTGATCAAATAAGTCGTCGATTCTCGGTAGTGGGTAGCGGTTCTTGATGGTAAGTTTGTTCAACTCTCGGTAGTCGATACACAACCTGAATGTACCATCTTTCTTCTTGACAAACAAAACAGGAGCTCCCCACGGTGATGTGCTTGGTCGAATGAAACCACGCTCTAAAAGTTCTTGTAATTGGCTTTGCAGTTCTTTCATCTCGCTGGGTGCGAGTCTGTAAGGAGCACGAGCTATTGGTGCAGCTCCTGGTACAAGATCTATTTGAAATTCAACGGATCGATGTGGGGGTAATCCCGGTAATTCTTTCGGAAATACATCGGGAAATTCTTTTGCAATGGGAACATCATTGATGCTCTTTTCTTCAGTTTGTACTTTCTCGACGTGTGCTAGAACAGCATAGCAACCTTTTCTTATTAGTTTTTGTGCCTTCAAATTACTAATAAGATATAGCTTCGTGTTGCCCTTTTCTCCGTACACCATTAAGGGTTTTTCTTTTTCTCGTATAATGCGAATTGCATTTTTGTAACAGACGATCTCTGCTTTCACTTCTTTCAACCAGTCCATACCGATTATCACATCAAAACTCCCTAACTCTACTGGTATCAAATCAATCTTAAATGTTTCGCTAACCAGTTTAATTTCTCGATTCCGACATATATTATCTGCTGAAATTAATTTACCATTTGCTAATTCGAGTAAAAATTTA
Organism: Rutidosis leptorrhynchoides; assembly: GCF_046630445.1. Classification (NCBI taxonomy): domain Eukaryota; kingdom Viridiplantae; phylum Streptophyta; class Magnoliopsida; order Asterales; family Asteraceae; genus Rutidosis; species Rutidosis leptorrhynchoides. The sequence continues at coordinate 473,835,959 of NC_092333.1, read as the reverse complement.
CTATCCAAAGGCGTCAATGGACAACTTAATTTAGCACAAAAATCTTTACTCATATAGCTTCTATCCGCACCCGAATCAAATAAAACGTAAGCAGATTTATTGTCAATAAGAAACGTAACCGTATCAAGCTCCGAGTCTTCCTGTGCCTCTGCCGCATTAATATTGAAAACTCTTCCGCGGCCTTGTCCATTCGTGTTCTCCTGGTTCGGGCAATTTCTAATAATGTGGCCCGGTTTTCCACATTTATAACAAACTACATTGGCATAACTTGCTCCGACACTACTTGCTCCGCCATTACTCGTTCCGACACCATTTGTTCCTTTCGTTCTATTAACCCCTGGTCCGTAGACCTCACACTTCGCCGCGCTATGACCATTTCTTTTACACTTGTTGCAAAATTTGGTGCAGAACCCCGAGTGATACTTTTCACACCTTTGGCATAGCTGCTTCTGATTGTTGTTGTTGTTGCAGTTATTATTATTGTTGGGATGATTGTTGTAGTTGCTGTTGTTGTTATTGTTGTTGTTGTTGTTGTTGTTGTTGTTGTTGTTGTTGTTGTTGTTGTTGGGCCGTTTGTTGTAGTTGCGATTGATGTTGCGATTGTTGGGATAATTGTTGCGATTATTGTTGTAATTGCTGTTGTTGTTGTATTGGTGATTCTTATCACCGTTTTCCTCCCACTTTCTTTTGACTTGCTTCACATTGGCCTCTTCAGCAGTCTGTTCTTTAATTCTTTCTTCAATCTGGTTCACTAGTTTGTGAGCCATTCTACATGCCTGTTGTATAGAGGCGGGCTCGTGTGAACTTATATCTTCTTGGATTCTTTCCGGTAATCCTTTCACAAACGCGTCGATCTTCTCTTCCTCATCTTCGAATGCTCCCGGACACAATAGGCACAATTCTGTGAATCGTCTTTCGTACGTGGTAATATCAAATCCTTGGGTTCGTAACCCTCTAAGTTCTGTCTTGAGCTTATTGACCTCGGTTCTGGGACGGTACTTCTCGTTCATCAAGTGCTTGAATGCTGACCACGGTAGTGCGTACGCATCGTCTTATCCCACTTGCTCTAGATAGGTATTCCACCATGTTAACGCAGAACCTGTGAAGGTATGCGTAGCGTACTTCACTTTGTCCTCTTCAGTACACTTACTTATGGCAAACACCGATTCGACCTTCTCGATCCACCGTTTTAATCCGATCGGTCCTTCGGTTCCATCAAATTCCAAAGGTTTGCAGGCAGTGAATTCTTTGTAGGTGCATCCTACACGATTTCCTGTACTGCTAGATCCAAGGTTATTGTTGGTATGTAGCGCAGCCTGTACTGCGGCTATGTTTGAAGCTAGAAAAGTACGGAATTCCTCTTCATTCATATTCACGGTGTGTCGAGTAGTCGGTGCCATTTCCTTCAAAATATTCAAATGGAACAAGTTAATCATACAGAATATTAAGAGTAGTTAATAGTATTTCGTAGCATAATATGAACTCATTTATAAAAGCTTTTTCTTCATATTAGCGTTTTATAAGTTTAAATTCGGGTAGTACCTACCCGTTAAGTTCATACTTAGTAGCTAATATACAATTCAACTACTACAATTCTATATGAAAAACTGATTATAATAATATTTCGCGTTCAAACTTTTATACAATATTTTACAAACTTACAATACCGCTTATTTTACATAAAGCATGAAATATAGCACGCAATAACTTTGATACAATATAGTTGTGAAGATAATTCTAGCTAGTACACAAGTCGTTCAGCAAAGGCAATAAAGACACGTAATTCATACGTCCAGAAACAAGTCATGCATTCTAGTTTTACTAGGATTACTTCTCATCCTTGGTTTTGTGGAACATAACCGTTATGGCCGTTGATAAGACAGCGTGTTGTAACGTCGTCAAAAGGACGAGGGTTACGTAATGTCCAACAGTCCCGTAACAATCTAAAAACCTCATTTCTTACCCCAATTACCGACTCCGTCACTTGTGGAAACGTTTTGTTTAATAGTTGTAGCCCGATGTTCTTGTTCTCACTTTGGTGAGAAGCGAACATTACTAATCCGTAAGCATAACATGCTTCTTTATGTTGCATGTTAGCCGCTTTTTCTAAATCACGAAGTCCAATATTCGGATATATTGAGTCAAAATAATTTCTGAACCCGTTGCGTAAAATAGCATTTGGGTTCCCCGCAATATATGCGTCAAAGTAAACACATCGTAACTTATGGGTTTCCCAATGTGATATCCCCCATCTTTCAAACGAAAGTCTCTTATAAACCAAGACATTCTTGGAACGTTCTTCGAATGTCTTACAAACTGATCTCGCCTTAAATAGTTGTGCTGAGGAATTCTGACCGACTCTAGACAAGATTTCATCAATCATGTCTCCGGGTAGGTCTCTTAAAATATTGGGTTTTCTATCCATTTTGTGTTTTTAAACTGTAAAATAGACAAGAGTTAGATTCATAAAAAAATACTTATTAATACAAGCAATTTTTACATATATCATAAAGCATAAGCACACTATATTACATATATTACACCACACGAATACAACTATCTTATTCCGACTCGCTCGTTTCTTCTTCTTCGGTTTTGGTTCGTTTTGTCAAGTTTCTAGGGATATATGATGTTCCCCTAATACTAACTGTCGTTGTCCACATGGGTTTAGAAAAACCTGGTGGTTTAGAGGTTCCCGGGTCATTGTTACAACTTAAGGACTTCGGGGGTTGACGATACATATAAAGTTCATCGGGGTTGGAATTATATTTCTCTATTTTTATGCCCTTTCCCTTATTATTTTCTTTTGCATTTTTAAATTCAGTTGGGGTAATTTCTATAACATCATCGGAATTCTCGTCGGAATCCGATTCATCGGAGAATTGGTAATCCTCCCAATATTTTGCTTCCTTGGCGGAAACACCATTGACCATAATTAACCTTGGTCGGTTGGTTGAGGATTTTCTTTTACTTAACCGTTTTATTATTTCCCCCACCGGTTCTATTTCTTCATCCGGTTCCGATTCTTCTTCCGGTTCCGATTCTTCTTCCGGTTCCGACTCTTCTTCCGGTTCCTCTTCGGGAACTTGTGAATCAGTCCACGAATCATTCCAATTTATATTTGACTCTTCATTATTATTAGGTGAGTCAATGGGACTTGTTCTAGAGGTAGACATCTATCACATAATGTCAAACACGTTAAGAGATTAATATATCACATAATATTCATATGTTAAAAATATATAGTTTCCAACAAAAATGTTAAGCAATCATTTTTAAAGAAAACACGGTCGAAGTCCAGACTCACTAATGCATCCTAACAAACTCGATAAGACACACAAATGCAAATTTTCTGGTTCTCTAAGACCAACGCTCTGATACCAACTGAAATGTCCCGTTCTTATTGATTAAAAACGTTCCATATTAATTGATTTCGTTGCGAGGTTTTGACCTCTATATGAGACGTTTTTCAAAGACTGCATTCATTTTAAAACAAACCATAACCTTTATTTCATCAATAAAGGTTTAAAAAGCTTTACGTAGATTATCAAATAATGATAATCTAAAATATCCTGTTTACACACGACCATTAAATAATGGTTTACAATACAAATATGTTACAACAAAATAAGTTTCTTGAATGCAGTTTTTACACAATATCATACAAGCATGGACTCCAAATCTCGTCCTTATTTAAGTATGCGACAGTGGAAGCTCTTAATAATCACCTGAGAATAAACATGCTTAAAACGTCAACAAAAATGTTGGTGAGTTATAGGTTTAACCTATATATATCAAATCATAATAATAGACCACAAGATTTCATATTTCAATACACATCCCATACATAGAGATAAAAATCATTCATATGGTGAACACCTGGTAACCGACATTAACAAGATGCATATATAAGAATATCCCCATCATTCCGGGACACCCTTCGGATATGATATAAATTTCGAAGTACTAAAGCATCCGGTACTTTGGATGGGGTTTGTTAGGCCCAATAGATCTATCTTTAGGATTCGCGTCAATTAGGGTGTCTGTTCCCTAATTCTTAGATTACCAGACTTAATAAAAAGGGGCATATTCGATTTTGATAATTCAACCATAGAATGTAGTTTCACGTACTTGTGTCTATTTTGTAAATCATTTATAAAATCTGCATGTATTCTCATCCCAAAAATATTAGATTTTAAAAGTGGGACTATAACTCACTTTCACATATTTTTACTTTGTCGGGAAGTAAGACTTGGCCACTGGTCGATTCACGAACCTATAACAAATATGTACATATATATCAAAGTATGTTCAAAATATATTTACAACACTTTTAATACATTTTGATGTTTTAAGTTTATTAAGTCAGTTGTCCTCGTTAGTAACCTACAACTAGTTGTCCACAGTTAGATGTACAGAAATAAATCGATAAATATTATCTTGAATCAATCCACGACCCAGTGTATACGTATCTCAGTATTGATCACAACTCAAACTATATATATTTTGGAATCAACCTCAACCCTGTATAGCTAACTCCAACAATCACATATAGAGTGTCTATGGTTGTTCCAAAATATATATAGATGTGTCGACATGATAGGTCGAAACATTGTATACGTGTCTATGGTATCTCAAGATTACATAATATACAATACAAGTTGATTAAGTTATGGTTGGAATAGATTTGTTACCAATTTTCACGTAGCTAAAATGAGAAAAATTATCCAATCTTGTTTTACCCATAACTTCTTCATTTTAAATCCGTTTTGAGTGAATCAAATTGCTATGGTTTCATATTGAACTATATTTTATGAATCTAAACAGAAAAAGTATAGGTTTATAGTCGGAAAAATAAGTTACAAGTCGTTTTTGTAAAGGTAGTCATTTCAGTCGAAAGAACGACGTCTAGATGACCATTTTAGAAAACATACTTCCACTTTGAGTTTAACCATAATTTTTGGATATAGTTTCATGTTCATAATAAAAATCATTTTCTCAGAATAACAACTTTTAAATCAAAGTTTATCATAGTTTTTAATTAACTAACCCAAAACAGCCCGCGGTGTTACTACGACGGCGTAAATCCGGTTTTACGGTGTTTTTCGTGTTTCCAGGTTTTAAATCATTAAGTTAGCATATCATATAGATATAGAACATGTGTTTAGTTGATTTTAAAAGTCGAGTTAGAAGGATTAACTTTTGTTTGCGAACAAGTTTAGAATTAACTAAACTATGTTCTAGTGATTACAAGTTTAAACCTTCGAATAAGATAGCTTTATATGTATGAATCGAATGATGTTATGAACATCATTACTACCTTAAGTTCCTTGGATAAACCTACTGGAAAATATAAAAATGGATCTAGCTTCAACGGATCCTTGGATGGCTCGAAGTTCTTGAAGCAGAATCATGACACGAAAACAAGTTCAAGTAAGATCATCACTTGAAATAAGATTGTTATAGTTATAGAAATTGAACCAAAGTTTGAATATGATTATTACCTTGTATTAGAATGATAACCTACTGTAAGAAACAAAGATTTCTTGAGGTTGGATGATCACCTTACAAGATTGGAAGTGAGCTAGCAAACTTGAAAGTATTCTTGATTTTATGTAACTAGAACTTGTAGAATATATGAAGAACACTTAGAACTTGAAGATAGAACATGAGAGAGATCAATTAGATGAAGAAAATTGAAGAATGAAAGTGTTGGTAGGTGTTTTTGGTCGTTGGTGTATGGATTAGATATAAAGGATATGTAATTTTGTTTTCATGTAAATAAGTCATGAATGATTACTCATATTTTTGTAATTTTATGAGATATTTCATGCTAGTTGCCAAATGATGGTTCCCACATGTGTTAGGTGACTCACATGGGCTGCTAAGAGCTGATAATTGGAGTGTATATACCAATAGTACATACATCTAAAAGCTGTGTATTGTACGAGTACGAATACGGGTGCATACGAGTAGAATTGTTGATGAAACTGAACGAGGATGTAATTGTAAGCATTTTTGTTAAGTAGAAGTATTTTGATAAGTGTATTGAAGTCTTTCAAAAGTGTATAAATACATATTAAAACACTACATGTATATACATTTTAACTGAGTCGTTAAGTCATCGTTTGTCGTTACATGTAAGTGTTGTTTTGAAACCTTTAGGTTAACGATCTTGTTAAATGTTGTTAACCCAATGTTTATAATATCAAATGAGATTTTAAATTATTATATTATCATGATATTATCATGTATGAATATCTCTTAATATGATATATATACATTAAATGTCTTTACAACGATAATCGTTACATATATGTCTCGTTAAAAAATCATTAAGTTAGTAGTCTTGTTTTTACATATGTAGTTCATTGTTAATATAATTAATGATATGTTTACTTATCATAGTATCATGTTAACTATATATATATCCATATATATGTCATCATATAGTTTTTACAAGTTTTAACGTTCGTGAATCACCGGTCAACTTGGGTGGTCAATTGTCTATATGAAACATATTTCAATTAATCAAGTCTTAACAAGTTTGATTGCTTAACATGTTGGAAACATTTAATCATGTAAATATCAATCTCAATTAATATATATAAACATGGAAAAGTTCGGGTCACTACAGACAAGACAACGGTTGAAGGAAACAAAAGTGGCTAAATGAAACAACTGAGATTTAGATAGATACCGTGATTGAAACTGATCACTTCCACTCATGGTTATCTTGATGATTGTCTTTTTCTTTTAATAAAGAAACGATGTATGTTTTTACTTCTTAAGGAATGAATAAAAGAATTTTACCGTTTACAATAACTTAGTCATTATGTTATTTACAACGATGTTCACATAGGAATAATCGGCTTGCGGTAGACGGATTCCGACATCCACATAAGTCCCATGCAAGTTATTTTGTACCCCCTTAAGAGGTGATTGTCTAGCCCTCGTCGGTACAAGTTTATACTGATAAATGGCCAATGAGTAGATGACATAAACACGCGTGACTGCACGGTGTACACGCCAAAACTAACACAAATGTATTCTAGACATATATACGAAGAAATGAACTAGTTCAACCGAAGAAAATTCGATACAAAATACATGGGATTAAATTTTCATTAATTACACGTGGCTTCATTACACTTTTCTTCAAAAATTCACAAACTATGCAGTACAAGTTTCTAAAAATTAGGAGTTGCTGCACGGTTGTACCCTCATCGGCGCAAAGATCCTCAAAACTACCAAAACGAATCTCCGCCAAGGCCTTTTCAGCATCCTCGACCTTCTGCGCAGCAGCCGGATTCACCTTCCTGGCAATATTCGGATGTAAAGGGACATCCCAACTAACTTGATGCTTCTGTATCAACCTAATGGCATGGGTGAAATTGGCCGACCCAATGCTATCCAAATAAACCTGAAAGGGTGACTTCACGGTGGAAGAATTGATAGCCTTCTTCAAAATATAAGGAAGACCACCCCGTAATCGTTTGCACTCTTCCAGGGCGGCCTCCTTGGCAGCAACCTCCTTATCCTTTTCCTCTACCACCCGGGCAAGCTCATCTTTGGCAGCCCTCAGCTGGGTATCCAAGCTCTTTACAGCCTCTCGGGCCATGGGTTCCTGAGACAGCTCATTTTGGGCAGTTCTCAGCTGTCGCTCCAGGTCCGTCACAGTCAAAACCATCAAGAATAAGGGTAATCATCGCCACGAGTGCCCGGGCTTGAACAGCCTTGGAATCCTCCCTCGGGAGGGTAGAAACTGCTTGGCGAAGGGAAGAAGAAGACCCCTTCTCCTAAACACTCGTACAGCCGGGATAATCAATATCCAGTTGAGAGAAGTTACGGATAAGATCATCGCTTGCAGGTATATTGAAGTGCAGGTCATCAAATATTTCTAGGGTAAACTGTTCACCCTCACCCAAGTTTATGGGTTCTGTCTCGGTCGTACCACCACCCACAAAATCAAAATTATTAGATAAGATTGATTTTCCAAAACAAGAATCACCTTTGGCCTTCTTTTGAAGATGAGGAACTTCCTGAATCCTCCTCTTCACCGTCGTGTGCCCCTCTGGCACATCAGAACCGGGAAGAATCAAGTCGATAACATCGTCGGCATTTTGCTCCATGTCCTGAGGAGCGACATCCGGCTCATCTCCTGGATTGACCGGGATGCTTTCCACCCGGATCTCCGCCAGATCACCAAAAGCCATTGCGCTAGCAAACTCCATTACTGTTATTTAAACATCAAACACAAACAAGGTCAGTATACGATTAATAAACTGGGTGACATAGCAGTTGGCTAGGATCAGTCTTCACCTGCTTCATTAAAATGAAGAACAGGCTTGGTATTCAGATCTGGCCATTGGTTGCTAACTCCCCCCAACACAAGCATGGCCTCCGGGTATGGCCGTTGTGGAAACTTGAACTCCCAGATGGCTTCTATACACGCCTTCTCGGCAGCATTCAGATTCGGGACTTTATTGGCTCTCTTCTTCACGTCAATTGCCCATTCACAGAGGCTAACAAATCGTGGCGGTAGCCCTTTGCTATCGACAAAAAAGAAAGACTCCTGCCACTCCTTCAATGAAGTGTCCATGTCTCCAGTAAAATTGACTGCGCTCTCCGTTTGATGGTAAACCATCCAACCTCAGACCTCGAGACAGAAAAGCAGAATCGAAACATGCAGACGGTAGGAAGAATATGATAATGATTAAGGTACATCTCCCACATTACCAATTTTTGGTACGCATGGGGATGTACCTGAGCAGGAGCTATTCCATAGTGCGTAAAGAATTGGTACATGAATTCGGAATCGGGCAATCGAAAATTGCCCACGCTAATGGTTGCGCCATAAATGGTAACCATGCATGGGGGAGGCTTATGGGCCCTGTGGATGGCATCAGGCACCATCAATGTATAACGGGTCAAAAACGGGTACTTACGTACCATCTCGTCAAGGTATCCATCACACACTTGACTCATAATACCACTAACATCTACAGAAGTCCTGGAAGAAGACTCGGGAGCGTCTACACTGGCAGAAGTAGAAGACTGGTCCGCCATATATACGAAAATACAAAAAGCAAAGTAACAAAGAAGAAGGAAACAAGAAAAGGTACCTTTGTTCGTAAAAAAACTGTTGGTTTTTTGAAGAAGAAACGTTTAGGGCACGAAGGCTGTAAAAAGTGAAAATATTGGAAAAGGGAAGCTATTTATAGGTTTTAAGAAAATTGATCCAACAGCTCAGATCAAAAGATGATTCAACAAAAGCAATGATTATAAGCGCATAGAGAAATCTCTCAAACGCCGTTCCAAAAAGTTGAAAAATGAAAAAACACAAAAATGGGGCGTATTTGCAGAAACTGTCCTTTCACGCTGACAAACATTAAATGCGCATCCAATCGGAAGTATGGCTTCATCTCGGAAGTTTGACGACGGTAACCGTTCTGGCTACCGCCACCAAACTGGGGGGACTTAATGATACGCATAATGATCCGTCTCAAAATAAGCAAGCGTCCCGACAAGGATTTTACCCGGCACCGTCTGTCCCGGAACACGGACCCTTTCCCAACATCCATCCGACATCATCTCGGAAACTTTACCACGCCTAACGAATGGCTAGATTAAGGGCTCGGATGACACCCATATAACCGGCATCATGTAGCCAGTCATGAAAACTATAACCGGCATCATGTAACTAGTCATGGTGACAAGTGAAGAGCAAAACTTTCCCGGATTAGGCTAAGAGCTCTGACACCTTAGCCGGAACCGACATGCTGCTAGTACCGTCACCACTTCTTGGTTCGGCATTTCAACTCGGCATAACGATATCCTCCAGGGACAAGTACGCCGTCCCGGAGGAAGTGCATTGACCCGGAACAGATACCTCGTCCTGGAACAAGCATACAAGAAAGTTGCATACCACGTCAGCCCACGAATCTAGAAAAGTTTGTTATGATCTGCTTGATTATTCCCATGAAAAGGACAGGTTCCACGTCACCCCTCGGGATTGGCAAAGTTTGTTACAACCATGAAAGGGACATGTGCCACGTTATCATTCCCTCCTAACATCTATAAATACATGAACAATATCGTTTATTGCATAACACTGGATGCATTAATGTTACTCTGCCCAAATTAATCACGATAGCCTTACTCTAGTCGATTAACTCAATTCTGATCAGCGCTTCGATCATCGCCGGAGCTGATCCTCACTCTAAGATATTGACTTATTCGATCCCGATCGAATAAAGTTAATTCAATCGATTGTTTTATGCCCTTGGAATCCAGATTCCTAATCGGGGTTTGCACAATTATTGGAGTTAAAACATTCGACTCACTCTTTTTCCCAAATCAAGCACTCAAACCCAAAATCTATATACTCGAAACGATTTTGGTTTGATCAATTGGCGCCACCTAAAGGTACGAACAACACAGTGAAACCAAATAGCGAAACGGCAAGCAAGAAAGGCACGAGCGATGACGTTCAACCACCTTTGAACAAAGGAAGTTCACCAACGGTGGAGCCACCTCAACCTCCAAAAAAATCAATCGCTCACATCCACTCCGGTGACGCGTCGGGAGACGAGATGAATTTCTCCGATGATGACGAGGACACACATGAGGGATCACCACCCGGTGGAGATAGGTTGAAGCTCGACACCCTTGGTCTCAAAACTGGTGGTTCAAGCGACATCGGATCGTCTCACAACGACACCGACATGATCACCAAAATGATCTCAGCCGACATCGAGAAACAAGTAATCGAGAAGCTAAAAGCCATGCTGAATGATAACAGTCTAGCCGAGAAGTAGCAATCACAAACTCTAGACATTCAAAAGACTAGCCCACTGTTGAACATCGGTGCAGGAAGCGAAGGTGTCACTAAGGCCGCTATAAATACATGGCTAACCGAGCTCTTTGTGCAGGCTGCACCGCCGGCGTACAAACACTCTTTGTCGCAACCAGCCGTCCAGGGAACTGCACTTGAAAATCTGTTTGCCTTAATCACCGGTAACAAAGCAAAGTGACTGGTTGAGATGTCGGCTACTAGCCAAAAGCTATGCGAACGGATAGCCAGTTGTATACTCCCTGCTAACATCGTCATACCGGTCACGTTGGGGGTGTACAATGGCACTACTGACTCGGACGATTTCCTGCAAATCTTTGAGGGTGCCATGAAAACCCAACATTGGAGTGATGAGGTAGCATGTCATCTCTTTCCGACTGTACTACAGTCGGTTGCCAGGGAGTGGTTCGCAAAATTACCACCTAACGGAATCACATGGTTCACAGACTTGCAGGAAAAGTTTCTCATGCAATATCAGAACCTCCGCCGACACACGTATACACACCTGTATGCTCACGAGATACCAATGTACCGGGGAGAGAAAATTGAAAGCTTCATCACAAGATATATGCTGGAGTGTCAAAAAATCTCAGGGCTCCCGGAAACACAGCAGATTTCTGGATTCATAACATGCCTGGACAAAGATGCACACCCATCGCTTGTTTCTAAACTCCGGTGGAACATCCCAGGTACATTTGCCTATGCCGTGTCGGTAGGAAGGCAGTACCAACACTCGGAGAGGGAGAGACAGGCTGGGTATCACCGGGAAGAGAAGAAAATAGAAGAGGAGAGGAGAAGCGACAGCAGCAGGTGCCGTGAAAGCCATCACAAAAATCACAACCGTCACGGCAAAAGCTATGACAGCTACATGCATGACAAGAGCTGCCGGAAACCATATGATAAAGGGTCCTGATCGACAGCCTTTCCAAAACCCCAAGGGAGATACTATTAACGGAACCCGTAAAGGAAAATTTTACCCCTCTGGCACCACTAGAAAAACGGGACAGTCAAAAGTCAGACAAGTATTGTGAGTTTAATGAGGACTCTAGTCATGACACCGATGAATGCAAAGCGTTAATACGTGAAATCATCACTAAAATCAAGGCAGGCGAACTTAATCACTTGTTGTCAGGACGGAAGTTCAAAAAGGCTGATCCCAACAAAACATTCAGTTGGCAAAAGGAAGACGGTAAGAAACGTGAGAAGGCGAATGATAAAGTTGTCATTAACATGATCAATGTCGAGAAGGATGAGTTTGTCCCACAGAGCTCCTGGAAAGATGCTGCCGTCACATTCCCGGGACTACCGCCACAATACACTTGGGATGAACCGGTAGTCATTATCAGCCTGATAGATGGGTTCCCGGTCAACGAAATGTACACCGACACGGGAAGTGAAGTTGAAGTCATGTATGCCCATTGCCTTTCAAAACTCCCAAAGTTTGTCGAAAGGAAGAGGAGACAATCTAATGTTGTCATTTCTGGGTTCACGGGTGCCAATGAAGAACCCATAGGTAAACTCAAGGCAACGCTCACGGTGGGTATTCAACCCTACCTCCGTAGTGAAGTAATCAACTTTTATATCATCAAATCTGTGACGCCACGAATGTGATACTGGGAAGACAGTTCTTCAGGAAGTTTGGTGTAATAGCCTCTACCGCTCACGGTATACTCATACTCCCAACCCGGCGTGGTGTGGTAACGGTTCAATCCACCAGACACCCTTTCCCAGGGAACAAGTGCACTCGAGATAGGCAATGCGCCAAATCATGGGAGACACCACATGTCATGGAGGAAAAACGTGTATCTGTTCTTAAAAGGCTAACTTTTTTTCCCCATCAGCACAATTCAGTGGTAAAAATCCAGTCATCATCAATGAGGCAGAGAAGGATGTTGCCGCCTGGCGTCACCTGCCGGGAATGTAGAAACAATTTAATGGTGTGTACGAAAAGGCTGAACCCTTTAATACGACATCCAAACGTTTCAGGACTGAAAGCTGCGAGAGCTCCAACCAAGACAAGACAACGGTTGAAGGAAACAAAAGTGGCTAAATGAAACAACTGAGATTTAGATAGATACCGTGATTGAAACTGCTCACTACAACTCATGGTTATCTTGATGATTGTCTTGTTCTTTTAATAAAGAAACGATGTATGTTTTTCCTTTTTAAGGAATGAATAAAAGAATTTTATCGTTTACAATAACTTAGTCATTATGTTATTTACAACGATGTCCACATAGGAATAACCGGCTAGCGGCAGACAGATTCCGACATCCACATAAGTCCCATTCAAGTTATTTTGTACCCCCTTAAGAGGTGATTGTCTAGCCCTCGTCGGTACAAGTTTATACTGATAAACGACCAATGAGTAGATGGCATAAACACGCGTGACTGCACGGTGTACACGCCAAAAATAACACAAATGTATTCTAGACATTCATACAAAGAAATGAACTAGTTCAATCGAAGAAAATTCGATACAAAATACTTGGGATTAAATTTTCATTAATTACACGTGGCTTCATTAAAAGTTTCTTCAAAAATACACAAACTGTGCTGTACAAGTTTCTAAAAATTAGAAGTTGCTGCACTGTTGTACCATCATTGGCGCAAAGATCCTCAAAACTAGCAAAACGAATCTCTGCCAAGGCCTTTTCAGCATCCTTGACCCCCTGCGCAGCAGCCGGATTCACCTTCCCGACAATATCCGGATGCAAAGGTACATCCCCACTAACATGATGCTTCTGCATCAACCTAACGGCGTGGGTGAAATTGGCCGACCCAATGCTACCTAAATAAACCTGAAAGGGTGACATCACGGTGGAAGAATTGATAGCCTTCTTCAAAATAGAAGGAAGACCACCCCATAATCGTTTGCACTCTTCCAGGGCGGCCTCCTTGGCAGCAACCTCCTTATCCTTTTCCTCTACCACCCAGGCAAGCTCATCCTTGGCAGTCCTCAGCTAGGTGTCCAAGCTCTTAATAGCCTCTCGGGCCATGGGTGTCTGAGACAGCTCATTTTGGGCAGTTCTCAGCTGTCGCTCCAGGTCCGTCACCTGCCCCTCCCGGCCAAAACCATCCAGAATAAGGATAATAATCGCCACGAGTGCCCGGGCTCGAACAGCCTTGGAATCCTCTTGGGGGAGGGCAGAAACTGCTTGGCGAAGGGAAGAAGAAGACCCCTTCTCCAAAACACTCGTACAGCCGGGATAATCAATATCCAGCTGAGTTGAAGTGCAGGTCATTAAAGATTTCTAGGGTAAACTGTTCACCCTCACCCAAGTTTATGGGTTCTGTCTCGGCCGTACCACCACCCACAGACGGCTCAGTAGCAGATGCAAAACAAAAAATTATTAAAGACAGGCATGAGACAAAATCAAAATTTTTAGATAAGATTGATTTACCAAAACAAGAATCACCTTTGGCCTTCTTTCGAAGATGAGGAACTTCCTGAATCCTCCTCTTCACTATCGTGTGCCCCTCTGGCACATCGAGACCGGGAAGAATCAAGTCGGACCCATCACCGGTATTTTGCTCCAGGTCCTGAGGAGCGACATCCGGCTCATCTCCCGGATTGACCGGGATGCTTTCCACCCGGATCTCCGCCAGATCACCAAAAGCCATTGTGCTAGCAAATTCCATTACTGTTATATAAACATCAAACACAAACAAGGTCAGTATACGATTAATAAACTGGGCGACATAGCAGTTGGCTAGGATCAGTCTTCACCTGCTTCATTAAAATGAAGAATAGGCTTGGTATTCAGATCTGGCCATTGGTGGCTAACTCCCCCCAACACAAGAATGGCCTTCGGGTATGGCCGTTGTGGAAACTTGAACTCCCGGATGGCTTCTATACACGCCTTCTCGGCAGCATTCAGATTCAGGACTCTATTGGCTCTCTTCTTCACGTCAATTGCCCATTCGCAGAGCACAACAAATCATGGTGGTAGCCCTTTGCTATCGAAAAAAAGAAAGACTCCCACCACTACTTCAATGAAGTGTCCATGTCTCCAGTAAAATTGAATTGCGCTCTCCGTTTGATGGTAAACCATCCAACCTCAGACCTCAAGACGGAAAAGCAGAATCGAAACATGTGGACGGTAGGAAGAATATGATAATGATTAAGGCACATTACCAATTTTTGGTACGCATGGGGATGTACCTGAGCAGGCGCTATTCCATAGTGTGTAAAGAATTGGTACATGAATTCGGAATAGGGCAATCGAAAATTGCACACACTAATGGTTGCACCATAAATGGTAACCATGCATGGGGGAGGCTTATGGGCCCTGTGGATGGCATCAGGCACCATCAATGTATAACGGGTCAAAAACGGGTACCTACGTACCATCTCGTCAAGGTGTCCATTACACGCTTGACTCATAGTACCACTAACATCTACAGAAGTCCTAGAAGAAGTCTCAGGAGCATCTACACTGGCAGAAGTAGAAGAATGATCCGCCATATATACGAAAATACAAAAAGCAAAGTAATAAAGAAGAAGGAAACAAGAAAGGGTACCTTTGTTCGTAAAAAAAAACTGTTGGTTTTTTGAAGAAGAAACGTTTAGGGCACGAAGGCTGTAAAAAGTGAAAATATTGGAAAAGGGAAGCTATTTATAGGTTTAAAGAAATGGCTCAGATCAAAAGATGGATCAACAAAAGCAATGATTAAAATCGCATAAAGAAATCTCTCGAACGCCATTCCAAAAAGTTGAAAAATGAAAAAACACGAAAATGGCGCGTATTTGCAGAAACTATCCTTTCACGCTGACAAACATTAAATGCGCATCCAATCGGAAGCATGGCTTCGTCTCGGAAGTTTGACGACGGTAACCGTTCTGACTACCACCACCAAACTGGGGGGACTTAATGATATACATAATGATCCGTCTCAAAACAAGCAAGCGTCCCGACAAGGATTTTATCCATCACCGTCTGTCCCGGAACACGGACCCTTTCCCAACATCCATCCGACATCATCTCGGCAACTTTACCACGCCAGACGAATGGCTAGATTGAGGGCTCGGATGACACCCATATAACCGGCATCATGTAGCCAGTCATTAAAACTATAACCGGCATCATGTAACCAGTCATGGTGACAAGTGAAGAGCAAAACTTTCCCGGATTAGGCTAAGAGCTCTGACACCTTAGCAGGAACCGGCATGCTGCTGGTACCATCACCACTTCTTGGTTCGGCATTTCAACTCGGCATAACGATACCCTCCAGGGACAAGCACGTCGTCCCGGAGGAAGTGCACTGTCCCAGAATAGATACCTCGTCCTGGAACAAGCATGCAAGCAACTTGCATGCCACGTCAGCCCACGAATCTAGGAAAGTTTGTTAGGATCTGCTTGATTATTCCCATGAAAAGGACACGTGCCACGTCATCCTTCGGGATTGGCAAAGTTCGGTACAACCATGAAAGGGAGATGTGCCACGTTATCATTCCCTCCTAACATTTATAAATACATGAACAAGATCATTTATTACATAACACTGGATGGATTAATGTTACTCTACCCAAATTAATCACGATAGCATTACTCCAGCCGATTAACTCAATTCTGATCAGCACTTCGATCATCGCCGGAGCTGATCTTCACTCTAAGATATTGACTTATTCGATCCCGATCGAATAAGGTTAATTCAATCGATTGTTTTACGCCCTTGGAATCCAGATTCCAAATCGGGGCTTGCACAATTATTGGAGTTAAAACATTTGACTCACTCTTTTTTCCAAATCAAGCACTCAAACCCGAAATCTATATACTCATAAGGATTTTGGTTTGATCAGCTGCCATCTCTGTTGGAAGCCGCCGATACTCGCGAGCTCCCTTTGCTCCGTGGTTGATTTACGCCTTCTAACCAGTTAAGCATATTCAACCACGCAACAAAATTTATTTTTAGAATTGAAAATTATATTTTAAAAAATCAATGATATATCCGTTGGAGAGCAACGATAACATATTTATTTATTTTTAAAAAATTAAAATAATTTCCTAATATACATTAAGATTTTAGACAAGTATTTAAGTTAGATAAATTGTACTCAAGATAATTGTGTTATTGAACTTAAGAATTCTTGTCTATCATATTTGATTGGAATTTGATAGCATAATATTTGTTTGAATGAATGCATGCACAATTTAATTTGTGAAGGGATAAAGGTTTTTAATCCATTGATAACAACTATTTTTTTTAGTTATTGCTTATGCTTTTTTCTTGAATCGTTAAAGTTTAAGTTTTCATTAGTTAAATAGTTTAACTTAACTTTTAGTTATTTTGCATATTTTAGTTTTAGTCTAATCAAATTATAAGAATTGCTTGCTTTTAAGCCACAATCTCCCCTGGAACGAATCCCACTGACCCTAAATAGTTTGAGGTAATTAAGTTATTTTTGGCAGTTACTTCAATGCCTATCAATGGTTATAGTTGGCTACATTCGTATTTCAAAAAGAATAGTACGTTTGTGAGTTTCCGATTTGCAGATTTTCCGTAGCATCGAGCTACATTCGAGCTTTCACTTGTTTCGCCTATTTTTTTCCTTTTCTTTAAGTTTTTTGCTATTCGGTTATGTTTCGGGTACGCTTTCAAGAGTCGGTTATGTTAAAGGTTGTGGTATTTATGGAAGTTGTTGTGAAAAGAATTGTTGTTGTTGGTTAAATGGGAATGGTTGTTGTTGTGAATAGTATGGTTGTTGCGAAATTGTATTCGTTGTGGATATGATAGTTGTTATTATGGTGGTTGAACGAATTATTGTTGATATAGTGCTTTTTGATTGGGTGCGAATCGTGAAAAAACTAGTTTGACTTGGAGAAGACTTACTAGCTTGATTTAATGACGAATTATTTAGGGACGAGATTGGATTGTTGATCATATGGTTAAAAAAATCATTTTTGTTTGGTTGAGACATTTTTTTTGGATGAAATGGTAGTGAGAATGTATGAAATGGTAGTGAGAATGTATGAAATGGTTATATAAATGAAGCAACCTGTCCTAATCTATAAGGACGAATACAATAACATATAGATACATTGTGAGGTATTTGACCTCTATATGATACATTTTACAAACATTGCATTCGTTCTTAAAGACAAACTTTCATTACATCGAAAGTTGACAGGCATGCATACCCTTTCATAATATATCCAACCTATAAATGACTTAATAGTAATCTTGTTGAACTCAACGACTTGAATGCAACGTCTTTTGAAATATGCCATGAATGACTCCAAGTAATATCTTTAAAATGAGCAAATGCACAGCGGAAGATTTCTTTCAAACCTGGGAATAAACATGCTTTCAAGTGTCAACCAAAAGGTTGGTGAGTTCATTAGTTTATCATAAACATTCATTTCCATCATTTTAATAGACCACAAGATTTCATATATTTAATTGTACACGTAACGTGAGTACAAAATAACACGCGTAACCCGCGAATTAAAAATCATTCATATGGTGAACGCTTGATAACGGACTTAACTTTAATGCATAGAATATCCCCAAACAGAACCTCTCGTCTGTATAATAATAATAATCTCGAAGTGCTAAAGCATCCGTACCCCAGATGGGACTTGTCGAGGTCCATAGATCTATCTTTAGGATTCGCGTCAATTAAGAGCCATACCCGTTTCCTAATTATTAGGTTACCAAGCTAAAAAAGGGTGATATTCAATATTCATAATCCAGCCATAGAATGTAGTTTTTGATCACTTGTGTCTATTTCGTAAAACATTAGTAAAATCAGCGCATATATTCTCAGTCCCAAAAATATATTTATAAAAAGGGAGTAATGAAACTCACAATACTGTATTTCGTAGTAAAAATACTTATGTCTTCGTTGAACAAGTGCAAGGTTGGTCTCGGATTCACGAACCTAAATTAAGTATATATATATTTATATGTTGGTCAATATCTGTCTAACAATTTAAGTTAAACTGTAGTGTATCACAATCCTAATGCTCGAGACTAATATGCAAAAGTCAACAAAAGTCAATTTGACTCAAAATGATTTCCAAAATTTATACATGATTATTATATAGTTTAAATATCGTCGTTTTATATTTTTAAATATTTTTAAAAGGTTTATTAAAGTAGATAATATAATTCATTTTTTTAATAAATAAAATTTTATTTAAAATATGCTCTTATATATCTTAAGTAATAAAATTTATAAAGTTCATTTAATATCATTAAAATAATATGATAGGTATTATTAATGTAATTATATTACACGTAGCAAAATATGTTTGTATCACATATTTATTTGATAAAATAATATTTATAATAATAATAGTAAGTAAAAGTTGTATTATTTTGTAATAATAAATATTATTATTCTACTAATAATAATAACAATATTTTTATTTACGAAAAATGGTATTATGATAAAATGATAATTCTTATTAAAAATGAAATTTTATATTAACAATGATATTTCTATTAAGAATAATAATTTTTGTAAAAATGATAGTTTTAATATTAATAATACTTTTAATAATAATAGTGATAAAAATAATGAAAAACGATAATTTTATCTAAATCAATATCTTACGATATTTTAAATTTCGTCGTAATACTCATACTCATTATTTCCTAATCGATTCGTTTAATAGCTTTTAATCGTCTTTTATATCGCGTTCATATTAATGATAATAATAGTAATCATAATAATTAGGTGTTACTAATATTAGTTTTAATTATAATAATACTAATAATAATAAATATTATGATAATATTAATGATAATACTAATAGCTATTTTATTGATAATAATAATAATAATAATAATAATAATAATAATAATAATAATAATAATAATAATAATAATAATAGTAATAATAATAATAATAATAATAATAATAATAATAATACTAATACTAAATATAACTTTAAGGTTAATAACGATAGTAATAATAAAAATAACAATTTTTAATGATAATACCTTTTATTGATAATGGTAATAATAATAATAATAATAATAATAATAATAATAATAATAATAATAATAATAATAATAATAATAATAATAATAATAATAATAATAATAATAATAATAATAATAATAATAATAATAATAATAATAATAATAATAATAATAATAATAATAATAATAATAATAATTAGATAAAAACTATAACGATGATAATAACGATGATAATAATAATCATTTTTAATAATAATGCAAAAATTCAATTGACTATAACTTCTAATCCATTCATCGAAACCATTCGATATATAAATGAAAAGTTCTTAATTTTTCGCTACCTTTCCAACGATATGCATATCTTATACCTTATCTCAACCGCATATGTAACTAATTCAGGATTCAACATACCCTATCTAACGGCAATATCAAAAGTACAAGCATGCATAATCCTATATACTCGAGCACTAGTCAGAGATACACTATTAATATATAAAAGTTAAGTTATGAGTGCTGACGTATCAATATTGAGATTCAATATTGCAGGAAAGGTATGTAGACGCAACGGAGACGATAAACACTAGATCGACCTCACGAACATACCCTTGAACATTACCCATCACCTCCATAGCTATAACCCATAATTTCCTTAGCTCTATCCTACTCAAAAACCAGTTTTGAAAACCCGTTTTAGATCACTCGAGCAGAACTCCATCGTAGTATTTTATGTATCACTAATACTAATAATATTAATATTAGTACTACTAAAAATAATAATAATAAGATGAATAATAATAATAATTAAAATTGATATATACATAGAGATATGAGATAGAGAGAAAGAATGAATGTGTTTTGTGGATACGTCGAACCAGAACTCGATGCTTTAAAGAATTGAACCTCACCCACCATTCCATGCGATCGCATGGGTTGAAGGTAGATTGGCCATGTGATCGCATGGCCTTAATATACAGCTCATGTTCGACCAATCGTGGTTACCGACACTTGTGTAATATTAATTTATATATAATATATTTAATCTATATAATTAATTAAATATTATATTATATTTACATGTATCGTTAGTTTGTAATTTTAACACCGATGATTTGCACGTTGTCACTCAACTCATGTCCCGCTTTCAGTTTTTCGAACGAAG
Source organism: Rutidosis leptorrhynchoides (assembly GCF_046630445.1). NCBI lineage: Eukaryota > Viridiplantae > Streptophyta > Magnoliopsida > Asterales > Asteraceae > Rutidosis > Rutidosis leptorrhynchoides. Next base: position 473,815,011 of record NC_092333.1, on the reverse strand, counting down.
TTTCGTACGATGAGAAAATCAATACTTTACGTTTCGTGACGAGTACCTTTATAAATAATAATACTTAATTCAATGAAAAACTAACCCATTCAAAGTGTAACCTAATCATTCAAGTGTTGTGGTCATTTGCTTCTATAAATCAACGTCTCATTGTTTACCAAAATGTATTATTTTAAATCGAAACATTTTATGAGTAAATTAATATATATATATATATATATATATATATATACACACACACACACATATATATATATACATATATATATATACACATATATATTATATATATATATATATATATATATATATATATATATATATATATATATATATATATATATATATATATATATTTTCATTTCAAATTATAAATTTATACATAATTTATATGTTTGAAATATTTATCTAATAATAAGATTTTTAATTTTTCTAAAATAATCATATTTCAAAGATTATTATATATAATCATTTAAATAATAAAATTTACTATGTCGTATTACGTTTATGTTCTTGAAACACTATATATATATATATATATATATATATATATATATATATATATATATATATATATATATATATATATATATATATATATATATATATATATATATATATATATATATATATATTTATAATATAAAGCTTAAATTCTTATAATTTTATAAAATCAATTTATCCTTATAAAATAATAGATTATAATAACTCAATTTTTGAAATCGTTTTCTCACATTTGAAAATAGATCAGTCGAATATTATGAAATTCAATTCTCCACTAACTTTTGTCTAGTTTGTCTATTGACACATTCGTTCTTATTTGTAAAATCACTTTACCATTTTCCGAATATGGTTAAAAAGAAAGGTTTCATAAATCAAAGTGGACCTATCAACAGAGACTCGTAATCATAATTCAATGTATCTGATAATTCAATCATTTGATATTATCTTTTAATTCCATCAATAATTATTTTAAATATATTTTAAAACAAATACGTTTATGTAAAGTATTATACGTCTAATACTTTGTTAACGTTTTCAAGCTATAATACATATATACATATATAAACATATATAATCATATTATTCATTTAATAGTTCGTGAATCGTAGGCATTTGGTCAAAGTTAAATGATTGTATGAACATAGTTTAAAATGTTTGAGATTTAACTTAACAAACTTTGCTTATCGTGTCGGAATAATATAAAGTTTAAAGTTTAAATTTGGTCAAAATTTTTTGGGTTGTCATAGTACCTATCCGTTAAAGAAATTTTGTCCCCGAAATTTGATAGAGGTTGTCATGACTAACAGTAAGAATGCTATTATGACGAATATAAGTTGATAGCTAGGGTTTTATCATGATTAAGAAATATGAATAAAATAATTCGATTACTCAAAGCGTATGAGTGAAGTTATCGTAAGTGAATGAAATAAGATTATAGTGATTCGTCATATCTTTTGACGTAGATAGGATTGATTTTCAGAGTTCAAGGGATTTAGAGAAAATCTTAGCAATAAGATTTGATTCTTCGGTGGATAAGGAAATTAGGATCTCTCTAATTAAATGCGGAGATCTGCCTTGATTTCTCTATCAGATATTTCATTATAAATTAACTTCTTCCGTTCCATTACTTTTACCATTCATATACTCAACTACCAAATTAAAAAGATTGTGAAATGCTTAATCCAGTTCTGATCCTTGTCCTTATCCTTACTATCGCAACAATCATTCTCCTTTTCCAACTTTCACCAGAGGAATCTGCTTACTTCTACTTTGCCTTTGGGGTTATAGTGCTTTTAATTCTCCTGAGTCGTTATGTTGCGATAAACATTGATATACACGGTTTGTAATTTATGTGTGGTTATCGGGCTTTATCTTCTCCCTTATATTTCGGAGTTTCATACTTTTGTTTCCTCTTCCCAACTTTAAGTCAAGCGAATAATGGTCCAGAATTTGTAGATATGAATTTTGAAATGAACATAGTTAATGTTTTAAGAAGAAAATGGTAATGGTACGATCTTGATTTGTCAAATTACCAGAATACCTCGAAAAAGACCGAATCATCAAGAAAATATTTTCTTGATATTTTTAGAGATTAAGTAGAATACAAGAGTCGTGTAACATGGCACATGATGACGTTATGATCTGTGAATCATCACGTTCCATTTAGAAACTCAACATGACCTACTATAATATAATCACGTTGATCAAGTGTCATTATATTATACTAACTCGTGCTTCAGTTCCCAACACTACTTTAAAACATTCTTATTTTAAACTTGAAGGTTTCAGAATTTAAAAACTAAAATAGTTTCTTTTATGATGTAACACAGATAGCGCGAAGAGGTAAATGATTTCAGATAAGAATAATTATGCGAATATCTTCAGAAATATGGAGGATATTTATAAGGAAAGATACGATGATATCTTAGAATTTCTAATATCAGAGGATGATGAAGAATATTTTCCGCGGGGGTTTAAGATCAGGAGCAAGATATTCGTTAATGACTTCAGCAGATACTGAATCATTTGGATTCTTTGAAGGCATATTTAGTCTTTGTGATTTGTCCACAGCTTCCTTCATACTTTACTCAATCCGTTTTCCAGTTCCAACCCTTTTATTTTTCTGTACTTTGCCAACACGCTATTCTTTATCATCAAACTTTTTACTATTAAGGTCGTTTACAGTTTTTGCTGCTTCATCAGCATTTTTTCTCTTCAAAATTTCGAGAACTAATTCGTAGTTTATGATGTTTTTCAGAAAACTTAACATTCGAAATATGTAAGTCTAGGAGATAGGCGTTATATGTACACATGTATTTGTTGGCGTAGCCATGCTACGGGATTTCAAAATACTGATTGCTAATTTTCGATGATTCGTATGAAAATTCTCGTTACAAGATGCAGATGAGTAATTGATGGGGTTTTGATAAATATAATGATTTTTCGGAATGTCAAAGATCAGTGAAGTTGTTGGTAAGTTTATTGCTAATGTGGTGGAACATAGACGGTTCTCCGGTAACGATGGCGAAAGGGCAACGTATATATCGAGGTTATAATAAGACTGTTTCGATTGCGAAGGTGAGGTTGACTTGCTGGAGCTTGTGACAAAAATGTCTATTTTGAAACAGGATTGAAAAGTTACTTTAGCGAGTAAATGCCAAAGGGTCTGATGTAACAACCCAAACTAACCCGCGAAAAAACCACGTGAAAATACAAAATAAAAAAAAATTGCTGCACAGTGAACTGGCGCGGCGCGCCAGGATGGCCGCGCGGCGCGCCATTCGGGTCTGTCCGGAAAGTCTCAAAATGCGAAAAAGATTGACTAGTTCCCGACACTTTTAGGCGAAACGCTTTTTACCATACATCCAAATATGTAAAAAAAACCTGTTTCAAATATAAAATCAACGTTTTACAAGCGGGGCCCACATCGACCGTTTTACGAGTTTAATACAATTTACGAGTTTCGACCACCAAAAAAGTTTAAGTTCCAAACTACACAATGAGCATGGCGTTTGGGATTAAACTACCCAACTATCGGTCAAACTCCAAGAGCTACTAAAGCCAAAAGCGTTCCCTAGCATCAAGCGGGATCTCTAGTCCAAAACGATGCCCTTACCCTTGTCCAAAACCGAACCTATAAAATGGTAAACAACGAGAGGGTAAGCAAAGTTTAGTGAATGCAATAATTATACGAATACATATATAATTATACCTACTTGCATACACTTACACACCAAACCGCAAACATGCTAGCATACACATTTAGCTTATCGTCACAATAACAAGCTATAAATCTCCAATACCACAAGCTAGCATAACAACCGCATATGAATATAACTCGAATAATATAATACACTTACAACACAAATAACCATGGTTAACCAATAGTACAAGGGAACGGCGCTCGCGAAAACGCCATCGGTGTTCGTAACATCCGTTAGGGCACTTAACACCTCGCACCACTAACCCCTAGGGTGGCACCTTAACACCTCGGCACATCACCCCGAGTGGCATCTTAACACCTCGATGCATCACTCATTATTTTACGGAGTGGTGTCTTAACACCTCGATACTACACTCCTAGGTGGCATTTTAACACCTCGATGCTACACCCGAGTGGCATCTTAACACCTCGATGCTACACTCTTCACGTGAAACATGGTGTCTTAGCACCTCGACACTACACGTTTCAGGCTACAACAAATAGATACATTATATACATACGCATATAATTATTCCACTCACCTCGAATACTTAAAGAACGTATTCCGCGATCTTAACTTCCTCCGCCGACTTCACGCAAATCACCTACGCAAAGTATAAATGCAAATAAGCTACTCACTATGCTTATTCGACCTAAACAATACTTATGTTCTTCAAGAACATCCTACTTGACCAACTTTGACCAATGACCATTTTTCGCTCGAAAACCTTCATAATCACAAATGACTTGTGATTATGCCTCAACAACATCATTTAAACATGGCTTGGTCAATCGATCACTCGTTTAAACACACGACCCGCCCATTTGGTCCCTAAGTGTGTTTTACACCATTTTATGCATAAAACGATACTCGAAAATCCAAAACTAACGAGACTACTTCCCACGTTCCCGAAATACCTAAATACACCTCTTTTAGGCTTTAAACGCATTTTAGATTAACATTTACACAAAACCCATTTTGACCTAAAAACTAGTCAAAACACCAAATTTGTGAACTTACACTTCTAATCACTTATAACCTAAGTTAGCTAGTGATTTAAACACTTGAACATGATCATGAACTAACCAATTTCATCATCCAACCCTAAACCCACCAAAATGGTCTTCCTTATCAATTACTAGTTTAAATCTTCCATTTAACAACTAGTGGGTTTTGTTCAAGAACATACAATCAAAAGCCCTAATTATGAACATAAACTTGAAAACGAATTTCGGAGTTAAGACTTACCACTACTATCTACTCGTAGCCGTGAACGAGGTGAACAACTTTGCTTCCTATGCCTTGACCCGAATTCTTCTTCTTCCTCTTCAATTGGAGCTTTATCCCACTAGAACATTTTCTCTCTCAAGGGTTTGAAGTGTGTGGGTGAAGGAGAAATGAGTTAGGATAAGGTTTAGGATCAGTTTTGATGACCCCAAATCGACCTCAAGTGAAAAGACCAAAGTACCCCTCATTTAAGCACTTAAAAATGCTAAAAAAATGCATCAGACACTTTCGGCGCGCCGCGCCAAATGGTGGGGCGCCGCTCCAACATGCAGGTCAGATTTCAGAAACTTGTTTTGGCCATAACTTTTTGACCGTAGCTCCGTTTTCGATGAATCAGATATCGTTGGAAACGTAATAAGATATTCTATCCAATGGTAAGGCTTTGAAACATCAACTCAAACTTTATTTGGGGTTTAAAAGATACGTACACACCTTGTCACTTCGGACAACGTCCAGTTTCCTTCGACGTTCGAGCAAGCAACACGTACAATTCATACACGCATCGTACACCATAAATACATTATGTACAATAATTATTTGGGTCTTACAACTCTCCCCCACTTAAACTAGATCACGTCCTCGTGATCTTCTCCACTTAACCAATTCGGAACTACTCAACGGTCCTCAATTATAAGTCCCAATCCGACTTTTCTAAGCAATTCTTCCCAATGAATCGCCTTTAACAACTAAAATCGTCACCCGCGATTTTATCGAAACTAAAATCCGAGCACTAAAACCTGCTCAATCCCCCATACATCAGGAAAACTCAACCGATCTCGTACCGAGATATCAACCTTATATTGTACCCTTTCCAAGTACAATGCTAAAAATAACCAAATATCGACCTAAGGTCAACAAACCAAACGATGAAGACCAAGTAAAGACGAATCCTTACGGATAACACTTACCATCTAACACCCTTAGTAGTGCGCAAACATAGCTAATACGCAACTACCCAATTAAGTGAGCAAAATACGGCTATTGCATCACTAATCACACAACATGGTCCTTACGACCGAACCATCAGAGCTTAAAACAACCAGTGGTTCTGAAGTCCAACAACGCGAAGGTTAGTTCACATGAAACCCAAGGTGTACAAAAACAGCTATTGTCACACCCTCAAGTTCACGAAAAACGGCTATCGTGATATATCCGTAGTGTGCAAAAACGGCTATTGCAACACTACCAACCATATGTGAGCAAAACACGGCTATCGCATCACTATTTACCAACGTGTGAGTAAAAATCGGCTATCACTCACAACCATGTGCACAAAACAGCTATGTGCACAATTTATACGGGCAATTAGCATCATAACCCGACAAGTAACGGTTCCTTCCAAAAAAAAACCGCTCGCCATCATTCAGAATCACGAGTGGTTAATGAAGAGCTAATTCTTCCGGATATCCCTCGTCACCTATCTTAAGTCAAACGCGGTCAACATAGAGATAACCCCAAATAAACATCACATAATCACCTTGTAGTTCACAAAATGGCTATTGTGTAACTACCACCCAAAGTATACGATAATGAGGCATCGTAACCTTTCTCAAAGTCCCATTACTCTATTCCCAAAGGTAACCACACGGCTACCACAATCGAGCCAAGAACCACCCACATTACTCATAGACACAACAATAATTCCTTAGAAGAGAATCCGGCATACACATCCCTTTACCGAGGGATCTTACCTTGCTCGTCGAACACGTAAATTATCTCCCAATAAGATTTACCACCTTACCACCTCGGTGATAATTTAAATCCAAAAAACCATAAGTACAATTTATTCCAAATCGTACTTTTACCACAATCGACCAATGTAGGTCTCAACACTAGCTTCGAATCCCTACGAGCATCGTCCAAATATCACTGCAATAGAACACCTTCGTGCAAGAGTACAAACTCCCCCACTTAGAACTCCGCTTCGTAACCACATCATCGAACAATAGCATCCCGTGGAATGACCACTAACCTAACAACTAATGCGCCAAATCGCATTACCGTAACTCCTATGAGAGAGACGAGGTTCACCCGTCTTGCATCTCTTAATACGCACGTTACCATAATCTTGCTCCAACCTTGAGCATACGAAGGAATTTAACCTATCCTTAAACTCTTTGAACGAAGAGTCTACCACAATTTACACAAACCTTACACTTGCAATAATCCAATTGCTATAGTTTGTCAAATTTCTACCTAATCACTCATGTACCTAAGGGTTTCTATCCGGTACCCTAAGTACAATGTAACCGCAACACCATCGGAGTCGAATACCACGCTAGTAGGTATGAAAGAGGCACCTAACGTTGCGTCCCGTAGACTCCATTTCCAACGTACATCGAGACCCAAAACACTCGATCTCAAGGGTTCTATCCACCCGTCGAACCTCATGGTTCAACAACTTCAACACGAAAGCAAAAACGCTCTAATAATCGAACACCAATGCACAAACCTATGGCTTGGTAGAAACATTTCCTAACACTAAAGAATGCATGGTTGCACCAAGTCTTACGCCCTTCGCCCGACAACCAAATGTCACTATAGGGTACTTCCATTAGGAACGTCACCCTTGTCAATACTACGTGTTATCGCCATGCATTCGTCCCCAGGGTGCGTTCCAACGAGTCAAAGACTCAAGCGCCACCCCGGCGCACTATCATCAAAACCACCAACAAACCGAATCTTCACCGAGCTCACTAACCCTGCACCCTTATGAGTACCTTTGAAAAAAATTACGTTCACTTGAGACTAATTAGGTCTCGAAACAAAGTTTAAGTCTCTAATACATACACAAATCCATCGACACACAATAAACAATAATAAGGCATATTTGTACCAAAGACGAAAATACCTGAAACATCATCGTTGGACTTCTGTGCTTCACTATCCATCGAATACTCGCGCTCTAACCTCTTAACTCGATCGGCGAACGATTCGGAACACTCTGACCTTTTGTGTCCCTCCTTCCGGCAATTAAAGCACATGATCGTACTTGAAGGCATATTTGCACAATCGCGTGTCATATAACCTCGTTGTAGATGATCATAACCCGTAGGCGCGAAATCCCCCAACTTACAATCTCTTTTAGCAATCAATTTAGGACACTTTGGCTTTTGGTGCCCTTCCTTCCAATAGTAAAAACATAACTTCTTGCCCGACGGGCACTCGCGAGCCTTATGTCCCCTTTGCCCACATTTGTAACACTTTAACCCACCGGGGCCTGACGCTCCCTTCTTCATGCTACTAGCCGCCTCAATTACACCTCTACTTTGATTATTAAAAAACTCGGGACACTCCGACCTCCGGTGTCCCTTTCTTCGACACTTGAAGCATATGTCGTCTTTAGGAGGCGCAAGCGTGCAATCACGCGACAGGTGACCCTTTTCAGTACAATTATAACACGTAGGTACATGACCTCCCTTACCCCTCTTCTTCACGTTTCCGACGCCTTCAGGCGCACTTCTTGTCCTCTTACCGGGAGCACTTGGCTCCAATCTTGCAAGTACATCCTCATTACTACTACCTCGAGGTTTAGAAAACCTCTTCTCAAACTCTTCCCTTACAACCTTAGTCACTTGGTCTCGGACCATTTCAGTTACTCGTCCTTCGATTGACTCTTTGACCACTTGACCAACTCCGTTGATGAAACCCGAGACGCATTGCTCAATCGCGGCTTCAACCATTACCGCTAACTCGCCTTTCCTTTCATGAGTAGGCCCTTCCGTTCCGTATTCATCGTCCGTCTTCATTCTTAAGAAATGAAATAGATTAACCAATGGAACGAAAAGATATAACACGTATGTATATATATATATATATACATATACCACACTACCCCATCTTGCTCAACAATCGTTGTACATCGTTTTTTTGACATGATTTGCACCCGTAACAATGGTAGCTAGTCGTTGTTACGCGATCACGTCGCGTTAACTCGCTAGTACAACGTCTATCTCGCTTGATGATTGCTAAACACAACACAAACAATTAGTACATGATTAGTTCACATAAACCTATGCACTAACCAATCCCGTTCCGACTCAAAGTCCTACAAGTCCCGTATAACGCGCACACAAAAAGTCTAAGTCTAGGCGCCTATCTCAAGTCACCTAAATCCCTTAGACCATGCTCTGATACCACTTGTAACAACTCAAACCAACCCGCGAACAAACCACGTGAAAATACAAAATAAAAAAAAAATTGCTGCACAGTGAACTGGCACGGCGCGCCAGGATGGTCGCGCGGCGCGCCATTCGGGTCTGTCCGAAAAGTCTCAAAATGCGAAAAAGATTGACTAGTTCCCGACACTTTTAGGCGAAACGCTTTTTACCATACATCCAAATATGTAAAACTAACCTGTTTCAAATATAAAATCAACGTTTTACAAGCGGGGCCCACATCGGCCGTTTTACGAGTTTAATACAATTTACGAGTTTCGACCACCAAAAAAGTTTAAGTTCCAAACTACACAATGAGCATAGCGTTTGGGATTAAACAACCCAACTATCGGTCAAACTCCAAGAGCTACTAAAGCCAAAAGCGTTCCCTAGCATCAAGCGGGATCTCTAGTCCAAAACGATGCCCTTACCCTTGTCCAAAACCGAACCTATAAAATGGTAAACAACGAGAGGGTAAGCAAAGCTTAGTGAATGCAATAATTATACGAATACATATATAATTATACCTACTTGCATACACTTACACACCAAACCGCAAACACGCTAGCATACACATTTAGCTTATCGTCACAATAACAAGCTATAAATCTCCAATACCACAAGCTAGCATAACAACCGCATATGAATATAACTCGAATAATATAATACGCTTACAATATAAATAACCATGGTTAACCAATAGTACAAGGGAACGGCGCTCGCGAAAATGCCATCGGTGTTCGTAACATCCGTTAGGGCACTTAACACCTCACACCACTAACTCCTAGGGTGGCACCTTAACACCTCGGCACATCACCCCGAGTGGCATCTTAACACCTCGATGCATCACTCATTATTTTATGGAGTGGTATCTTAACACCTCAACAATACACTCCTAGGTGGCATCTTAACACCTCGATGCTACACCCGAGTGGCATCTTAACACCTCGATGCTACACTCTTCACGTGAAACATGGTGTCTTAGCACCTCGACACTACACGTTTCAGGCTACAACAAATAGATACATTATATACATACGCATATAATTATTTCACTCACCTCGAATACTTGAAGAACGTATTCCGCGATCTTAACTTCCTCCGCCGACTTCACGCAAATCACCTACACAAAGTATAAATGCAAATAAGCTACTCACTATGCTTATTCGACCTAAACAACACTTATGTTCTTCAAGAACATCCTACTTGACCAACTTTGACCAACTTTGACCAATGACCATTTTTCGCTCGAAAACCTTCATAATCACAAATGACTTGTGATTATGCCTCAACAACATCATTTAAACATGGCTTGGTCAATCGATCACTCGTTTAAACACACGACCCCCCCATTTGGTCCCTAAGTGTGTTTTACACCATTTTATGCATAAAACGATACTCGAAAATCCAAAACTAACGAGACCACTTCCCACGTTCCCGAAATACCTAAATACACCTCTTTTAGGCTTTAAACGCATTTTAGATTAACATTTACACAAAACCCATTTTGACCTAAAAACTAGTCAAAACACCAAATTTGTGAACTTACACTTCTAATCACTTATAACCTAAGTTAGCTAGTGATTTAAACACTTGAACATGCTCATGAACTAACCAATTTCATCATCCAACCCTAAACCCACCAAAATGGTTTTCCTTATCAATTACTAGTTTAAATCTTTCATTTAACAACTAGTGGGTTTTGTTCAAGAACATACAATCAAAAGCCCTAATTATGAACATAAACTTGAAAACAAATTTCAGAGTTAAGACTTACCACTACTATCTACTCGTAGCCATGAACGAGGTGAACAACTTTGCTTCCTATGCCTTGACCCGAATTCTTCTTCTTCCTCTTCAATTGGAGCTTTATCCCACTAGAACTTTTTCTCTCTCAAGGGTTTGAAGTGTGTGGGTGAAGGAGAAATGAGTTAGGATAAGGTTTTGGATCAGTTTTGATGACCCCAAATCGACCCCAAGTGAAAAGACCAAAGTACCCCTCATTTAAGCACTTAAAAATGCTAAAAAACGCATCAGACACTTTCGGCGCGCCGCGCCAAATGGTGGGGCGCAGCTCCAACATGCAGGTCAGATTTCAGAAACTTGTTTTGGCCATAACTTTTTGACCGTAGCTCCGTTTTCGATGAATCAAATATCGTTGGAAACATAATAAGATATTCTATCCAATGGTAAGGCTTTGAAACATCAACTCAAACTTTATTTGGGGTTGAAAAGATACGTACACACCTTGTCACTTCGGACAACGTCCAGTTTCCTTCGACGTTCGAGCAAGCAACACGTACACTTCATACATGCATCGTACACCATAAATACATTATGTACAATAAATATTTGGTTCTTACATCTGACACGGATACGTGTTAAACTATGATTTTGGTTTCAAGGGTTTTTCAGGTACAAGACTGTGGGTAATATGTGGTTGAATCAACATCTCGATTGTTCATTATTTGAAGTGTCTTCAGGAATTTCGGAGGGTTTGAGCACAGATTGTAATCGTTAATATATGATATTCTAGCACAGTTTTGAAGTCAAAGTATAGCTTTGAAAGATGTAAGGATCTAAGAGTGATGATTTTGGTTATATCTCGAGTTGAATTTGAGATTTCAAAATCAGAATATGTAATTTGATTTTGAATGAGTATGGTTGTTTTGATTTCTATAAAAGAATGTATATTGTTGTGAAAGTAGGGAGTAAAATGGATGATTTGCTGAATAAGATTCGAAGAATGTAACATATTAATGGTGAATTTATATATCTCTCGGGTATTACCTACCCGTTAAAAAAAATTTCACAATTAATATTTTGTACAAAAGAATTTTATTACAGTCTTTATGAAAATATATATGTGTATATTTTCTTCAGATGTAACATAGATTTAATGAGCTAATATTAAATTAAACTCATCTGATTTATGGTTGAAACTAGAATTGAGTAATTCCTGAAACTTTAGAAATTACATAAGTATTTATTCAATAATATTGTGAATCAATACTTCGTTATTTGTTGATGCATGATGCTGGTTTTTGTGAAATTCTTGTGAACTTCACAAGGTACGAATAATGTTATTTGAAAAGTTTCGAGTACATCGAGGATGAAAGTGTAAAATCAAACGTGTATTTGAATAATACACTTGATTTATTATGAAGTGGAATTTATTGAATTGAGACAGAGATTGTAAATAACGATGGTTAAGTAGCGGACGAAGGACGTACGTCATTGCATATTTGTAATATGAATTAACCGAGTAGTTAAGATTCACACATAATAGCTTAGTACGGAAAGATTTATTATGGTTTAAAAATTTATATATATAAGATATACATATAAATCTTTCGGTGGAAATGAGTTAATACTTCATTACTCGTTGATACAATATACTCGTTGTTGATTCGTGATGATGTCCACGGTAATTCTTGAACTGACGGTGTTTGTGATGTTATAGGTGCTGCTGATTCTGACGATGCTGACGGCACTGACTGTGCTGGTGATGCTACGGTACTGTTGATGCTGTTGGTAAAACAAGTCTAACTTGTAAATCACACACCATTCTTGTCAAGGTTTCTACTCTTCCTTCTATCATTTTGGTTCACTCAACTGATTTATGGTTAGGACTAGAATAGATAATCTCTAATATTTTAGAGACTACATAATCGTCGCAGAATGTTTCTCCAATGAAGTTATAAATCAATACTTCATCGGTCATTGTTGTTGGTACTTTATGGTGTGTATGACGTTGAGGTTCATGTGGTAGTCTATGATGTTGAAGCATGGAATGTGGATGTTGTTGTTGGTGGTGGTGATGGTACTGTTAGTGTTGTTGATGGTGGTATTGGTTATGCTGCTGGTGCTTCTGCTGGTGTTTGTAACCTTTGCACCATATTCTCCAAAGCCACTGCCCGAGCGCGAAGCTCGTTGACTTCTTCTATTACACCAGGGTGATTGTTGGTTCGGACAAGTGGATAAATAAGATCTAGAATTTGATGTAGTATATAATCGTGACGAGATACTCTGGAAATGAGAGAGAAAATGGTGTTTCGGACAGGTTCGCCGGTAAGTCTTCTGGTTCTTCACCAAGAGGGCAATGTTGTGGATGGAAAGGATCACCTTCTTCTTGTCTCCAATGATTGAGGAGGCTACGAACCCATCCCCAATTCATCCAGAATAGATGATGGCTAATTGGTTGATCCATTCCGATCACACTGCTTTCGGAGCTTAAATGGGATTCCATTTCGGAATCCAAGTGACTTGAACTAATGACGAATTCCATTTCGTATGATTGAATAAAGGATTTTTGATATGAAATAATTTTCCGGCTATCGGGTGGTATTCTAATTACATAGAATATCTATATATAGATCAAAAGATTTCGTAGATTACGGAGGAATTTACGGAATATGTCAGGCAAAGTCTAAAGTAATAGATACGATAAGATATGAATTAGCAGGTACGCTAAGATATAAATTTTGTCTATACACTATTCATGTAATCAATGCAATAAGATGTGTCTAGACTATGAATGATAAGCAGGTAATTTCCTAAGGATGATATGCAGATGATTTGCGACACAAAATGATAAGCAAAACTTTTGACATGTAGACACGGTCGAAGTCCAAACTCACTAGTGCATCCTAACAACTTATCAGTTAGTCACACTAATGCAGACCTGGTTCGCTAAGACCACCACTCTGATACCACATGAAGCAACCCGTCCTAATCTATAAGGACGAATACAATAACATATGGATACATTGCGAGGTATTTGACCTCTATATGATACATTTTACAAACATTGCATTCGTTTTTAAAGACAAACTTTCATTACATCGAAAGTTGACAGGCATGCATACCCTTTCATAATATATCCAAACTATAAATGACTTAATAGTAATCTTATTGAACTCAATGACTTGAATGCAACGTCTTTTGAAATATGCCATGAATGACTCCAAATAATATCTTTAAAATGAGCAAATGCACATCGAAAGATTTCTTTCAAACCTGAGAATAAACATGCTTTCAAGTGTCAACCAAAAGGTTGGTGAGTTCATTAGTTTATTATAAACATTCATTTCCATCATTTTAATAGACCACAAGATTTCATACATTTAATTGTACACGTAACCCGAGTACAAAATAATACGCGTAACCCGCGAATAAAAAAACATTCATATGGTGAACGCTTGATAACCGACTTAACTTTAATGCATAGAATATCCCCAAACAGAACCTCTCGTTTGTATAATAATTATAATCTCGAAGTACTAAAGCATCCGTACCCCGGATGGGACTTGTCGAGGTCCATAGATCTATCTTTAGGATTCGCGTCAATTAGGGGCCATACCCGTTTCCTAATTATTAGGTTACCAAGCTAAAATGGGGTGATATTCAATATTCATAATCCAGCCATAGAATGTAGTTTTTGATCACTTGTGTCTATTTCGTAAAACATTAGTAAAATCAGCGCATGTATTCTCAGTCCCAAAAAATATATAAAAAGGGAGTAATGAAACTCACAATACTGTATTTCGTAGTAAAAATACATATGTCGTCATTGAACAAGTGCAAGGTTGGCCTCAGATTCACGAACCTAAATTAAGTATATATATTTATATGTTGGTCAATATCTATTTAACAATTTAGGTTAAACTGTAGTGTATCACAATCCTAATGCTCGAGACTAATATGCAAAAGTCAACAAAAGTCAATTTGACTCAAAATGATTTCCTAAATTTATACATGATTATTATATAGTTTAAATATCGTCGTTTTATATTTTTAAATATTTTTAAAAGGTTTATTAGAGTAGATAATATAATTCATTTTTTTTAATAAATAAAATTTTATTTAAAATATACTCTTATATATCTTAAGTAATAAAATTTATAAAGTTAATTTAATATCATAAAAATAATATGATACGTATTATTAATGTAATTATATTACACGTAGCAAAATATGTTTGTATCACATATTTATTTGATAAAATAATATCTATAATAATAATAGTAAGTAAAAGTTGTATTATTTTGTAATAATAAATATTATTATTCTACTAATAATAATAACAATATTTTTATTTACGAAAAATGGTATTATGATAAAATGATAATTCTTATTAAAAATGAAATTTTATATTAACAATGATATTTCTATTAAGAATAATAATTTTTGTAAAAATGATAGTTTTAATATTAATAATACTTTTAATAATAATAGTGATAAAAATAATGAAAAACGATAATTTTATCTAAATCAATATCTTACGATATTTTAAATTTCGTCATGATACTCATACTCATTATTTCCTAATCGATTCGTTTAATAGCTTTTAGTCGTATTTTATATTGCGTTCATATTAATGATAATAATAGTAATCATAATAATTAGGTGTTACTAATATTAGTTTTAATTATAATACTACTAATAATAATAAGTATTATGATAATATTAATGATAATACTAATAACTATTTTATTGATAATAATAATAATAATAATACTAAATATAACATTAACGATAATAACGATAGTAATAATAAAAATAACAATTTTCAATGATAATTCCTTTTATTGATAATGATAATAATAATAATAATAATAATAATAATAATAATAATAATAATAATAATAATAATAATAATAATAATAATAATAATAATAATAATAATAATTAGATAAAAACTATAACGACGATAATAATAATCATTTTTAATAAAATGTAAAAATTCAATTGACTATAACTTCTAATTCGTTCATCGAAACCATTCGATATCTAAATGAAAAGTTCTTAATTTTTCGCTAGCTTTCCAACGACATGCATATCTTATACCTTATCTCAACCGCATATGTAACTAATTCAGGATTCAACATAACCTATCTAATGGCAATATCAAAAGTACAAGCATGCATAATCCTATATACTCGAGCACTAGTCAGGGATACACTATTAATATATAAAAGTTAAGTTATGAGTGCTCACGTATCAATATTGAGATTCAATATTGCAGAAAAGGTACGTAGACTCAACGGAGACGATAAACACTAGATCGACCTCACGAGCATACCCTCGAACATTACCCATCACCTCCATAGCTATAACCCATAATTTCCTTAGCCCTATCCTACTCGAAAACTAGTTTTGAAAACCCGTTTTAGATCACTCGAGCAGCACTCCGTCGTAGTATTTTATGTATAACTAATACTAATAATATTAATATTAGTACTACTAATAATAATAATAAGATTAATAATAATAATAATAATAATAATAATAATAATAATAATTAAAATTGATATATACATAGAGATATGAGATAGAGATAAAGAATGAATGTGTTTTGTGGGTACGTCGAACCAGAACTTGATGCTTTAAAGAATTGAACCTCACCCACCATTCCATGCGATCGCATGGGTTGAAGTTGGATTGGCCATGCGATCGCATGGCCATAATATACAGCTCATGTTCGACCAATCGTGGTTACCGACACTTGTTTAATATTAATTTATATATAATATATTTAATCTATATAATTAATTAAATATTATATTATATTTACATGTATCGTTAGTTTGTAATTTTAACACCGATGATTTACACGTTGTCACTCGACTCATGTCCCGCTTTCGGTTTTTCGAACGAAGTTTCGTACGCTGAGAAAATCAATATTTTACGTTTCGTGACGAGTACCTTTATAAATAATAATACTTAATTCAATGAAAAACTAACCCATTCAAAGTGTAACCTAATCATTCGAGTGTTGTGGTCATTTGCTTCTATAAATCAACGTCTCATTGTTTACCAAAATGTATTATTTTAAATCGAAATGTTTTTTGAGTAAATTAATATATATACATTTATATTTTCATTTCGAATTATAAATTTATACATAATATATATGTTTGAAATATTTATCTAATAATAAGATTTTTAGTTTTTCCAAAATAATCATATTTCAAAGATTAATATATATAATCATTTAAATAATAAAATTTACTATGTCGTATTACGTTTACGTTCTTGAAACACTATATATATATATATATATATATATATATATATATATATATATATATATATATATATATATATATATATATATATATATATATATATATATATATATATATATATATATATATATATATATATATATATATATATATAAAGCTTAAATTCTTCTAATTTTATAAAATCAATTTATCCTTATAAAATAATAGATTATAATAACTCAATTTTTGAAATGGTTTTCTCACATTTGAAAATAGATCAGTCGAATATTATGAAATTCAATTCTCCACTAACTTTTGTCTAGTTTGTCTATTGACACATTCGTTCTTATTTGTAAAATCACTTTACCATTTTCCGAATATGGTTAAAAAGAAAGGTTTCCTAAATCAAAGTGGACCTCTCAACAGAGACTCGTAATCATAATTTAATGTATCTATTAATTCAATCATTTGATATTATCTTTTAATTTCATCAATAATTATTTTAAATATATTTTGAAACAAATACGTTTATGTAAAGTATTATACATCTAATACTTTGTTAACGTTTTCAAGCTATAATACATATATACATATATAATCATATCATTCATTTAATAGTTCGTGAATCGTAGGCATTTGGTCAAAGTTAAATGATTGTATGAACATAGTTTAAAATGTTTGAGATTTAACTTAACAAACTTTGCTTATCATGTTGGAATAATATAAAGTTTAAAGTTTTAATTTGGTCAGAAATTTCTGGGTCGTCACAATAAAATGGTTGTGTAATGGGTTGTATTTATAGTTAGTTAAATAGTGAATTTTAAAAAAAAATTAATAAAGCACAAAATTCTATTTTGTTAACGATTAAATTCAATTAAAAGAAACAAAAGAATAACCTAAAATCAGAAGCGGGTTCCACAATTGTTCCATTGAGATGTAACAAGCCCGCTTTTTCCGTTTACTTTTTTGTTAAATACTGAACGACTATTACTATATTATATATATATATATATATATATATATATATATATATATATATATATATATATATATATATATATATATATATATATAATAGGAATTCATACATGATCCTTTGTGGACATACTAGTTTAATATGTCTTACATTTTCTATGATTCCATGATTCGGTATAAAGTACTTACTAAATGCAAGAAAACACTACGGTTAGTGAAAATGGGAAAAATGTCATTTTTGACTACTGTTTAACTACTAATTATAATGATTGCATTTATTAGTTTTAGGATTCCTTTATTCAATTAGGAATTTCTAAGTTTTACGATCAAAGATATCCAATTTAAACGTCCGATTTTCGTTTCAGTTATCGACACTAAACGATATGCCATAGAAATTTTTTAGTAACTTGGAAGAGTCCATGGACTCCCCCACATGGACCAATCATCCCTCCCCCTAGTGGTCCTTTTGCTTAATTTTGGCCCGTTTGTTAATTCCTTGTATATTGACAAAACCTAGTCCAAACCCCAAAGTTAATTCAGTCCATTTTAGTTTTTTCTCTCCCCTTCCTTGTGACTGTCACCTACCATCATCGTCATCACCAATTTCCAATCCTCATGTCACCATCATAAACTCTTTCGATCGCAAAATTGATTACAAAATCGTGCTAGTCTCGCTCTCCTCTTCACATCCAACCGTTTAATTTCATAATTAGGGTATGAACATGAAACCCTAACTTTTATTTTCAAACTATTAATACTTATTTATAGTGTATGCGTATTTGTCGTTTTAATTATCGTATCTTTAATTTCTTCAAAATTCATTTTGTAATATGTGGTTAATAATTAGATAACTTGTTTTCTGGATATGAGAAACTTGATAATTGATAACTGGATTTTTCGTGTACCATACTTGATCATTCGATGTGCTGTTTTTATGTTATGATTAAAACAAAATTAAGGTTCTATACGGTGTTTGTTCAAAACCGACCTTTGCTTACAAAATATATGATTATGTAAAATAGGTATGGAACTAAAATCACATCTTTTGACAAATAAAACTAGATATATATATAGGAAGATTGTCTCATTGGTATGAATGTGTTTTGAATTTTTAAGAGCAAATACAAAAATGTGTTTCTGAATTGGTGTCAATCTGAGAATTTCAACTTGTAGGAAATAAACTGTACCAATTGGCTAAACTAATTGCATTCATTTCTTCACAAAAGATATTATAATGTGCTAACTAAATTCTCAAAGTGTAATAGAAAGTTTTTGACTTTTAATAAAATAATTATGAATAGTTTGCACTACTGCGCATCCTGAAAAATGTCGTTGAGTAATTTGGTTATAACTTTTGTTCTAAAAATGCTTAGATAGCGTGGTCCGAATATTTTGAAAGTTAATTGGATAATCTACTAAAACTTTAGAAATTTATTGATTTTTATATTGGAAAATATGACTGATTGTTTAAGAACGGTCATGTCGTGTTTATCTAAAAAAGTTGAAAACATTGAAAACGTGTATCTTTAAGGTCAATACTTTGATACGTAGCTATAAATTGGAAGTTTGACTTCTATGATTGACTTTTATACTAGTGATGACTGTTGTTGACTTCGGTTGACTTTTGCATCAATCTCGAGCATAGAACTTATAGTTATACTATCTCCAGACTTAGCGTTATTGGACACTTATTGACAAAACGTATCTCTAGGTTGAGTACTCGGATCAAGGCTATACTACTTACATTTATTTTGTTGAATACTTGCTATGCAAACTAATGTGAGTTCACTACCTACTTTTAAACTTACTATTTTTACATCGGGATGAGATTACATGCTGTTTTGAAAACTGTTTTACATTATAGACACGGTCATTTAAACTACGTATTGCATGAGTTAGAGACCAAAAATCCCTTAGCTCAAATATGTTAAATTACTTATGTAAGCGCGAATCTTTTGGACATATCTGTTGGGTTTGACAACCTCACCCTACTTTAACAAAGGTGCTTATTACTTTGTAAACAATACACTTGGTCAACGTAATCTATTTACTCTGTATTGGTTAAGCTTCATAATTCGAGTCCTTATAAATGCATAAACTTTTGAACTGTTTTATTTAAATATTGTGGTTTATGAAACTATTATGTTTACTATAAACCGGTGATTCACCAAATATATGCTGGCATATTTTAGCTTGTATTTTTCAAGTTCCTAGTTTGTTGCTTCCACTGTGATTTAGAGGTCAAGCTTAGATTGTTGAAGGGTCGCATCCTTGGTCTGCTTTCATTATGTTGAAATTACGCATTCAATTATTTTATATATCATTTTTAGGATGTATTACATTTAAGATTTATTTGGTCAACCTTTGGTGTTGAAAACTTTTTCGTGAAGTAAATGAATAGGCTTTTGATTAAAATGTCTCATGTAGAGGTAATGACCATGTTTGTGCCTCTGGTTGATGGATGTTTATGCGGTGTCGTCTGGTCGCAAATCGTCAATCTAAGTTACCCGAGGGAGGCGGTGGTTTTATAATTTATATTTAGCTGGGTTTCCTAGCTATATTTCACCAACTTGTCTTTCCTACAATGAGTAAGCAACAAGTATAACTCAGGTTCATATTTTTGTGCGTTTATCAGTAATGTGGGATCAAAGTTTACCTAAAGTCAACCCTAATGAAAAGTGGTGATAGAATGATTTATATTAAGTAAAACACGGAACATTTAAAGAATAAAGGGATAGGCATGTGATATTTAACACTGATGGAGAGTTGTTGACAAAGTTCTACTTCCTAGAATGAACACTAAACCTCAATCAATTGGGTGATTAACCTAATCAATTTGTCACTGAGAATTCAGGCTTTGAAGATTCTGGCCAAGACAGATATACCTACTCCCAACGTTAACCTTAATGGGTTTAAATGACAATATGAATTGAATCCTAGGTACATGAATAAAGTGGTATACTTGTAGGAAGGTCCTAGATTTTCTTAATCATAGTTGGTTTAAATGCTACCACAATCTCCACTTAACACCTAGTTATACTTATAATGTTAATAGATGTTCAATCTTAGATATCCAATGGTACTGTTAACTGGGCTAAAAGTCTCTCCTTTGCGATCAATTACTCAACCCTGGATCATCTTACAACACCTCAAGGATCTTGCTTCTGACGCGAACCATGCTTTTGAGTAAACCAATGTTCAATGAATGCTAGATTACTTACTCTAATCAAAACCTAAACGGGTAGCTCTTCTCTAACAGATAGGGGGTTATCTATACGTAGGTACTAAACCTCATTGTAACGTTAAGCACAGATAAATGCCTACCTTGTATCCTAGGATTGATCAGTTCCTAACACTAGGTTATAGACACATGGGTAATTGTAAAGGGTGGTTCATAAATTAGATTTCTAGGCCCAACTTGGTTTCACCATAACAACAATGTAAGGTTCAGATAAAATATTCAACACAAAATAAACATTCATAACAGGTAGACAAGAATGAAAGAGGAAAGCAACTCAACATAACAAATTCATATTGCTAAATGAATGAAAGTGTTCGCCATTTACAAATGAAGTCTGGACTAGTACAAGTGCTGACATCCTCTAGACTGCTCCTACTACAATCTTCAGTGTTCGCCTCCAGGTACTTAATTTCCCGCTCGGAGGTGAGAAGGCTGATATCGGCTAAAAAGTCACATTTTTACCCCGGTATTGATTCCCAAAATACTTGCTTTGTCAATTAAAAATGAGAATCAAGTAATTGAGAAGCTGGTGCAAAAAGAATCAAGAGAATCGGAGCTAAAACGAAAATTCTAGAGCGAAAACGGTGAAAGACAAGTTACGACCCCGGAAACCAAATTACGATCCAGGGAACAAGCAAAACGATCCAAGCAAAACAACAAACCAGTTGTCATTGAAATGTCCCGTTCTTATTGATTAAAAACGTTCCATATTAATTGATTTCGTTGCGAGGTTTTGACCTCTATATGAGACGTTTTTCAAAGACTGCATTCATTTTTAAACAAACCATAACCTTTATTTCATCAATAAAGGTTTAAAAAACTTTACGTAGATTATCAAATAATGATAATCTAAAATATCCTGTTTACACACGACCATTACATAATGGTTTACAATACAAATATGTTACAACAAAATAAGTTCCTTGAATGCAGTTTTTACACAATATCATACAAGCATGGACTCCAAATCTTGTCCTTATTTAAGTATGCGACAGCGGAAGCTCTTAATAATCACCTGAGAATAAACATGCTTAAAACGTCAACAAAAATGTTGGTGAGTTATAGGTTTAACCTATATATATCAAATCGTAACAATAGACCACAAGATTTCATATTTCAATACACATCCCATACATAGAGATAAAAATCATTCATATGGTGAACACCTGGTAACCGACAATAACAAGATGCATATATAAGAATATCCCCATCATTCCGGGACACCCTTCGGATATGATATAAATTTCGAAGTACTAAAGCATCCGGTACTTTGGATGGGGTTTGTTAGGCCCAATAGATCTATCTTTAGGATTCGCGTCAATTAGGGTGTCTGTTCCCTAATTCTTAGATTACCAGACTTAATAAAAAGGGGCATATTCAATTTCGATAATTCAACCATAGAATGTAGTTTCACGTACTTGTGTCTATTTTGTAAATCATTTATAAAACCTGCATGTATTCTCATCCCAAAAATATTAGATTTTAAAAGTGGGACTATAACTCACTTTCACAGATTTTTTTACTTCGTCGGGAAGTAAGACTTGGCCACTGGTTGATTCACGAACCTATAACAATATATACATATATATCAAAGTATGTTCAAAATATATTTACAACACTTTTAATATATTTTGATGTTTTAAGTTTATTAAGTCAGCTGTCCTCGTTAGTAACCTACAACTAGTTGTCCACAGTTAGATGTACAGAAATAAATCGATAAATATTATCTTGAATCAATCCACGACCCAGTGTATACGTATCTCAGTATTGATCACAACTCAAACTATATATATTTTGGAATCAACCTCAACCCTGTATAGCTAACTCCAACATTCACATATAGAGTGTCTATGGTTGTTCCGAAATATATATAGATGTGTCGACATGATAGGTCGAAACATTGTATACGTGTCTATGGTATCTCAAGATTACATAATATATAATACAAGTTGATTAAGTTATGGTTGGAATAGATTTGTTACCAATTTTCACGTAGCTAAAATGAGAAAAATTATCCAATCTTGTTTTACCCATAACTTCTTCATTTTAAATCCGTTTTGAGTGAATCAAATTGCTATGGTTTCATATTGAACTCTATTTTATGAATCTAAACAAAAAAAGTATAGGTTTCTAGTCGGAAAAATAAGTTACAAGTCGTTTTTGTAAAGGTAGTCATTTCAGTCGAAAGAACGACGTCTAGATGACCATTTTAGAAAACATGCTTCCACTTTGAGTTTAACCATAATTTTTGGATATAGTTTCATGTTCATAATAAAAATCATTTTCTCAGAATAACAACTTTTAAATCAAAGTTTATCATAGTTTTTAATTAACTAACCCAAAACAGCCCGCGGTGTTACTACGACGGCGTAAATCCGGTTTTACGGTGTTTTTCGTGTTTCCAGGTTTTAAATCATTAAGTTAGCATATCATATAGATATAGAACATGTGTTTAGTTGATTTTAAAAGTCAAGTTAGAAGGATTAACTTTTGTTTGCGAACAAGTTTAGAATTAACTAAACTATGTTCTAGTGATTACAAGTTTAAACCTTCGAATAAGATAGCTTTATATGTATGAATCGAATGATGTTATGAACATCATTACTACCTTAAGTTCCTTGGATGAACCTACTGGAAAAGAGAAAAATGGATCTAGCTTCAATGGATCCTTGGATGGCTCAAAGTTCTTGAAGCAAAATCATGACACGAAAACAAGTTCAAGTAAGATCATCACTTGAAATAAGATTGTTATAGTTATAGAAATTGAACCAAAGTTTGAATATGATTATTACCTTGTATTAGAATGATAACCTACTATAAGAAACAAAGATTTCTTGAGGTTGGATGATCACCTTACAAGATTGGGAGTGAGCTAGCAAACTTGAAAGTATTCTTGATTTTATGAAACTAGAACTTTTGGAACTTATGAAGAACACTTAGAACTTGAAGATAGAACTTGAGAGAGTTCAATTAGATGAAGAAAATTGAAGAATGAAAGTGTTTGTAGGTGTTTTTGGTCGTTGGTGTATGGATTAGATATAAAGGATATGTAATTTTGTTTTCATGTAAATAAGTCATGAATGATTACTCATATTTTTGTAATCTTATGAGATATTTCATGCTAGTTGCCAAATGATGGTTCCCACATGTGTTAGGTGACTCAAATGGGCTGCTAAGAGCTGATCATTGGAGTGTATATACCAATAGTACATACATCTAAAAGCTGTGTATTGTACGAGTACGAATACGGGTGCATACGAGTAGAATTGTTGATGAAACTGAACGAGAATGTAATTGTAAGCATTTTTGTTAAGTAGAAGTATTTTGATAAGTGTATTGAAGTCTTTCAAAAGTGTATAAATACATATTAAAACACTACATGTATATACATTTTAACTGAGTCGTTAAGTCATCGTTAGTCGTTACATGTAAGTGTGGTTTTGAAACCTTTAGGTTAACGATCTTGTTAAATGTTGTTAACCCAATGTTTATAATATCAAAAGAGATTTTAAATTATTATATTATCATGATATTATGATGTACGAATATCTCTTAATATGATATATATACATTAAATGTCGTTACAACGATAAACGTTACATATATGTCTCGTTTCAAAATCATTAAGTTAGTAGTCTTGTTTTTACATATGTAGTTCATTGTTAATATAATTAATGATATGTTTACTTATCATAATATCATGTTAACTATACATATAACCATATATATGTCATCATATAGTTTTTTTTACAAGTTTTAACGTTCGTGAATCACCGGTCAACTTGGGTGGTCAATTGTCTATATGAAACCTATTTCAATTAATCAAGTCTTAACAAGTTTGATTGCTTAACATGTTGGAAACATTTAATCATGTAAATATCAATCTCAATTAATATATATAAACATGGAAAAGTTCGGGTCACTACAGTACCTACCCGTTAAATAAATTTCGTCCCGAAATTTTAAGCTGTTGAAGGTGTTGACGAATCTTCTGGAAATAGATGCGGGTATTTCTTCTTCATCTGATCTTCACGCTCCCAGGTGAACTCGGGTCCTCTACGAGCATTCCATCGAACCTTAACAATTGGTATCTTGTTTTGCTTAAGTCTTTTAACCTCACGATCCATTATTTCGACGGGTTCTTCGATGAATTGAAGTTTTTCGTTGATTTGGATTTCATCTAACGGAATAGTGAGATCTTCTTTAGCAAAACATTTCTTTAAATTCGAGACGTGGAAAGTGTTATGTACAGCTGCGAGTTGTTGAGGTAACTCTAGTCGGTAAGCTACTGGTCCGACACGATCAATAATCTTGAATGGTCCAATATACCTTGGATTTAATTTCCCTCGTTTACCAAATCGAACAACGCCTTTCCAAGGTGCAACTTTAAGCATGACCATCTCTCCAATTTCAAATTCTATATCTTTTCTTTTAATGTCAGCGTAGCTCTTTTGTCGACTTTGGGCGGTTTTCAACCGTTGTTGAATTTGGATGATCTTCTCGGTAGTTTCTTGTATAATCTCCGGACCCGTAATCTGTCTATCCCCCACTTCACTCCAACAAATCGGAGACCTGCACTTTCTACCATAAAGTGCTTCAAACGGCGCCATCTCAATGCTTGAATGGTAGCTGTTGTTGTAGGAAAATTCTGCTAACGGTAGATGTCGATCCCAACTGTTTCCGAAATCAATAACACATGCTCGTAGCATGTCTTCAAGCGTTTGTATCGTCCTTTCGCTCTGCCCATCAGTTTGTGGATGATAGGCAGTACTCATGTCTAGACGAGTTCCTAATGCTTGCTGTAATGTCTGCCAGAATCTTGAAATAAATCTGCCATCCCTATCAGAGATAATAGAGATTGGTATTCCATGTCTGGAGATGACTTCCTTCAAATACAGTCGTGCTAACTTCTCCATCTTGTCATCTTCTCTTATTGGTAGGAAGTGTGCTGATTTGGTGAGACGATCAACTATTACCCAAATAGTATCAAAACCACTTGCAGTCCTTGGCAATTTAGTGATGAAATCCATGGTAATGTTTTCCCATTTCCATTCCGGGATTTCGGGTTGTTGAAGTAGACCTGATGGTTTTTGATGCTCAGCTTTGACCTTAGAACACGTCAAACATTCTCCTACGTATTTAGCAACATCGGTTTTCATACCCGGCCACCAAAAATGTTTCTTGAGATCCTTGTACATCTTCCCCGTTCCAGGATGTATTGAGTATCTGGTTTTATGAGCTTCTCTAAGTACCATTTCTCTCATATCTCCAAATTTTGGTACCCAAATCCTTTCAGCCCTATACCGGGTTCCGTCTTCCCGAATATTAAGATGCTTCTCCGATCCTTTGGGTATTTCATCCTTTAAATTTCCCTCTTTTAAAACTCCTTGTTGCGCCTCCTTTATTTGAGTAGTAATGTTATTATGAATCATTATATTCATAGATTTTACTCGAATGGGTTCTCTGTCCTTCCTGCTCAAGGCATCGGCTACCACATTTGCCTTCCCCGGGTGGTAACGAATCTCAAAATCGTAATCATTCAATAATTCAATCCACCTACGCTGCCTCATATTCAGTTGTTTCTGATTAAATATGTGTTGAAGACTTTTGTGGTCGGTATATATAATACTTTTGACCCCATATAAGTAGTGCCTCCAAGTCTTTAATGCAAAAACAACCGCGCCTAATTCCAAATCATGCGTCGTATAATTTTGTTCGTGAATCTTCAATTGTCTAGACGCATAAGCAATCACCTTCGTTCGTTGCATTAATACACAACCGAGACCTTGCTTTGATGCGTCACAATAAATCACAAAATCATCATTCCCTTCAGGCAATGACAATATAGGTGCCGTAGTTAGCTTTTTCTTCAATAACTGAAACGCTTTCTCTTGTTCATCATTCCATTCAAATTTCTTCCCTTTATGCGTTAATGCAGTCAAGGGTTTTGCTATTCTGGAAAAGTCTTGGATGAACCTTCTGTAGTAACCAGCTAGTCCTAAAAACTGGCGTATGTGTTTCGGAGTTTTCGGGGTTTCCCACTTTTCAACAGTTTCTATCTTTGCCGGATCCACCTTAATACCTTCTTTGTTCACTATGTGACCGAGGAATTGAACTTCTTCCAACCAAAATGCACACTTTGAAAACTTAGCGTACAATTCTTCCTTCCTCAATACTTCTAACACCTTTCTCAAATGTTCACCGTGTTCTTGGTCATTCCTTGAGTAAATAAGTATGTCATCAATGAAAACAATGACAAACTTGTCAAGGTATGGTCCACACACTCGGTTCATAAGGTCCATGAACACAGCTGGTGCATTAGTTAAACCAAACGGCATGACCATAAACTCGTAATGACCGTAACGTGTTCTGAAAGCAGTCTTTGGAATATCATCTTCTTTCACCCGCATTTGATGATACCCGGAACGTAAGTCAATCTTTGAATAAACAGACGAGCCTTGTAGTTGATCAAATAAGTCGTCGATTCTCGGTAATGGGTAGCGGTTCTTGATGGTAAGTTTGTTCAACTCTCGGTAGTCGATACACAACCTGAATGTACCATCTTTCTTCTTGACAAACAAAACAGGAGCTCCCCACGGTGATGTGCTTGGTCGAATGAAACCACGCTCTAAAAGTTCTTGTAATTGGCTTTGCAGTTCTTTCATCTCGCTGGGTGCGAGTCTGTAAGGAGCACGAGCTATTGGTGCAGCTCCTGGTACAAGATCTATTTGAAATTCAACGGATCGATGTGGGGGTAATCCCGGTAATTCTTTCGGAAATACATCGGGAAATTCTTTTGCAATGGGAACATCATTGATGCTCTTTTCTTCAGTTTGTACTTTCTCGACGTGTGCTAGAACAGCATAGCAACCTTTTCTTATTAGTTTTTGTGCCTTCAAATTACTAATAAGATGTAGCTTCGTGTTGCCCTTTTCTCCGTACACCATTAAGGGTTTTCCTTTTTCTCGTATAATGCGAATTGCATTTTTGTAACAAACGATCTCCGCTTTCACTTCTTTCAACCAGTCCATACCGATTATCACATCAAAACTCCCTAACTCTACTGGTATCAAATCAATCTTAAATGTTTCGCTAACCAGTTTAATTTCTCGATTCCGACATATATTATCTGCTGAAATTAATTTACCATTTGCTAATTCGAGTAAAAATTTACTATCCAAAGGCGTCAATGGACAACTTAATTTAGCACAAAAATCTCTACTCATATAGCTTCTATCCGCACCCGAATCAAATAAAACGTAAGCAGATTTATTGTCAATAAGAAACGTACCCGTAACAAGCTCCGGGTCTTCCTGTGCCTCTGCCGCATTAATATTGAAAACTCTTCCACGACCTTGTCCATTCGTGTTCTCCTGGTTCGGGCAATTTCTAATAATGTGGCCCGGTTTTCCACATTTATAACAAACTACATTGGCATAACTTGCTCCGACACTACTTGCTCCGCCATTACTCGTTCCGACACCATTTGTTCCTTTCGTTCTATTAACCCCTGGTCCGTAGACCTCACACTTCGCCGCGCTATGACCATTTCTTTTACACTTGTTGCAAAATTTGGTGCAGAACCCCGAGTGATTCTTTTCACACCTTTGGCATAGCTGCTTCTGATTGTTGTTGTTGTTGTTGCGGTTATTATTGTTGTTGGGATGATTGTTGTAGTTGTTGTTGTTGTTGTTGTTGTTGTTGGGCCGTTTGTTGTAGTTGCGATTGATGTTGCGATTGTTGGGATAATTGTTGCGATTATTGTTGTAATTGCTGTTGTTGTTGTATTGGTGATTCTTATCACCGTTTTCCTCCCACTTTCTTTTGACTTGCTTCACATTGGCCTCTTCAGCAGTCTGTTCTTTAATTCTTTCTTCAATCTGGTTCACTAGTTTGTGAGCCATTCTACATGCCTGTTGTATGGAGGCAGGCTCGTGTGAACTTATATCTTCTTGGATTCTTTCCGGTAATCCTTTCACAAACGCGTCGATCTTCTCTTCCTCATCTTCGAATGCTCCCGGACACAATAGGCACAATTCTGTGAATCGTCTTTCGTACGTGGTAATATCAAATCCTTGGGTTCGTAACCCTCTAAGTTCTGTCTTGAGCTTATTGACCTCGGTTCTGGGACGGTACTTCTCGTTCATCAAGTGCTTGAATGCTGACCACGGTAGTGCGTACGCATCATCTTGTCCCACTTGCTCTAGATAGGTATTCCACCATGTTAACGCAGAACCTGTGAAGGTATGCGTAGCGTACTTCACTTTGTCCTCTTCAGTACACTTACTTATGGCAAACACCGATTCAACCTTCTCGGTCCACCGTTTCAATCCGATCGGTCCTTCGGTTCCATCAAATTCCAAAGGTTTGCAGGCAGTGAATTCTTTGTAGGTGCATCCTACACGATTTCCTGTACTGCTAGATCCAAGGTTATTGTTGGTATGTAGCGCAGCCTGTACTGCGGCTATGTTTGAAGCTAGAAAAGTACGGAATTCCTCTTCATTCATATTCACGGTGTGTCGAGTAGTCGGTGCCATTTCCTTCAAAATAGTTAAATGGAACAAGTTAATCATACAGAATATTAAGAGTAGTTAATAGTATTTCGTAGCATAATATGAACTCATTTATAAAAGCTTTTTCTTCATATTAGCGTTTTATAAGTTTAAATTCGGGTAGTACCTACCCGTTAAGTTCATACTTAGTAGCTAATATACAATTCAACTACTACAATTCTATATGAAAAACTGATTATAATAATATTTCGCGTTCAAACTTTTATACAATATTTTACAAACTTACAATACCGCTTATTTTACATAAAGCATGAAATATAGCACACAATAACTTTGATACAAGATAGTTGTGAAGACAATTCTAGCTAGTACACAAGTCGTTCAGCAAAGGCAATAAAGACACGTAATTCATACGTCCAGAAACAAGTCATGCATTCAGGTTTTACTAGGACTACTTCCCATCCTTGGTCTTGTGCAACATAACCGTTATGGCCGTTGATAAGACAGCGTGTTGTAACGTCATCAAAGGGACGAGGGTTACGTAATGTCCAACAGTCCCGTAATAATCTAAAAACCTCATTTCTTACCCCAATTACCGACTCCGTCACTTGTGGAAACGTTTTGTTTAATAGTTGTAGCCCGATGTTCTTGTTCTCACTTTGGTGAGAAGCGAACATTACTAATCCGTAAGCATAACATGCTTCTTTATGTTGCATGTTAGCCGCTTTTTCTAAATCACGAAGTCCAATATTCGGATATATTGAGTCAAAATAATTTCTTAACCCGTTGCGTAAAATAGCATTTGGGTTCCCCGCAATATATGCGTCAAAGTAAACACATCGTAACTTATGGGTTTCCCAATGTGATATCCCCCATCTTTCAAACGAAAGTCTCTTATAAACCAAGACATTCTTGGAACGTTCTTCGAATGTCTTACAAACTGATCTCGCCTTAAATAGTTGTGCCGAAGAATTCTGGCCGACTCTAGACAAAATTTCATCAATCATGTCTCCGGGTAGGTCTCTTAAAATATTGGGTTGTCTATCCATTTTGTGTTTTTAAACTGTAAAATAGACAAGAGTTAGATTCATAAAAAAATACTTATTAATACAAGCAATTTTTACATATATCATAAAGCATAAGAACACTATATTCCATATATTACACCACACGAATACAACTATCTTATTCCGACTCGCTCGTTTCTTCTTCTTCGGTTTTGGTTCGTTTTGCCAAGTTTCTAGGGATATATGATGTTCCCCTAATACGAGCCGTCGTTGTCCACATTGGTTTAGAAAAACCTGGTGGTTTAGAGGTTCCCGGGTCATTGTTACAACTTAAGGACTTCGGGGGTTGACGATACATATAAAGTTCATCGGGGTTGGAATTAGATTTCTCTATTTTTATGCCCTTTCCTTTATTATTTTCTTTTGCCTTTTTAAATTCAGTTGGGGTAATTTCTATAACATCATCGGAATTCTCGTCGGAATCCGATTCATCGGAGAATTGGTAATCCTCCCAATATTTTGCTTCCTTGGTGGAAACACCATTGACCATAATTAACTTTGGTCGGTTGGTTGAGGATTTTCTTTTACTTAACCGTTTTATTATTTCCCCCACCGGTTCTATTTCTTCATCCGGTTCCGATTCTTCTTCTGGTTCCGATTCTTCTTCCGGTTCCGACTCTTCTTCCGGTTCCTCTTCGGGAACTTGTGAATCAGTCCACAAATCATTCCAATTTACATTTGACTCTTCATTATTATTAGGTGAGTCAATGGGACTTGTTCTAGAGGTAGACATCTATCACATAATATCAAACACGTTAAGAGATTAATATATCACATAATATTCATATGTTAAAAATATATAGTTTCCAACAAAAATGTTAAGCAATCATTTTTAAAGAAAACACGGTCGAAGTCCAGACTCACTAATGCATCCTAACAAACTCGATAAGACACACTAATGCAAATTTTCTGGTTCTCTAAGACCAACGCTCGGATACCAACTGAAATGTCCCGTTCTTATTGATTAAAAACGTTCCATATTAATTGATTTCGTTGCGAGGTTTTGACCTCTATATGAGACGTTTTTCAAAGACTGCATTCATTTTTAAACAAACCATAACCTTTATTTCATCAATAAAGGTTTAAAAAACTTTACGTAGATTATCAAATAATGATAATCTAAAATATCCTGTTTACACACGACCATTACATAATGGTTTACAATACAAATATGTTACAACAAAATAAGTTCCTTGAATGCAGTTTTTACACAATATCATACAAGCATGGACTCCAAATCTTGTCCTTATTTAAGTATGCGACAGCGGAAGCTCTTAATAATCACCTGAGAATAAACATGCTTAAAACGTCAACAAAAATGTTGGTGAGTTATAGGTTTAACCTATATATATCAAATCGTAACAATAGACCACAAGATTTCATATTTCAATACACATCCCATACATAGAGATAAAAATCATTCATATGGTGAACACCTGGTAACCGACAATAACAAGATGCATATATAAGAATATCCCCATCATTCCGGGACACCCTTCGGATATGATATAAATTTCGAAGTACTAAAGCATCCGGTACTTTGGATGGGGTTTGTTAGGCCCAATAGATCTATCTTTAGGATTCGCGTCAATTAGGGTGTCTGTTCCCTAATTCTTAGATTACCAGACTTAATAAAAAGGGGCATATTCAATTTCGATAATTCAACCATAGAATGTAGTTTCACGTACTTGTGTCTATTTTGTAAATCATTTATAAAACCTGCATGTATTCTCATCCCAAAAATATTAGATTTTAAAAGTGGGACTATAACTCACTTTCACAGATTTTTTTACTTCGTCGGGAAGTAAGACTTGGCCACTGGTTGATTCACGAACCTATAACAATATATACATATATATCAAAGTATGTTCAAAATATATTTACAACACTTTTAATATATTTTGATGTTTTAAGTTTATTAAGTCAGCTGTCCTCGTTAGTAACCTACAACTAGTTGTCCACAGTTAGATGTACAGAAATAAATCGATAAATATTATCTTGAATCAATCCACGACCCAGTGTATACGTATCTCAGTATTGATCACAACTCAAACTATATATATTTTGGAATCAACCTCAACCCTGTATAGCTAACTCCAACATTCACATATAGAGTGTCTATGGTTGTTCCGAAATATATATAGATGTGTCGACATGATAGGTCGAAACATTGTATACGTGTCTATGGTATCTCAAGATTACATAATATATAATACAAGTTGATTAAGTTATGGTTGGAATAGATTTGTTACCAATTTTCACGTAGCTAAAATGAGAAAAATTATCCAATCTTGTTTTACCCATAACTTCTTCATTTTAAATCCGTTTTGAGTGAATCAAATTGCTATGGTTTCATATTGAAC
Source organism: Rutidosis leptorrhynchoides (assembly GCF_046630445.1). NCBI lineage: Eukaryota > Viridiplantae > Streptophyta > Magnoliopsida > Asterales > Asteraceae > Rutidosis > Rutidosis leptorrhynchoides. Next base: position 473,781,692 of record NC_092333.1, on the reverse strand, counting down.
TCTATTTTATGAATCTAAACAAAAAAAGTATAGGTTTCTAGTCGGAAAAATAAGTTACAAGTCGTTTTTGTAAAGGTAGTCATTTCAGTCGAAAGAACGACGTCTAGATGACCATTTTAGAAAACATGCTTCCACTTTGAGTTTAACCATAATTTTTGGATATAGTTTCATGTTCATAATAAAAATCATTTTCTCAGAATAACAACTTTTAAATCAAAGTTTATCATAGTTTTTAATTAACTAACCCAAAACAGCCCGCGGTGTTACTACGACGGCGTAAATCCGGTTTTACGGTGTTTTTCGTGTTTCCAGGTTTTAAATCATTAAGTTAGCATATCATATAGATATAGAACATGTGTTTAGTTGATTTTAAAAGTCAAGTTAGAAGGATTAACTTTTGTTTGCGAACAAGTTTAGAATTAACTAAACTATGTTCTAGTGATTACAAGTTTAAACCTTCGAATAAGATAGCTTTATATGTATGAATCGAATGATGTTATGAACATCATTACTACCTTAAGTTCCTTGGATGAACCTACTGGAAAAGAGAAAAATGGATCTAGCTTCAATGGATCCTTGGATGGCTCAAAGTTCTTGAAGCAAAATCATGACACGAAAACAAGTTCAAGTAAGATCATCACTTGAAATAAGATTGTTATAGTTATAGAAATTGAACCAAAGTTTGAATATGATTATTACCTTGTATTAGAATGATAACCTACTATAAGAAACAAAGATTTCTTGAGGTTGGATGATCACCTTACAAGATTGGGAGTGAGCTAGCAAACTTGAAAGTATTCTTGATTTTATGAAACTAGAACTTTTGGAACTTATGAAGAACACTTAGAACTTGAAGATAGAACTTGAGAGAGTTCAATTAGATGAAGAAAATTGAAGAATGAAAGTGTTTGTAGGTGTTTTTGGTCGTTGGTGTATGGATTAGATATAAAGGATATGTAATTTTGTTTTCATGTAAATAAGTCATGAATGATTACTCATATTTTTGTAATCTTATGAGATATTTCATGCTAGTTGCCAAATGATGGTTCCCACATGTGTTAGGTGACTCAAATGGGCTGCTAAGAGCTGATCATTGGAGTGTATATACCAATAGTACATACATCTAAAAGCTGTGTATTGTACGAGTACGAATACGGGTGCATACGAGTAGAATTGTTGATGAAACTGAACGAGAATGTAATTGTAAGCATTTTTGTTAAGTAGAAGTATTTTGATAAGTGTATTGAAGTCTTTCAAAAGTGTATAAATACATATTAAAACACTACATGTATATACATTTTAACTGAGTCGTTAAGTCATCGTTAGTCGTTACATGTAAGTGTGGTTTTGAAACCTTTAGGTTAACGATCTTGTTAAATGTTGTTAACCCAATGTTTATAATATCAAAAGAGATTTTAAATTATTATATTATCATGATATTATGATGTACGAATATCTCTTAATATGATATATATACATTAAATGTCGTTACAACGATAAACGTTACATATATGTCTCGTTTCAAAATCATTAAGTTAGTAGTCTTGTTTTTACATATGTAGTTCATTGTTAATATAATTAATGATATGTTTACTTATCATAATATCATGTTAACTATACATATAACCATATATATGTCATCATATAGTTTTTTTTACAAGTTTTAACGTTCGTGAATCACCGGTCAACTTGGGTGGTCAATTGTCTATATGAAACCTATTTCAATTAATCAAGTCTTAACAAGTTTGATTGCTTAACATGTTGGAAACATTTAATCATGTAAATATCAATCTCAATTAATATATATAAACATGGAAAAGTTCGGGTCACTACAGTCATACGGCTTGCCATATGACCTGCCACATCACATACGGCCTGCCATGCAAACCGCCCAAGAAAACGGCTTGCCCTTGCAAACGGACTGCCAGCAGTTTGCCAGCCAAAATCAAGTATATTTAAAGGGCATTTGTCATCCATTTTTACACACACTTTAATTCACTTCTCTCTCTCTCTCTCTTTCTACAATATTAGTCATACTTTCAAGGTCTTTGACTCCGTGCGGGAAACCTAGTACCCGGAGAAGAACGTTGAAGATTGTATTAGGAGCGGTCTGGAGTTTGAAGTTGCCACTTTTGTATTCGGAACTCGTTTAATCTACTGGTACTCTATCCTTTGTCTTTATACAATGTCTTTCATTATTATGATTTGTGATATTGTTACCATGATTAGCGAGTAGTTATCATTAGTGTATGCTATGATATAGTTAGTTATAATGCTGAAATCATGTTATGGTTTGTGTATGTTGTCGAGATACTTTCCGATTATGCTTTAAACTCAATCGCTTTTCTAACTAATAGAAAGTATTTATCGGCTCTATTATTGGGAAGTAGCGAACCCCGATTCAGAATACATTATCCGTGTTACCCCTTGGTAAGAGAAATCTATCGGATACAATGTAAGTTTAACTGAGGCACATCGGTTGTAGTAAGTCCACCGAGCCTTGGATTCCGACTAAGGACTCTTTCGTAGTGAAACATCTAACTAGGCCCATAGAAAATTGTCAGTCCTAGACCATGCTAGAGTAGTCACCAAGCATATAAACTTCGTATGTGCATGCTGAAGCACAACGTATGTTGTAAGCTGTACCTCTGCTAAATAAGGCCATGGAACCCGGTCAGTGCTGATTAGTACACTTTACCATAACGCGGTCTCAAGCATTGCACCCCGCTTGAGGGATTCTTAGTTAATTAAGGAATTGTTTGTTTAAACACATAAAGGATTGGACCGTTAGGATAACTGAACGTGTTCACGGAAGTCAAACCGACTTGGCCATGGTGTTCTTTATGGTTAAAATCTTTTTAAGGGCCTAACTATCTTTTAAAACCCAATCATTAACGAAAGCATCGAAACACATCACGTATCTCGGATATGGAATACCTTGTATTTCATTGTGCTTAAGAAAGTTTAGACCTTTGTGGAATGTTAATACGTCACCCAACCGAGTCGCTCAATTGGATGAGCCGTTTGAACGTGTATGCCTGTAGTCAGACTGCACGGGTGTTGGGGGTAAGGGACTTTGCTATCTATTCAAAATCTTCAAGCCTAACGCATTACCAGTGACATGTCTTATGACTGGGGCGGTAGGACCAGTGTAGTGAATACAAGGTCACTACCTATTCATGAGCCAACATTCCATAATCTTGGCAAAGTAACTAACGAAATCATAGTATGCACTTGCTTTAACCTTATCTGAATTACAAATTTTATCGCATTTACTTTATTTTATTTTATAAACTATAAAACCCAAAATTAGGTAATATACAACAACTCCTTCACTTTAGGATTATCTTAATTTATAATTATAGGTTCAATTCTACTGATATCTTAAAAATTCGACCATAGGTCATACTTCCCTTACTCACCATAATAAGGAGTAGAACGATTTAGGCCCCGCTAAATATCATTTTAAAACTACTGCTCCACCTCCTGATAGTTGATTCTGATGCCTTGCGGCCTAACGACACCGCATAAATAAGACCGTCCGTTTCGTTCATATCAGGAGGTGACAAGTTTTTGGAGCCGCTGCCAGGGAACAGGTATCGGAAAATACTGCTTCTATCAAACCTATTTGCAAGCATTTAGTGGTGTCTAAGAAAGACAATTATACACGGACTTGGTTGTTGGATTTTCTAAACAGTCTCCAATTATATTGGAACTAAAAGGATCCTGTCTCTCCGTAGTCGATCTGGCAACTTGATTTGTTGAATAGTTCGTGCGAAACTCTGTTATTGAAATATTAGGGAATTAGCAAGAACCAAAAACATAACTAAACTTAGGATAATTACCTTATATTACCTTATATTACTTTAGATTACCTTATATTACCATAGATTACCTTAGATTAAGATCAATTTAGTTTACTTTAGACTAAATTAGGAACTTAGTATATCTACCTAAAATCTAAAACAAGAGGGCATACTCAGTGTATGACCCAAACCCGATCTAGACCAGGGCTGTTGTTATTCGTACCTGATCCAGACGCAATAATCTCTAAAGCACGCAAATAAGAACGAATCAGAAACCGAATGGAGTTACGCGTTACTCTAGTAGAAAACACCAAACCCTCTATTGAAGCTCGAGGAGGACCATTCAGATTCCCAGAGATCCAAGGACACTCGTTCGAATTGAAGCATCATATTATACAGCTCATCAAAAATGGTTGTCAATTTCACGGATTACCGAATAACGATCCTAATTCTCACCTTGATAAATTCATATCTCTTTCGAACTCTTACAAATAGCCAGGGATAGGACAAGATATAGTCCGGGCTATACTTGTTCCCCTATCCTCTCACTCATCATGCACAAACATGGTTTAAAGGATTGGAAAAAGACTCCATCACGTCATGGACGGAGATGGCTACTAAATTCCTAACCAAATATTTCCATCCTTCTAAACAAATCAATCTTAAGAATGACATCATTAACTTTAAACAAAGTTATGATGAATCTCTTTACACCGCATGGGAGCGATTCAAAACCCTGCTGAAGAAATGCCCTAATCACCAGCTAGAACGTTCAGCTCAAATCTGTACCTTCTACAATGGTCTTACGGTAAATCGTAGGACGACGATCGACGCTGCAGCTCAAGGATATCTGATGAACCAAACCGCAGACGAAGCATGGGAGTTGCTCGAGAACATGACAATGCATCATCATGACTGTAACAGTAGTGAAACAATTTCATCATCTGCTCCACTCTCTGCACTTAATAATCAAACGGAGGCCATCAAATCTCTCATGGACAAGATGGAATCTCTTGCCAAACAACTCGGAGAATTGAAGATGCAATCGCAGCAGGTTAACCAGGCTCAGTCCTGTATCAACAGTACCAACCCACAACCCACTGAAGAATATCAAGTTGAGTACGAGAATCCTGACGGTTCAGTCTGTTACGTCTAATACCCAGCTCGTCAATCAAATCCCGGATTCAATCAACGACCTAGGGTTAACAATTTCAAAGAAACAACCAGCCTTTTCGCTATCGTTACCCACCTTATCCACCCCAACAACCTCAATTGACCTATGATCAACCACTTCCACTCACTGGACCACCAACTGAGGAAAATTCCACAACCACCCAAATTACGAAAGTAACCAACCCTACTATCGGGATTGATGATCAGTTGACTCGGTTCATTCAAGGACAATAACAGCTAAATCAGAGAACCGTGTCTAGACAAGACCAGACAGAGATACTCATGCGAGACCAATTGGCTCTGCTCAAAAGTCTAGAAATCCAGCTCGAACAGTTATCACAATGCCTTAAAACCCGACCATAAAGAAGATTACCTAGTAATACTATCCAAAATCCCCACATAGAGGAAGTTAAGCAAATGTATTCCATAATCCCAAAAGAAGAATCAGGGAGAAGGTCAGCTAGGCTTAAGAACAAATCGACATACACTCAGAAGCTGCCACTCAAACTCCGGTTCATGTACCTTATCCTGGAAGGCTACTGGAAGAACCCTCCAAGCTTGATACCTATAAACTTGATGGAAGATTCCTGGACACCATGTCCAAAGTTCCCAACCAGAAGAGATGCATTCAAAGGCTTCTCTCTACAAAGGAAAGGATACCAGATTCCAACAAAATTCCACTGAGTGAATAATGCTCGGCATTGCTCAGAAACTCTCTACCTAAGAACCTAGTAGATACGGGCCGATTCATTTTCCCATGTTCAATCTACCAATCTGGAACTATTTATGCGCTAGCAAATTTAGGAGCAAGTATCAACCTAATTTCCTCTACAAGAGAGTAGAGCTAGGAGACTTGTCAACAACCAAAATGACAATCCAACTTGCCGATCACAAATCGATATCCTAAGGGCATAGTTGAGAACGTCTTGGTGAACAACAAATTCTTGTATCCTACGGATTTCGTAGTTATGGATATTAAGGAAGACCTATATACGCTGATAGTATTAGGGAGACCTTTCATGAACACGGCTAGGACAATCATTGATGTGTAAAATCATACCTTGATCTTGCGATCACATGGGGAGAGCGTCACCTTCAAAAATGACCGACCTACTGATCTTTCTAGACAGGTAGAGATGTTTGCTATTTCCACCGGACAGATCATTTCCGATGATGAGTCCCCACCACCAGCCGATGATATCAAAATGGGTGTCGAATCACAGTCTGCTGACGACCCAGAAATGGAAGAAGCAGATCCTAGCGAAGAAATAGAGGAAAAGGAAGAATCTGAGGAGGAAGAGGAAATGGGAGACGTAGAGAAAACTGCGATAGTACCCTCTCTAAGCATAGAAGCAAATCACAATCATCAGCGAAGAATCAATGAGGCTAGAGACAGAGGATCACAGTTTAATTATTTGATTCAAAAAGAAAACTGCTAAGGTTGAAGTTAAAGATATATAGATTGATCCTGCCAGTGTCGAAGTGAAACAAGATACCCATTCACTAGACGAATCTACAAATGAAAGCTATACCAATGATGACGAGGAAGAAGAGCAAAATGAAGACATTCTGGATGAATCATATTCTACACTCGCACCAGATCAAGAAGAGTCGGACTCTTCTTCAGGTCACTCAGATATACCGGTCATATCTAAACACGCCGACATGATAACCCTCATCAATGATACCGATGAATTTGAAGATATTATCGAAGCCATTCGTAAATCAACAATCATTTTCACACCTCGTTTAAAGGAGCGGATCAAGGCAATCGAAGATGAATACAACCTCTATCTACCAAGAGAAGATGTTTATGTTGAAATCTTAGAAGGGTGCATTCAGGACTTTATCAATACTCTTCACGATCATATCTACCATGAAGAAAGGAAACGAGACCACAATTCAGTGGTTCGCACTATTCTCGAGAGAAGATTTTGTCGAGATCAGAAGATCATTTACTCTAAGGTTTACAATGCCTTAGTCGGATCTGCACTTCCATTCTCAGCAAACCAATGAGCACTACTGACCCTCATCCGGAAGCATATGGATCTTTCCACCAGACGCCCGACTTATCACTTTGACTCGCAATGATCGAAGATATTCACAGCCTCTTCGTTCTCTTGGAAAGAGATAATTTTGAAAGCACACCAGACAGACTAGTGATTTACGTAACAATTGATCACCATGCTAATCTGATTATCAAGGAATTACGAGACGTAGTAGCAGAAGAAGGAAGACACAACAATTCGTTCTCACATCTGGAACCAGACCGAGTCAACATTGCCACCTTTGTTACGAAGCATTTAGCACGTATATTCCACGAATCCACAGATCCTAGTTTCACATTCAAAGCCGGATATCGGGAGATATATTCCAAAACGGTGACATTAATGCTTGGGTCAGGATTGCTTTTTACTTCTTTCCAGCTTCGTCTCTAAAATTGTGCAAAGCTATATACTCCTACTGTGGAGACCACCATTCAGAAGATTTTGAGATACTGAAGATACAATTTTTGACAGTATTTGAAGACCTCCGAAATGCACATCCCGTCAGAGAAATAATCACCACAAGAACGGCCTCGATGGTTGACGTTCATGGATCAATTAGCAGAGTCGTGGACCATGTTCTCATCGGGACTTCAGGATTTGTCACGAGCTGAAACCGCACATTATCTCTCGTTCAGAAGATCTTCAAGTGAAATGCCCGATCTCCTACCACTCTTGGTCCGGCATTTTCTCCGAATCTATCCACCAAGACTCACATTCCCTCGAGAAGACTACGATTACAACCATCAAAGGGGAATGTCTGTGTTTTGGGCATCATTATGGTCGAGCCAACGACCCTAAACAAACGCGCTTCTCGGGAGTGCAAACCATACAATAAAGTAGAGTAAAATAATAAAGGATGACAAATGAGCCGATCAATAAAGGGCGTAACTTCCAAGATTGCTGAAACAACCAGCCTTCACAAGCCAACCAGTTTCTTCACAAGCAACCACGATAATCTATTGGGGAGTACTCGTTCCTTTCCACTAGTTACTAGCTTAGATTTAAATAATGCCACATCCTAGCTTATCACTAAGTGTGAGATTCCAACCGAAATAAACACTAGACAAATATTCCCCAAAAATCTTTAACTAAAACTCCTAAGTGTGGGATGCACTAGGAACATTGGGGACAATGTTCGTCTAAGTGTGGGATGTTGGTATAATATTTTTATGATGTATTAAAATAACCCCATTACAAAGATTCCTAGTTCTTAAGCCAAATTTCAAAATTTTTAACAAAAGAAAGCCTTTCCGAAAAAGTACTTTCGAAAACCAAAAACATTTGTAAATAAAAAAGGGCTTAAGTAAGGTAAAAATCTTGCTGGGAACCAAATCTCTAATAGAGCATTGCATGACTAGGCATAATCGACCCAAATTGATTATGGTGAGGCACCCAAATAAGACCATATAAGCATTCATCTTTAATGCTTCACTATTTTCCGTTGAGAGTGCCGATGTCTGTGCTCAGAATCATAACTTGCTCTAGATCTGCATTTTCGAGTAACGAAATGTGATAAAGGTATAATCATAAGAGCTAGCCATTTGTCAAAGAAACCTTTCACACCTTCCACCACCTGTACCACACCTTACCATCATCCACATCATCTTTACTATCACCCGAAAAATCCAGAAAATAAGATTCCTTTCGAAAACCGGATGTTATAAACTTCTCAACTATCACGGTAAAGGTCTTGCAAAAAGTTTACTGGCAGAAAGTTTCTCGAGATAAAATCTCCAAAAAAAATAATAATAAAAAATTTGTTTCAAAGTTCTGAGAAAAGGAACAGAACTTAAAAAGAGAAATGCGAGAAGAACTTGACCGAAGAATGCCTATCACTCCAAAAGGAGAAAAGTTTGAAAGTGCTTCTCAAAAATATCAGCACTCCTATCTATCTTTCATTTCCAAATATTCAGAATAAAAGTCTTTAAAAAGACTATCTCACCTCTTTCACACCCTTAAAACAACTTCACCACCACTCCAAAATTCTTGTTCATCCTTCCAAATTGACAAATGACCTAGAATCTATGGTTATTACCCTTTTCACATTAGTAGCAAGAATTTGAGTCTTTATCAAACATATGACGATGGGTGCAAATGACTGGTTATGAGTGAATTCATTTCTTAGATCTATATGGAACCCTAAACACTTGTGTGATTTGAGTGACCCGTGAAAGCTAGCCTAAGTCATGTAACCTCCCCGCATTCTTGCAGAGATAGTTTCTTCCCTAACATAGATGACTCACCTTATTTTTTGCTCTTATAATAAAAAGCAAACCACTTAGGCCACTAGAAAAGAAACTCCGAAAAGATTTCTTGAAGTTAAAAATGAGAGTTTGCTTGAGGATAAGCAAAGTCTAAGTGTGAGATATTTGATATCGGCTAAAAAGTCACATTTTTACCCCGTATTGAGGCCCAAAAACAATAAAGTTCCAAGATTTATTGCTAAAATACTCGCTTTGTCGGTTAAAAATGAAGATCAAGTAATTAAGAAGCCGTTGCAAAAAGAATCAAGAGAATGAGAGCTAAAACGAAGATTCTAAAGCGAAAACGGTGAAGAAAAAAGTTACGACCCCAGAAACCAAGTTACGATCCCGGGAACAAGCAAAACGATCTAAGCAAAACAGAAAACCAGGGTGCCATACGGCCTGCCATATGACCTGCCAAATCATAAACGGCATGTCATGCAAACGGCCCAAGAAAACGGCTTGCCCTTGCAAACGGCATGTCAGCCGTTTGACAGCCAAAATAAAGTCTATTTAAAGGGCATTTGTCATCCATTTTTACACACACTTCAATTCACTTCTCTCTCTATCTCTCTCTCTCTCTCTCTCTCTCTCTATCTCTTTCTATAATATTAGTCATACTTTCAAGGTCTTCGACTCCGTGCGGGAAACCTAGTACCCGGAGAAGAACGCCAAAGATTGTATTAGGAGCGGTCTGGAGTTTGAAGTTGTCACTTTTGTATTCGGAACTCGTTTAATCTACTAGTACTTCTATCCTTTATCTTTATACAATGTCTTTCATTATTATGATTTGTGATATTGTTACCATGATTAGCGAGTAGTTATCTTTAGTGTATGCTATGATATAGTTAGTTATAATGTCAAAATAATGTTATGGTTTGTGTATCTTGTCGAGATGCTTTCCGATTATGATTTAAACTCAATCGCTTTCCCAACTAATAGAACGTAGTTATCGGCTCTGTTATTGGGAAGTCGCGAACCCCTATTCAGAGTACACTATCTGTGTCACCCCTTGGTAAGAGAAGTCTATCGGATACAATGTAAGTTTGACTGAGGCACACCGGTTGTATTAAGTCCACCGAGTCTTGGATTCTGACTGTGGACTCTTTCATAGTGAAACATCTAACTAGGCCCATAGTACATTGTCAGTCTAAGATCATGTAAGATAGTCACCAAGCATATTAACTTTCGTACATGCATGCTGAAGCACAACGGTTGTTGTAAGCTCTACCTCTACTAAGTAAGGCCATGGAACCCGGTCAGTGCTGATTAGTACACTTCACCATAACGCGGTCTCAAGTATTGCACTGTGCTTGAGGGATTCTTAGTTAATTAAGGAACTGTTTGTTTAAACACATAAAGGATTGGACGGTACCTAATACAGTGTTACATAAAAACAAGTATCAAAATAGTATTTAAATGTGCATAAGAGTTCAAATGCAAAGGTAATAATTATCGTAAAATCTGAAAGTTCAAAATTTTCCTTTAGAAATAGCTTAGGATAATCGAACGTGTTCATGGAAGTCAAACCAACTTGGCCATGGTGTTCTTTTTGGTTAAACTCTTTTTAAGGGCCTAACTATCTTTTAAACCCAATCATTAACGAAAGCATCGAAACATATCACGCCTCTAGGATATGGCATACCTTGTATTTCATTATGCTTAAGAAAGTTTAGACCTTTGTGGAATGTTAATACGTCACCCAACCGAGTTGCTCAATTGGATGAGTCGTTTGAACGTGTATGCCTGTAGTCAGACTACACGGGTGTCGGGGGTAAGGGACTTTGCTGTCTATTCAGAATCTTCAAGCCTACCGCATTATCCAGTGACATGTCTTATAACAGGGGCGGTAGGACCAGTGTAGTGAATACAAAGTCACTACCTATTCATGAGTCAGCATTCCATAATCTTGGCAAAGTAACTAACGAAATCATAGTATGCACTTGCTTTAACCTTATCTGAATTACAAATTTTATCGCATTTACTTTATTTTATTTTATAAACTAGAAAACCCAAAATTAGGTAATATACAACTACTCCTTCACTTTAGGATTATCTTAAGTTATAATTATAGGTTCGATTCAACTGATATCTTAAAAATTTGACCCTAGGTCATACTTCCCTTACTCAACATAATATGGAGTAGTACAATTTAGGCCCCGCTAAATATAGATTTAAAACTATTGCTCCACCTCCCGATAGCTAATTCTGATGCCTGGCGGCCTAACAACACCACATAAATAAAAACGTCCATTTCGGTCATATCAAAGGCCTTGAAAGCACAAGGCTTTTAAAAAGAGAAACTATATTTGGCCTGGCATGTCGTAGGCCATGCCCGTATGGCATGGTCTTGGCCTACTGGTGACTCCTTCTACATGGACGTGGATTGTCCGTACAACAAGGCCGTGGACCAAGGCCGTATGGCTACCTGGTCATGTCAGTTTCCTGGATAGTTTGGTCTTTAGAGGTCGTAACTTGGTCTTCACCTTTTTCGCTCTAAATTCCTCGTTTTAATTCCGAATTCTATTCTTCTTGCATTGTCTTCCTAATCACTTAATCTACAAAATAAGGTGAATAAATGCTTAATTTGGCGATAAAGTTTATATATTTATTGATTTGGGACTTAATATCGGGTGTAAAAACGTGACTTTTTGGCCGATATCAAATATCCCACACTTAGACTTTGCTTGTCATCAAGAAAACTTTTGAATTTTAAGATACGAATGTGTTTTCCTTTCTTTTGACCAAGTGATTCTTGCTTTGCAAGGCGTGAGAGTGAAAACTCAGTTTATTTTCTTTGTTACTCGTGAATCTATCTCCGCAAGCATGACGAGAGGTTACATGACTGAAACTATCTCACTCGGGTCACTCAATTACCTATGTGTATCAAGTTTCCTATAATCCTACTAAAATTAAATCACTCAACACCCAGTCATGTTTCCACTCTTCGTCATAGGCTTGATCATGACTCAAATCGTCATTACATAAATGAGAGAATTTTCAGTATATACACTCTGACTATCCGTGAAGGTTTTTGAGGAAGGGTGTTATGAAGGTTTTATTTGGGATAGATGGGAGTTCTTTGAGGAGTATTTCGAGCAATCCTTTGAGCTTTTGTTGGGAATTTCATTTGGCATCCTTTCTTAGACTGCCTGGAGTACTTTCCTCGATTAATAGTTTTTGTTCCTACTTTAGGATACAACACATTTTTTCCGGCAAGCATTTTTTGCTTTTCTCTTCGTGGTCTCCTTTTTATTGGCAGTCTTCTTCGATACTTGACTTGAATGCTTGCATTTTTCGATATGATAGATGCTTCTCAGAAGGTTACAATTTTTATGTATAAAATAAGGGTAAATAGATAGCGGTGGATATTTTTGTGGGATTTTTTCTTGTAGTGGAAATGGAGGTAATGTGGAGGTAGTGTTTGTTCACGAAAACTTAGGTTTCTAAACTCATCATTCTTTATAAATGCAGTTTCGAAATGCAGATCAAGAGCAAGTTCTGATTCAGAGATGCTAACATTGGCACACTCAACGGAAGTCTAGCGAAGCACTAAGAATGAGTGCTTATTGGGCCTTTCGTGTACCTCGCAGCAATTATAATGGGTTGAATGTGCTTTAGCCATGCAATGCTCTTTTGGAGAATCTTTCATTTTCGAAAGAGTTTTAACCTCGTTCTACTCTGTTATTTATTTTTAGCAAAAAGTTTGGCCAGTTAGAAAGTTGTAAACCTAAGTGTCTTATATAACTCAAAAGTTTTAAACTTTTGAAAAGAATCTAGTGTTTTATCACACTTGACGTTTACAAGAATCTATTTGTATAACACTACTATCCCACACTTAAAATTATCCCACACTTAGTTTTAAAAGACCTTTGTTAAGGATACATAGTATCCCACACTTAGTTTTAAAAGACCTTTGTTAATGTAAGTTTTTGCCAATCCCACACTTATGTTCTAAAGATGCACTTGTTTATAATCTATGAAAAATAGTAAAGAACGTAGTACTCCCCTATGGTCGCAAGGTGAGCTTGGTTATACTTCCTTCTGATCAGGTTCGGGTGTCATCCTCTGATAAGTATGTCCTTGCTCCATGTTGTGCTTCCATTTCCTTGGTTAGTCTCGATCATCGTTTCTTTCGCTTATTCATTTGATAAAATAGATAATTAAATATTATATGCCTAATAAGTTCAAATAGTAACGGCCCCAACCATGGGCATACAAACCATAAATGTAAATAATAAAGGAAATAAATAAATATGTCTAGTGATAGAATGTGAGATAGAGATATAATCACTCGCCTGGTCGATAGGTGTAATGTAGAGGTCTCATCTATGTCGAGGTCCTGCGTCTGCGAGGAATTCTTAGAGATGAATGTCCCTTGTCTACACCCATCAGCTCCTCTGTAGGGTCATTAATAGTGAATAGGTTGGTGAACTCGGCGGTGTTGGAACGATCTGATGAAGTTGGATAACGTAGCTTTCCCGACCCAGCCATAAGACCTGAGATAGATAACTGCTCGCTCGTCGGTGCTTTAGGTCCTGTCTCCAAACTAACACCAAATGATAAATCTGCTCCCCAACCGGTGGATATCCCTATCTGGTCCACACCCCTCGTCATTCCCTGTATACCCTGGCTCACCGCATGATCCCATACTCTAGTCTGAGACTCGGTAGGTAAATCTCTATGAGTGCTCATGGTGGTACCAAAAATACCACCTAGCCCTGACGTCTCAACATTTGATGAAGATGATTCTGAAGAATGTTGTGGTGGAGGTACTACTATGTGCTATCTGTAATGGCGGTGAGGTAGAATGGATACATCCGGGCGATGTCCTGAGCTGGTACCAGTACCTCTACGCTCAGGGTACGTGATGATGGTAGGGAATAGATTAGGCATCGGTGGTATGTCGAAGATCCGGGTCATATGATGACCTAAGTGAATATGGTTCTCCAGTATCCTAGACTCTACCATCTAACACTGCTCATCCAGGATGTCACCCATGTAGTAATGGTACGGCTCGTAGAATGGGGGCATCGGTGGACGTTTTAGCGACTGGTGGCGCTTTCTCTCGTCAGTTGGTTCATCATGAACCATGGGATCGTCCTCATCACGAGGAGCCTGAGCTGCCCTAGCTCTCCTCCTGGCACCCCCTTACTGTCCGTGGATCTGGTTTATAAACCTCCTCACTGATCTTAATCCCTGGAATCTCTCAATCAAATGACTCAGGAATGTTCGGTGATGCAAGAACTATCAACTGACGGTCCTGTACTCGTATCAACTGCGATAAAACCAAGAATTTGATGACAATCTCTTGTGATCCTTTCTCAGTAGTATATCCCATCTCACTAACATCGCCCAAAACACCCATTCGCTTAAGCAAGAGTAACCACATCTCCAAGAACAGGCCAACAAGTATCCAGATAGTTTCTTTCGGTCATGAATACTCTTGCCAACATGTATGTAACTTGGATATTAGTTTTCGAAAACATTGTGTGTAGCAGTCGAATATCATTCATTGTTACATGCCCACCGTATCGAGACTTTGGAAAAACAGACTTTGAGATGAGATGGTGAACTAGACGGTGTACAATATTATCAAAGTTTGAAGCTTTCTTTCCGGTCCAGTGCTAGTGTATGTCCTCCAGAATGCTTGAAAATCTATTCTTGAATCGTAGGATGTGTACCCATGGAGAAAAACATGGCGGTTTAGGTGTGATCTTTTGTAGAACTGAAGGTGAACGGAAATGTATACACGTTCTAATGGCGTTCTAATGGCGAAAATGTATACACGTTCTCGTGTTATACTCGTTTTCATCGATATATTCATTAAACTCCAACCTAGCCATAAAATCAGCATACGGTTCAACGTATGTACGCTCAGAAACATCGAATAATCTCGACCATGCCCGATTGGTTCTGTTTCTGATTTTAAACTCTAAAATGTCCCTCATCTCTGTTGCCCATCCACAAACTGTTCCAAAGCTTCCCAATCGATGGTCTTAAAACGATCTTTTCTACGATTTATCCACGTTTTCATGAATGGCTCGTACATCTGTGTGTAGTCCTGACCCCGTAGGCAGTCAGGTAGATCATAATTGGGCGCTATGTACGTTCGACTAGCCATCTACAAAAACGAGAAAATGTAGGTAATTTTCACAAAATAACAAATAATTCATATAAGAATCAAACAAGAAAAACCGCATAATATTTTTGAAAATTTTCGAAATCAGTGCTTTAAAACTGACACTCTCCATATTCCTGTTATAACACGATTATAGTCAAATTTGCCATAAACAATATTTTACTACACTATAAGGTATTTTTAAGCATATTCTAATGCATACCCGTGATTGCAAAATAAATAATACTTAGAAAATATTCTTACAGCGTGCTAATATGAAATAAGCATTATTTGGCAAAGATATCACTTTCCATGTTTGCAACAAAAAACAATCTTTTCTATAATAATTATTACGAGTTCCGGATTATTACTGAAATTTTGAAAAATAGTATTTAAAAACACGTACATTATTAGAAAATCTAAGAATAAGTTCCAAAATATATTATAAGTCAAAGATATCCTAATTTGTAGTAAATTCGCAAGTTAGTCAAAGTTTTAAAAACGTTTTAACATTGGCTATAACTCGAAAGATTACTTTATACATTTTTCAAACTTCCAATTTTCAACAATTTGGGTATAAATCCTTGTTCTAAAGTAATTAGTTGTTGAAAACAACTATTTTAAGCTATTTAATCAACATTAAACTAATGATAACACCAAAAGTTCACCAAAATTCGAACCAAAACCTAACTAAACGATTCGTATGCTACAAGTGAACTTATAAGTCTCAATCGAGCCTAAATACTAACCTAACTAAACGATTCGTATGCTACAAGTGAACTTATAAGTCTCAATCGAGCCTAAAGACTAACATATATTAACAACATTGTCTAACTAAGAACATAAGAACACATAATCAAGTATAAAAACACAATTTTCACAAAAGTCAAATTTTTAACCCTAAATCAAAAATCAATTTTTAAGCAAAAAAGTACCTTAAACACCAAATTGGACACGGAAATGAGTTTGTATGGCACGAGAGAACAAGTTTCGAGCTTCGAATCATTGGATTTGGTCGAAAATTGAGGGGTGTGTGTGTGTGTGTGTGTGACCCTAGAGTAGGGAGGAGGAAAAGGGAGAAGAAGAAGAAAAGAAGAAAGAAGAAAGAAAAGGAGAAAGGAGAAGAAAAAGAAAAGGAAAATGGGCCCGTGCGTTTTCGCGATCTCGTTCCTCAACTCGACTCTCGGGGTTTTTTTTAAGTATGTTTAGCAGGTTTTTTAATCGACAAGCCTTTTAAATCCAATAATTTAATCTAGCACAAAATATTTATATAAAATTTTAAATAATCATAAAATTAAATTAAATTTATTATTTTTATTAAAAATAAACTAATGATTACACAGGGGTTCCGAAGATCCTACAACAAATTTCTAAAAATGACGAGGAAAGAAATGCGAATCTAAAGACTTTGACCAACCAAAGCAAATTAGCAGATCTTAATAAGAATCTTTCAAATTCACTTAATATTTTTCGTTCACGCTTCTGCAAATCTTGGACATCATCCATGAATTAAGCTAGGGCTTTCCTAACTTTCTTGGAGTTTGATATTCCGTCCCTTGGTCCTTTATCGTGATAATTTAGTTCAAAAAGAAGTTTTGACACTATATCTTGAAAAGTAAAATCCTCTTCAGCATCGGGATCTCCGATAGTAAATTTGAAATGTTGTGATATTTTTCGGATAATCTTTTGCTGAGAAGTTGTAAATGAAAAATTGGATGCAGCGAGAATTCGTACGAGCTCGGAATAAATTTTCTTTCTTTCTTCAAAGAAATGCAATTCTATTCTTTCGTCGGTGGAATCCGGAAAAACTTCTATTAATCTTTTGATGAGAAAAGACGCGGGGTCAAAATAAAAATATCGTGTTCTCCATATTTGACAAAGGGGTTAGGTTCCCTATTCTCGACCCAAAATTCTAATTCTGAAATCATGGTTGCGGTATAAGGGTTGATGCAGAATTTAGAAAATTCTTTATCATCGATATGAGGCAGAGAAATTATGAATAAGTCCAAGTCAGATTTTATCTCGATTTCTTCGTCTCGATATTTGAGGATAATTTCTTCCCCGCATTCTTTTGATAGATGTGGAGAGATCGAACATGATTGCGCAGATTACTCATGAAATTCTAATGGAACGGAAAACGTAAAATCCGAAGAATAGAGGTGCCTAATAAATTCTCTATAGACGTCTAATCTTCTGGAAGGATTTTACAGATTTCCAATGAATGGAGCATCTGGAATATCAATGTATCGATTTTCTTCGAGAATAAACTTGATTAATTACGGATATCTGAAAAAGGTTGGGTATCATTCCCGAATTTCATCTTCCATGTGAAGGAGTTCATTTAGACTGAATCCTCCTGTTGGATCGTGAAGAGGGTCGAATCTTGGTTTATTTGAGTAAAATTTTTCTAAAAGCAATGAAATCTCTGGGTCAGATGAAATTATCTAGCTCCTTGGATGCAAGAATCAGGAACTGCATTTCTGATGAGACTCATTAGGGTTAAGATCCATTTTATTTTTATTATTTTTGTAGAAGAAAACTTCTCCAGTTTCCGAAGTTGTGGGAGAGCTACTGCCTTCTGCACCTTCTTCGTATTCGGTTGAGTTTGACATGGAATCTATAAAAATTAATATCATAATTAATACTTATTTTTAGATTTTATAAAATAGCAGGGTTTTTCTAAAGGAGACTTTTAAATCCTATAATTATTAAGCATATCTGTTCCTTGTTAGTTTATCTTTCGCAACAAGTGGTCAGATCGACAACGGAGAGGCATGATCCTTTTGGTTCCAATGTAATTGGAGGATGTTCTGAAAATCCAACAACCAAGTCTGTGTATAACTGTCTTTCTTAGACACCACTCAAGATTCTCAAATATCTTGACAGAATCAACAATTACTTTAATAGACAGAAAATTCGATCCCCGGCAGCGGCGCCAAAAACAACATCTCCTACTGATATGACTAAAATGGACGGTTCTGTTTATGCGGTGTCATCATCGCAAATCATCAAACTAAGTTACCAGAGGGAGGCGATGGTTTTATAACTTATATTTAGCTGGGTTTCCTAGCTATATTTCACATACTTGTCTTTCCTATAACGAGTAAGCGGCAAGTATAACTTGGGTTCGTATTTTTGTACGTTTATCGGTAATGTGGGATCAAAGTTTACCTAAAGTCAACCATAATGACAAGTGGTGATAGATTGATTTATATTAAGTAAAACACGAAACATTTAAAGAATAAAAGGGATAGGCATGTGATATTTAATACTGACGAAGAGTTTTTGACAGAGTTCTACATCCTAGAATGAATACTAAACCTCACTCAATTAGGTAATTAACCTAACCAATTTGTCACTAAGAAATCAGGGTTTGAAGATTCTAGCCAAGACAAATATAGCTACTCCTAACGTTAACCTTAATGGATCTAAACGACCTTATGGATGGAATCCTAGGTACATGAATAAAGTGGTATACCTAAAGGAAGGTCCTAGCTTTTCTTAATCCTAGTTGGGTTAACTGCTATCACAATCTCCACTTAACACCAAGTTATGCTTATAACGTTAACAAATGAGCAATCTTAGATATCTTAAGGTACTGTTAACTAGGCTAAATTTCTCTCCTTTGCGATCATCTTACAACACCTCGCGAACCATGATTTTGAGTAAGCCAGTGTTCCATGAACGCTAGATTATTTACTCTAACACAACCTAAACTGGTAGCTCTTCTCTGACAGATAAGGGGCTATCTATACCTAGGTACTAAACACCATTGTGATGTTAAGCATAGATAACTACTTACCTTATATTCTAGCGATGATCAGGTCCTAACACTAGGTTATAGATACGTGGGTAATTAGAAAGGGTGGTTCGTAAATTAGATTTCTAGGCCTGATAGGTTTCAGAATAATAACAATGTAAGGTTCAGATAAAATATTCACAACGAAATTAACATTCATAACAGGTACACAAGAATGAAAGATGAAAGCAACTCAACATAACAAAATTCATATTATTAAATTAAGGAAAGCTTTCACCATTTACAATTGAAGTCTGGACTGTTACAAGTGCTGACATCCTCTAGACCACTTCTATTACAATCTTCGACGTTCGACTCCGGGTACTTAATTTCCCGTTCGGAGGTGAGAAGGCCTTGAAAGCACAAGGCTTTAAGAAAGAGAAACTATATTGTAGTGAGAGAGTGAAAAGATAAGTGTGTTGAAATTGGAAACTCAAAATCCTTAAATAGACTATTTTTAGGCCTCGCAAATCGTGGGCTTGCTGATGGCAGGTCGTAGGACATGCCCGTATGGTATGGCGGTGGCCTATTGGTGACCTATGCTACATGGGCGTAGACTACTAACCTAGGCAAGGCATATGGATTTGGGTAGCCTTTACGGAAAGGCCGTAGGCAAAGGCCGTATGGCTGTCTGGTCAGGTCAGTTTCATGGATCGTAATTTGGTCTTTCGAGATCGTAGCTTGGTCTTCATCATTTTCGCTCTAGATTCCTCTTTTTAAGTATGATTTCTTCGATTCTTCTTGCATTGTCTTTGTTAATCTACAAAATAAGGTGAATAAACTCTCAATTTTGCGATTTAGTTTATATCTTTATTGATTTGGGACTTAATATTGGGTGTAAAAATGTGTCTTTTGGCCGATGAAATATGCTACGTGGACGCAAACTACTGACGCCCTTACCTAGTGGAACACTTACTCTCAATCACTGGGTATCGATGATGCCTATGCTACAACATTGAAGACACTCAAACAGATAATGATTATCGAATACTGCCCGCATAATGAGATCAAAAAGCTGGAGGCTGAGCTTTAAAACTTGAAGCTAATTGGTACCAAACTTTCCAGTTATGATAATAATTCTTTAAGTTGGCCCTAATGTGTCCCAAAATGGTTATACCTGAGTACTTGTAAATAGGGAAGTTCATCGAGGGTTTATCGAAAGACATCCAAACTTGTGTGACATCATCTGATCCCAAGACTATCCAAGAAGTATTCGGAATGGCACATAAATTGATGGATCAACTCACTCGAAGGGAAAAGGAAGTGCCAAATGGGGAAGTTAAGTCAAGTGATGGGAAAAGAAAGTGGAACAGAAAACAAACAAAAAAAATAACTCTAATCAACAACCCCAAAAGAGATAAGAGATGCCAAGAAACAGACTCTGGCTATAAGGGAAAATAGCCACAATGTCAAAGGTGTGGTAATCATCATTCGGGAGTTTGTAATGCGGTGATTCGTGATACGTGCAAAAAGTTTGGCCACTTGGCTAAAGATTGTAGGGTTTCTACCAAGAACTATTTTGAATGTGGGCAGTCGGGGCACTTTTATAAGGATTGCCCAAAGAAGAAGAATACTGGACTTTCTCATGGTAGATAATTCAACATCAACTCCAGTGATGCATGCAATGATCCTAACTTGGTCTCAGGTACGTTCTTACTCAACAACCGTACTGTATATGTATTGTTTGATACTAGTGAGGATAAGTGTTTTACATATAAGGAGTTCTGTCACAAAAATAGGAATCCTTTAACATCCTTAGATAACATTTACTCTATAGAGCTAGCAAACGCGAAACTAATGAAAGATGATAAGGTATATCGTGGGTATACCTTGAACTTGGTGGGTCAGACATTAGACGTAGATCTGATTCTTATAGAACTGGGAAGTTTTGATCTGGTGATCGGATGGACTGGTTATCTAATAAGAAAGCCGGGGTGATTTGCGCATAGAAGGCCATTCGAATTCCACTCGCAGATGGTGAACCTATGATTCTATACCTAGATAAGGGAAACATACAACTAAAATTAATTAGTTGCTTATAGGTCCAAAATTACTTGAGACAAAATTGTCTCTCAATTCTAGCACACGTGAATAAAATCGAATCCAAGGTCAAGCGACCCGAGGATGTACCAATTGTAAGGGAATTTCTTGAAGTTTTTCCAGAAGACTTGGCAAGCCTTCCCTCACACCGAGCATTAAAAATTCAAATTGATATAATGCCAGGAGCGGAACCGGTAGCACGTGCACCCTATAGACTTGCGCCTTCAGAATTGCAGGAATTGTCCAGTCAACTGAAGGAATTATTGGATAAAGGATTCATATGACTGAATTATTCACCTTGGGGAGCTTCGGTCTTATTTGTGAATAAGAAGGATGGATCCATGAGATTATGTATCGACTCTAGAGAGTTGAACAAGCTGACAATTAAGAAATCAATATCCACTCCCTAGGATCAATGATTTATTTGATTAATTACAAGGATCTAGCTGTTACTCAAAGATTGATTTGAGGTCAGGATATCATCAACTAAGAATAAAAGTAGATGATGTTCCTAAAACAGCATTTACAACACGTTATGGACATTTTGAGTTTACGGTGATGCCGTTCGATTTGACTAACGCACCAGTAGTGTTCATGGACCTCATGAACCGTGTGTGCAAGCCGTATCTCGATACATTTGTCATTATGTTTATTGAAGACATTTTATTTTACTCTAAAAGGAATGAAGAACACGAAAAACACCTGTGTTTGGTATTAGAGTTGCTCAAAGAGGAGCAATTATTCGCGAAATTTTTAAAGTGTAACTTTTGGTTATAGGATGTACAATTCATTTGTCACGTTGTGAGTACCAATGGGATTTAAGTTGATCCTGCAAATATAGAAACTGTCAAAAATTGAGAGACGCCTAATACCCCAACTCAGGTCTATCAATTTTTGGGTCTCGCCGGTTACTACCGAAGATTTATCGAAGATTTCTCCAAGATTGCACGACTACTGACCGTGTTAAGATATAAGAGAAATAAGTATGAATGGTCTGAATAGCAAGAGTCTGTGTTTAAGTTGTTAAGGCAGAAATGGACCACCGCACCAATTTATCATTACCCGATGGAAATAAAGACTATGTGATGTATTGCGACACCTCGCGACAAGGAATTGGATATGTGTTAATGCAACGGAACAAGGTTATTGCCTATGGATCTCGGCAATTGAAAGTTCAAGAACAGAACTATACAGCACAAGATCAGGAATTGGGAGCTGTAGTCTTCGCACTCAAGATGTGGAGACACTACCCGTATAGAACCAAGTGTACGGTCTTTACAGATCATAAGAGCCCGCAACACATCTTTGATAAAAAAAAACATCTCAAAATGAGACAGAGATGAATTTTTATGTTTGTGAAATTCATTATCATCAGGGTAAGACGAATGTGATGGCTGATGCCTTCAATAGAAAGGAGAGAGTTAAGCCTCTAAGGCTTCGAGCATTGAATGTGACTGTCCGTGCATATCGTACTTCACATATTCGTGATGCACAATTAGAGGTCTCTAAAGAAGAGAACATAGATGCTAAAATAATCAAAAGGTTGGATAAACTATTTGACATAAAAGAGGACGGGACCTGCTATATTGCTAGTTGCATTTGGGTACCGAAGTTTGGTGGGTTAAGAGAACTTTTGCTAGATGAGGCGCACAAGACATGATATTCAATTCAACCTGGAACTGATTAGATGTATCATGACCTAAGGAACTGTATTTGTGGCCTAACTTGAAGGCTAATATTGCTAGGTACGTTGGGAAATGCTTGACTTGCTCTAAAGTCAAGGTCGAACATCAAAAGCCGTCAGGATTATTCACACAACCAGAACTACCCAGTGGAAAAGGGAATGCGTCACGATGGACTTCATTACTAACGGTGGGCAGTTACGACACCATTTGGGTAATAGTTGATCTTCTCACAAAGTCTGCACATTTTCTGCCTAATAAAGAAACCGATAAGATGGAAGAGTTGGCACAAGTTTCTAAAAAGGAAGTTTTTTCCATACATGGAATACCTGTGTCTATTATCTTCGATCATGACAGTAGATTTACTTCTATATTATGGCAAACTTTACAAGAAGCATTGGGAACTCGCTTAGACTTGAGTACTGGGTATCACCCACAAACGGATGGTCAAAATGAATGGACTATCCAAACCTTAGAGGACATGTTGCGAGTGTGTGTTATTAATTTTGAGAACAGATGAGATAAACATCTACCGTTGGCAGAATTCTCGTACAACAACAGTTTCCATGTGAGTATTAAAGCTTCACTGTTTGAAGCACTTTATGGAAGAAAGTGTAGATCTCTTGTGTGTTGGAATGATGTAGGAGATAGACAATTTACTGGTCCTGAGATTATTCATGAAACAACTGAAAAATCATGCAGATTCGGGAGAGATTGAAAACAACCCGAAGTCGTCAAAAGAGCTATGATTACGTTAGAAGGCGACCGTTGGAATTTTGGGTTGGAGACAAGGTCATGTTTAAAGTATCACCTTGTAAAGGTGTGGTACGTTTGTAGAAATGATGCAAACTGAGTCCTAGGTATGTGGGACCGTTTGAGATAACCAAAAGAATTGGACCAGTGGCGTACTGATTAAAGCTACCACAAGAACTTTGCGAGATTCATGACACTTTCCATGTGTTGAACTTAAAGAAGTGTTTAGCCAATGAAGACATGGTGATTTCTCTAGAGGAGTTACACATTTATAGTGAGTTGCATTTCGTTGAGCAACCTGTTGAAATCATGGAAAGTGAGTTCGCACGGCTTAAACAGAGCAACATACCCATTGTTAAGCTTCAATGGAGCGCTCGTAGAGGACCAGAGTTCACATGGGAACGTGAAGACATATGAGACAAAAGTACCCACAACTGTTTTCAGACGAAACGTCTATAGCAGACATACACTGAAATTTCGAGATGAAATTTTGAATAACGGGTACGTGATGTAACAACCCTGCTTTTCCATTAATTTTTTGCTAAATACTTAACGTCCGTTACTTGAATTCTACTTTATATATATATATATATATATATATATATATATATATATATATATATATATATATATATATATATATATATATATATATATATATATATATATATATATATATATATATATATATATATATATATATCTTGTAGACATACTATTTTAATATGTATTACATATTCTATGATTACATGCTTCGGTTTAGAAATACTTAGAAAACGTGAGAAAACACTACGGTTAGTGAAAATCGGGAAAAACGTCATTTATGACTACCAAACATCTAACTACTGATTATAATGATAGCATTTATGAGTTTTGGATTACTTTATTTAATTAGGAGTTTCTTAGTTTTAAGATTCGAGAAATCTAATTACAACATTTGGTTTGCGTTTTGGGTAACACACTTAATGGTATGCCATAGAAATTATTTAGTGACTTGGAAGAGTCCCTGTTGGCCCATTTATTAATTCCTTGTAATTAGACTAAATCTAGGCCAAGCCCTAAAGTTGATTCAGTGAATTTTCTTTTTTTCTCTCCTCTCACTTATGACCGTCGCTTACCATCATCATCGTCACCTTCAACGTCACTTTCCAACCCCCATATCACCATCGAAAACTCTCATGATGGAAAAATTGATTACGAATTCGTGCTAGTCTTGCTCTCCTCTTCACATCCATCCGTTTAATTTCGTATTTAGGGTATGAACACGAAACCCTAACTTTTATTTTATGATTCTGTAAAATTTGTATGGAAATAAAATCTCATCTTTAGTGATGAAACTAGACATATTATGGAAGATTTTCTCATTGGTATGAACGTGTTTTGAATTTTTAAGAGCAAGTTATGCACTGTACAAAATTGTGTTTCTGAATTGGTGTCAATCTGAAAATTTCAACTTGGAGAAATAAAATGTACCAATTGGCTAAACCAATTGCTTATATTTCTTCAGAGATGATAGTTCAATATGTTAACTAAATTCTCCAAGTGCAATCGAAATCCTTTGACTTTTATGAATTATTATGAATATTTTGCTCTAACTGGAAATCCTAAAAATGTCGTTAAGTAATTTATTTATAACTTTTGTTCTTAAAATGCTTATATAGCATGTCAGACTTTGTAGAAAGCTAATTTGATAACCTACTGATCTGGAAACTTTGAAAATTTTTTGATATTTATTTTGGGAGATACGACTGATTGTTTAAGAAGGTTCATATCGTGTTTATCTGAAAAGGCTGAAAACTTTGAAAACGTGTATCTTTAACGTCGAAACATCGATACTTGACCACGAATAGGAAGTTTGACTTCTATGATTGACTTTTATACTAGTGTTGACTTTTTTTAAATATTATTGACTTTAGTTAACCTTCGCATCAATCTCGAGCAAAGGACTTACAATTACACTATGACCTGACTTAGCGTTATTAGAAACTTATTGACCAAATGTATCTCTAAGTTGAGTATGCGGGTCAAGGCTATACTACTTACATTTCATTTTGTTGAATACTTGCTTTGCGAACTATGGTCAAGGCTATACTACTTACATTTTATTTCGATAGTAGTAGTTAATTTTTGCGCTAGCTATTAAGTATGAACTTTAACGGGTAGGTACTACCCGAATTAAAAATTATAAAACGATAATATGAAGAAAAGGCTTTTATAAATAAGTTCATATTATGCTACGATATACTATTGACTACTCCTAATATTCTATATGATTAACTTAACTCTTTTGGCTATTTTTGAAGGAAATGACACCGACTACTCGATAGAACTTGAATATGAGCGAGGAAGAATTTCGTACTTTTCTTGCTGCAAACATAGCCGTAGTATAGGCGGCAATGCAAAACAACAATAATTATTCAGGGTCTAGCAGTGGAGCAAATTCCACAGGAAATCATGTAGGATGCTCCTACAAGGCTTTCACTGCCTGTAAACCCCTTGAGTTCGATGGAACCGAAGGACCAATCGGATTAAAACGGTGGACCGGGAAGGTTGAATTGGTGTTTGCCATAAGTAAGTGTGCTGAAGAAGACAGGGTAAAGTACACTACGCATACCTTCACAGGTAGTGCGTTAACATGGTGGAACACCTATCTCGAGCAGGTGGGATAAGATACTGCTTACGCACTACTGTGGTCAGCATTCAAACACATGATGAATGAGCAGTACTGTCCTAGAAACGAGGTCAATAAGCTCATGGCAGAGCTTAGAGAATTACGAACACAAGGATTCGATATTACCACATACGAATGACGAATCACGGAGTTATGCATATTGTGTCCAAGAGTGTTCGAAGATGAAGAGGAGCAGATCGACGCGTTTGTAAAAGGGTTACCAGAAAGGATTCAGGAGGATGTGAGTTCAAACGAGCCCACCTCCATACAAAAGGCAAGCCGAATGGCTCACAAACTCATAAATCAGATTGAGGGAAGAATTAAAGAGCAGGCGGACGAGGAGGCCAAAATGAAACAAGTCAAGAGGAAATGGGAAGAAAACAGTGACAAGGGTCACCAACACAACAATAGTAATTATCGCTTCAACAATCAACACAACAACCACAGCTATAATCGCACCATTTTTCGCAACAACAAACGCAACAACAACCATCCCAACAACAATAACAACCGCAGCAATAACAATCCTAACAACAATCTCAATAACAACAATGGCAACAGGAACGAGAAATATCCATGTATAAGGTGTGAAGAGTACCATCTGACTGGGTTCTGCATGACATTTTACACCAAGTGTAATAGAAATGGTCATGGTGCAGTGTGAAGTCTATGGACCAATAACTAACAGAATTAAAGAAACAAATAATGTCGGAACAAAAAATGCTGCCATTGTTTGTTATGGATGTGGAAAACTGGACCACTTTAATACTAATTACCCAGACCAATGGAATACTAATGGACAAGGCCGCGGAAGAGTCTTCAATATTAATGCGGCAGAAGCGTAGAAAAACCCGGAGCTTGTTACGGGTACGTTTCTTATTGACAATAAATCTGCTTATGTTTTATTTGATTCGGGTGCGGATAGAATCTATATGAGTAGAGATTTTTGTGCCAAATTAAGTTGTCAATTAACGCCTTTGGACAATAAATTTTTACTAGAATTAGCAAACGGTAAATTAATTACAGCAGATAAAATATGTCGGAATCGAGAAATTAAACTGATTGGCGAAACGTTTAAGATTAATTTAATACCAGTAGAGTTAGGGAGTTTTAATGTGATAATTGGTATGAACTGGTTGAAAAAGGAGAGAACAGAGGTCGTATGTTACAAAAATTTGATTCGCATTATGCGCGAAAAGGAAAAACCCTTAATGGTGTACGGAGAAAAGAGCAACGCGAAGTTAAATCTTATTAGTAACCTGAAGGCACAAAAGCTAATAAGAAAATGTTGCTATGCAGTTCTAGCACACGTCGAGAAAATCAATCCCGAAGAAAAGAACATCAATGATGTTCCTGTCGCAAAAGAATTTTCTGATGTATTTCCCAAAGAATTACCGGGACTACCTCCACACCGATCTGTTGAATTTCAAATAGATCTTGTACCAGGAGCTGCACCAATAGCTCGTGCTCCTTACAGACTCGCACCCAGCGAAATGAAGGAATTACAAAACCAATTACAAGAACTTTTAGAGCGTGGTTTCATTCAACCAAGCACATCACTGTGGGGAGCTCCTATTTTGTTTGTCAAAAATAAGGATGGTACATTCAGGTTATGTATCGACTATCGAGAGTTGAACAAACTTACCATCAAGAACCATTATCCACTACCGAGAATCGATGACTTATTTGATCAACTACAAGGCTCGTCAGTTTATTCGAAGATTGATCTATGTTATGGGTATCATCAAATGCGGGTGAAGGAGGATGATATTCCGAAGACTGCTTTTAGAACGCGTTACGGTCATTACGAGTTTATGGTTATGCCGTTTGGTTTGACTAAAGCACCAGCTGTGTTCATGGATCTCATGAACCGAGTGTGTGGACCATATCTTGAAAAGTTTGTCATTGTTTTCATCGATGACATACTTATTTACTCAAAGAATGATCAAGAGCACGAAGAACATTTGAGAAAAGTGCTAGAATTGTTGAGGAAAGAAAAACTGTACGCTAAGTTCTCAAAGTGTGCATTTTGGTTGAAAGAAGTTCAATTCCTCGGTCACGTAGTGAACAAAGAAGGTATTCAGTTTGATCCGTCAAAGATTAAAACCGTTGAAAAGTAGGAAACCCCGAAAACTCCGACGCACATACGCCAAATTTTAGGATTGGCTGGTTACTACAGAAGATTCATCCAAGATTTTTTCCAAAATAGCAAAACCCTTGACTGCATTAACGCATATAGGGAAGAAATTTGAATGGAAGGATGAGCAAGAGAAAGCATTTTAATTGTTGAAGAAAAAGCTAACTACGGCACCTATATTATCATTGCCTGAAAGGAATGATGATTTTGTGATATATTGTGACGTCTCAAAGCAAGGTCTCGGTTGTGTATTAATGCAACGAAAGAAGGTAATTGCTTATGCGTCTAGACAATTGAAGATTCATGAGCGGAATTATACGACTCACGATTTGGAATTGGGCGCTGTTGTTTTTGCATTAAAGATATGGAGGCACTACCTATATGGGGTCAAATGCACCATATATACTGACCACAAAAGTCTTCAACATATATTTAATCAAAAACAATTGAACATGAGGCAATGTAGGTGGATTGAGCTGTTAAATGATTACGACTTTGAGATTCGTTACCACCCGGGGAAGGCAAATGTGGTAGCCGATGCCTTGAGTAGAAATGACAGGGAACCTATTCGAGTAAAAGCTATGAATATACAACTCGAATAAAGGAGGCGGAACAAGGAGTTTTGAAAGAAGGAATTTGAAGAATGAAATACCCAAAGGATCGGAGAAACATCTTAATATTCGGGAAGACGGAACCCGGTACATGGCTGAAAGAATTTGGGTACCAAAGTTTGGAGATGTGAGGGAACTGGTACTTAGGGAGGCACATAAAACCGAATATTCAATGCATCCTGGAGCTGGAAAGATGTACCAAGATCTCAAGAAACACTTTTGGTGGCTGGGTATGAAGGCTGATATCGCTACATACGTAGGGGAATGTTTGACTTGTTCTAAAGTCAAAGCTGAATATCAGAAACCATCATGTCTACTTTAACAACTAGAAATCCCGGAATAGAAATGGGAAAACATTACCATGGATTTCATTACTAAATTTCCAAGGACTGCAAGTGGTTATGATACAATTTGGGTAATAGTCGATCGTCTTACCAAGTTAGCACACTTTCTACCAATGAGGGAAGATGATAAAATGAAGAAGTTGGCACGACTATACTTGAAAGAAGTCGTCTCCAGACATGGAATACCATTCTATATTATCTCCGATAGGGATGGCAGATTTGCTTCAAGATTTTGGCAGACGTTACAACAAGCATTGGGGACTCATCTAGACATGAGTACTGCCTATCATCCACAAACTAATGGGCAAAGTGAAAGGACGATACAGACACTTGAAGACATGCTACAAGCATGTGTTATTGATTTTGGAAATGGTTGGGATCGACATCTACTGTTAGCAGAATTTTCCTACAACAACAGTTAGAACTCGAGTATTGAGGCGGCACCGTTCGAGGCACTTTCTGGTAGAAAGTGCAGGTCTCCGATTTGTTGGAGCGAGGTGGGGGATAAATAAATTACGGGTCTGGAAATAATCCAAGAAACTACCGAGAAAATCATTCAAATTCAACAACGGCTGAAAATCGCACAGAATCGGCAAAAGAACTACGTGGACATTAGAAGAAAAGATTTAGAATTTGAAATTGGTGACATGGTCATGCTTAAGGTATCACCTTGGAAAGGCGTTGTTCGTTTTGGAAAACGGGGAAAACTAAACCCGAGATACATTGGACTATTCAAGATTATTGATCGTGTCGGACCGGTAGCTTATCGACTTGAATTACCGCAACAATTAGCTGGCGTACATAATACCTTCCACATCTTGAATTTAAAGAAATGCTTAGCTAAGGAAGATCTCACAATTCCGTTAGACGGAATTAAGATCAATGAAAAACTACAATTCATTGAAGAACCCGTCGAAATAATGGATCGTGAGGTTAAAGGACTTAAGCAAAACAAAATACCAATCGTTAAGGTTCGATGGAATGCTCGTAGAGGACCTGAGTTCACCTGGGAGTGTGAAGATCAGATGAAGCATAAATACCCGCACTTATTTCCAGAAGAAGAGACAACACCTACAACAGCTTAAAATTTCGGGACAAAATTTATTTAACGGGTAGGTACTGTCATAACCCGGATTTTTCCATGATTATATATTATATGAGATTAATATTTGCATGAATAAATGTTTCCAACATGTTAAGAAATCAAACTTGTCAGGACTTGATTAATTGAAACGGTTTTTATGTAAACGTTTGACCACCCAGTTTGTCCGATGATTCACGAACGTTATAACTAGTAAATGAAATGATAATATATATATATATATATATATATATGTTTAACATGATATGATGGTAGTTAAGTATCTCATTATGTATATTAACAATGAACTATATATATAAAACGAGACTACTAACTAAAGGAATTCAAAACGATATCTATATGTAACGATTATCGTTGTAATAACGTCTTAATATTTATATATCGTATTAAGATATATTAACACACTATGTTATCATGATAACATAACAATTTAACATCTCATTAGATATAATAACCATGGGTTAATTATATTTAACGATATCATTAACTTCAAGATTTCAAAACAACGCATGCATGTAACGACTAACGATGATTTAACGACTCCATTAAAATGTATATATATGTAGTGTATCTATATGTATCAATATACATTTTAAGGACTTCAAGACATATATAAAAACATTCATACTTAACAAAAATGGTTAAGATTACATTCCCATTCGTTTTCATCAACAATTCTACTCGTATTCATTCAGTATTCGTACTCGTATTATACCCAGATTTTAGATGTACATACTATTGGTATATACACTTCAATGATCAGCTCTTAGCAACCTTAATGAGTCATCAAGACATGTGGAAACCATCATTTGGCAGCAAGCATGAAATATCTAACAAAAATACAAACTAATGGAGACTATATGTGTACTCCTAAATCACGTTTTCCATCACTCATCACAAACACATTTTAATTCCAACTTTTATGCATCAAACACATCTCTATCAAGTTCTCTCTTCATGTTCTAAGTGTTCTTCATCATCTTCATCAAAATCTACATCAATCTAGCTCATAAATTCATACATAAATCAACTTACAAAACAACTACTCAAGAACACTTCAAGAACACTTTCAAGTTTACTAGATTACTTCCAAGCTTTCAAATCCATTCCAAGCAATCATCTAAGATCAAGAAACCTTTGTTATTTACAGTAGGTTATCTTTCTAATTCAAGGTAATATTCATATCCAAACTTTGATTCGATTTCTATAACTATAAATATCTTAATTCAAGTAGTAATCTTACTTGAACTTATTTTCGTGTCATGATTCTACTTCAAGAATTCCAAGCCATCAAAGATCCATTCAAGCTCAAGATCATTTCTTGTTATTTCCAATAGGTTTACCTACTATACTTGAGGTATAATGATGTTCATAACATCGTTCGATTCATACTTATATAACTATCTTATTCGAAGAATATAACTTGTAATCACTAGAACATAGTTTAGTTAATTCTAAACTTGTTCGCAAACAAAGTTAATCCTTCTAACTTAACTTTTAAAATCAACTAAACACATGTTCTATATCTATATGATATGCTAACTTAATGATTTAAAACTTGGAAACACGAAGAACACTGTAAAACCGGACATACGCCGTCGTAGTAAAACCGGGGCTATTTTGGGTTGGATAATTAAAAACTATGATAATCTTCGATTTAAAAGTTGTTATTCTGGGAAAATGAAATTTCATATGAACATGAAACTATATCCAAAAATGATGGTTAAACTCAAAGTAGAAGTATGTTTTTCAAAATGGTCATCAAGATGTCGTTCTTTCGACGGAAATGACTACCTATTTTAAAAATGACTTGTAACATGTAACTCCGCCTATAAACCATCACTTTTTCTATTTAGTTTCATAAATTTTAGTTCAATACGAAACCATAGCAATTTGATTCACCCAAAACGGATTTATAATGAAGAAATTATAGGTAAAACAAAATTGGATAAAATTACTAGTTTTAGCTACGAAATTTTTTATAACAAATCTATACTAACTATATCTTAGCTAACTTTCTTGTATTATACATGTCTTGATAGACCATAGACACGTATACAATATTTTGACATATCATATTGACATCATCTATATATATATTTTGAATAACCCATAAGACACTATATGCGGTAATGCTCGAGTTAGCATATAATGGGTCGAGGTTAATTCTAAAATAATATATATACCATGGGTTGTGATCGAGTCTGAGACATGTGAAATGTCCCGTTCTTATTGATTAAAAACGTTCCATATTAATTGATTTCGTTGCGAGGTTTTGACCTCTATATGAGACGTTTTTCAAAGACTGCATTCATTTTTAAAACAAACCATAACCTTTATTTCATAGATAAAGGTTTTAAAAAACTTTACGTAGATTATCAAATAATGATAATCTAAAATATCCTGTTTACACACGACCATTACATAATGGTTTACAATACAAATATGTTACAACAAAATAAGTTTCTTGAATGCAGTTTTTACACAATATCATACAAGCATGGACTCCAAATCTTGTCCTTATTTAAGTATGCGACAGCGGAAGCTCTTAATAATCACCTGAGAATAAACATGCTTAAAACGTCAACAAAAATGTTGGTGAGTTATAGGTTTAACCTATATATATCAAATCGTAACAATAGACCACAAGATTTCATATTTCAATACACATCCCATACATAGAGATAAAAATCATTCATATGGTGAACACCTGGTAACCGACAATAACAAGATGCATATATAAGAATATCCCCATCATTCCGGGACACCCTTCGGATATGATATAAATTTCGAAGTACTAAAGCATCCGGTACTTTGGATGGGGTTTGTTAGGCCCAATAGATCTATCTTTAGGATTCGCGTCAATTAGGGTGTCTATTCCCTAATTCTTAGATTACCAGACTTAATAAAAAGGGGCATATTCGATTTCGATAATTCAACCATAGAATGTAGTTTCACGTACTTGTGTCTATTTTGTAAATCATTTATAAAACCTGCATGTATTCTCATCCCAAAAATATTAGATTTTAAAAGTGGGACTATAACTCACTTTCACAGATTTTTACTTCGTCGGGAAGTAAGACTTGGCCACTGGTTGATTCACAAACCTATAACAATATATACATATATATCAAAGTATGTTCAAAATATATTTACAACACTTTTAATATATTTTGATGTTTTAAGTTTATTAAGTCAGCTGTCCTCGTTAGTAACCTACAACTAGTTGTCCACAGTTAGATGTACATAAATAAATCGATAAATATTATCTTGAATCAATCCACGACCCAGTGTATACGTATCTCAGTATTGATCACAACTCAAACTATATATATTTTGGAATCAACCTCAACCCTGTATAGCTAACTCCAACATTCACATATAGAGTGTCTATGTTTGTTCCGAAATATATATAGATGTGTCGACATGATAGGTCGAAACATTGTATACGTGTCTATGGTATCTCAAGATTACATAATATATAATACAAGTTGATTAAGTTATGGTTGGAATAGATTTGTTACCAATTTTCACGTAGCTAAAATGAGAAAAATTATCCAATCTTGTTTTACCCATAACTTCTTCATTTTAAATCCGTTTTGAGTGAATCAAATTGCTATGGTTTCATATTGAACTCTATTTTATGAATCTAAACAAAAAAAGTATAGGTTTCTAGTCGGAAAAATAAGTTACAAGTCGTTTTTGTAAAGGTAGTCATTTCAGTCGAAAGAACGACGTCTAGATGACCATTTTAGAAAACATACTTCCACTTTGAGTTTAACCATAATTTTTGGATATAGTTTCATGTTCATAATAAAAATCATTTTCTTAGAATAACAACTTTTAAATCAAAGTTTATCATAGTTTTTAATTAACTAACCCAAAACAGCCCGCGGTGTTACTACGACGGCGTAAATCCGGTTTTACGGTGTTTTTCGTGTTTCCAGGTTTTAAATCATTAAGTTAGCATATCATATAGATATAGAACATGTGTTTAGTTGATTTTAAAAGTCAAGTTAGAAGGATTAACTTTTGTTTGCGAACAAGCTTAGAATTAACTAAACTATGTTCTAGTGATTACAAGTTTAAACCTTCGAATAAGATAGCTTTATATGTATGAATCGAATGATGTTATGAATATCATTACTACCTTAATTTCCTTGGATAAACCTACTGGAAAAGAGAAAAATGGATCTAGCTTCAATGGATCCTTGGATGGCTCGAAGTTCTTGAAGCAGAATCATGACACGAAAACAAGTTCAAGTAAGATCATCACTTGAAATAAGATTGTTATAGTTATAGAAATTGAACCAAAGTTTGAATATGATTATTACCTTGTATTAGAATGATAACCTACTGTAAGAAACAAAGATTTCTTGAGGTTGGATGATCACCTTACAAGATTGGAAGTGAGCTAGCAAACTTGAAAGTATTCTTGATTTTATGAAACTAGAACTTTTGGAATTTATGAAGAACACTTAGAACTTGAAGATAGAACTTGAGAGAGTTCAATTAGATGAAGAAAATTGAAGAATGAAAGTGTTTGTAGGTGTTTTTGGTCGTTGGTGTATGGATTAGATATAAAGGATATGTTATTTTGTTTTCATGTAAATAAGTCATGAATGATTACTCATATTTTTGTAATTTTATGAGATATTTCATGCTAGTTGCCAAATGATGGTTCCCACATGTGTTAGGTGACTCACATGGGCTGCTAAGAGCTGATCATTGGAGTGTATATACCAATAGTACATACATCTAAAAGCTGTGTATTGTACGAGTACGAATACGGGTGCATACGAGTAGAATTGTTGATGAAACTGAACGAGGATGTAATTGTAAGCATTTTTGTTAAGTAGAAGTATTTTGATAAGTGTATTGAAGTCTTTCAAAAGTGTATAAATACATATTAAAACACTACATGTATATAAATTTTAACTGAGTCGTTAAGTCATCGTTAGTCGTTACATGTAAGTGTTGTTTTGAAACCTTTAGGTTAACGATCTTGTTAAATGTTGTTAACCCAATGTTTATAATATCCAAAGAGATTTTAAATTATTATATTATCATGATATTATGATGTACGAATATCTCTTAATATGATATATATACATTAAATGTGGTTACAACGATAAACGTTACATATATGTCTCGTTTCAAAATCATTAAGTTAGTAGTCTTGTTTTTACATATGTAGTTCATTGTTAATATACTTAATGATATGTTTAATTATCATAATATAATGTTAACTATATATATAACCATATATATGTCATCATATAGTTTTTACAAGTTTTAACGTTCGTGAATCACCGGTCAACTTGGGTGGTCAATTGTCTATATGAAACCTATTTCAATTAATCAAGTCTTAACAAGTTTGATTGCTTAACATGTTGGAAACATTTAATCATGTAAATATCAATCCCAATTAATATATATAAACATGGAAAAGTTCGGGTCACTACAGTACCTACCCGTTAAATAAATTTCGTCCCGAAATTTTAAGCTGTTGAAGGTGTTGACGAATCTTCTGGAAATAGATGCGGGTATTTCTTCTTCAT
Organism: Rutidosis leptorrhynchoides; assembly: GCF_046630445.1. Lineage (NCBI taxonomy): Eukaryota > Viridiplantae > Streptophyta > Magnoliopsida > Asterales > Asteraceae > Rutidosis > Rutidosis leptorrhynchoides. The sequence goes on along the minus strand of NC_092333.1, from coordinate 473,745,601 downwards.
CTGATCTTCACGCTCCCAGGTGAACTCGGGTCCTCTACGAGCATTCCATCGAACCTTAACAATTGGTATCTTGTTTTGCTTAAGTCTTTTAACCTCACGATCCATTATTTCGACGGGTTCTTCGATGAATTGAAGTTTTTCGTTGATTTGGATTTCATCTAACGGAATAGTGAGATCTTCTTTAGCAAAACATTTCTTTAAATTCGAGACGTGGAAAGTGTTATGTACAGCCGCGAGTTGTTGAGGTAACTCTAGTCGGTAAGCTACTGGTCCGACACGATCAATAATCTTGAATGGTCCAATATACCTTGGATTTAATTTCCCTCGTTTACCAAATCGAACAACGCCTTTCCAAGGTGAAACTTTAAGCATGACCATCTCTCCAATTTCAAATTCTATATCTTTTCTTTTAATGTCAGCGTAGCTCTTTTGTCGACTTTGGGCGGTTTTCAACCGTTGTTGAATTTGGATGATCTTCTCGGTAGTTTCTTGTATAATCTCCGGACCCGTAATCTGTCTATCCCCCACTTCACTCCAAAAAAATTGGAGACCTGCACTTTCTACCATAAAGTGCTTCAAACGGCGCCATCTCAATGCTTGAATGGTAGCTGTTGTTGTAGGAAAATTCTGCTAACGGTAGATGTCGATCCCAACTGTTTCCGAAATCAATAACACATGCTCGTAGCATGTCTTCAAGCGTTTGTATCGTCCTTTCGCTCTGCCCATCAGTTTGTGGATGATAGGCAGTACTCATGTCTAGACGAGTTCCTAATGCTTGCTGTAATGTCTGCCAGAATCTTGAAATAAATCTGCCATCCCTATCAGAGATAATAGAGATTGGTATTCCATGTCTGGAGATGACTTCCTTCAAATACAGTCGTGCTAACTTCTCCATCTTGTCATCTTCTCTTATTGGTAGGAAGTGTGCTGATTTGGTGAGACGATCAACTATTACCCAAATAGTATCAAAACCACTTGCAGTCCTTGGCAATTTAGTGATGAAATCCATGGTAATGTTTTCCCATTTCCATTCCGGGATTTCGGGTTGTTGAAGTAGACCTGATGGTTTCTGATGCTCAGCTTTGACCTTAGAACACGTCAAACATTCTCCTACGTATTTAGCAACATCGGCTTTCATACCCGGCCACCAAAAATGTTTCTTGAGATCCTTGTACATCTTCCCCGTTCCAGGATGTATTGAGTATCTGGTTTTATGAGCTTCTCTAAGTACCATTTCTCTCATATCTCCAAATTCTGGTACCCAAATCCTTTCAGCCCTATACCGGGTTCCGTCTTCCCGAATATTAAGATGCTTCTCCGATCCTTTGGGTATTTCATCCTTTAAATTTCCCTCTTTTAAAACTCCTTGTTGCGCCTCCTTTATTTGAGTAGTAATGTTATTATGAATCATTATATTCATAGATTTTACTCGAATGGGTTCTCTGTCCTTCCTGCTCAAGGCATCGGCTACCACATTTACCTTCCCCGGATGGTAACGAATCTCAAAGTCGTAATCATTCAATAATTCAATCCACCTACGCTGCCTCATATTCAGTTGTTTCTGATTAAATATGTGTTGAAGACTTTTGTGGTCGGTATATATAATACTTTTGACCCCATATAAGTAGTGCCTCCAAGTCTTTAATGCAAAAACAACCGCGCCTAATTCCAAATCATGCGTCGTATAATTTTGTTCGTGAATCTTCAATTGTCTAGACGCATATGCAATCACCTTCATTCGTTGCATTAATACACAACCGAGACCTTGCTTTGATGCATCACAATAAATCACAAAATCATCATTCCCTTCAGGCAATGACAATATAGGTGCCGTAGTTAGCTTTTTCTTCAATAACTGAAACGCTTTCTCTTGTTCATCATTCCATTCAAATTTCTTCCCTTTATGCGTTAATGCAGTCAAGGGTTTTGCTATTCTGGAAAAGTCTTGGATGAACCTTCTGTAGTAACCAGCTAGTCCTAAAAACTGGCGTATGTGTTTCGGAGTTTTCGGGGTTTCCCACTTTTCAACAGTTTCTATCTTTGCCGGATCCACCTTAATACCTTCTTTGTTCACTATGTGACCGAGGAATTGAACTTCTTCCAACCAAAATGCACACTTTGAAAACTTAGCGTACAATTCTTCCTTCCTCAATACTTCTAACACCTTTCTCAAATGTTCACCGTGTTCTTGGTCATTCTTTGAGTAAATAAGTATGTCATCAATGAAAACAATGACAAACTTGTCAAGGTATGGTCCACACACTCGGTTCATAAGGTCCATGAACACAGCTGGTGCATTAGTTAAACCAAACGGCATGACCATAAACTCATAATGACCGTAACGTGTTCTGAAAGCAGTCTTTGGAATATCATCTTCTTTCACCCGCATTTGATGATACCCGGAACGTAAGTCAATCTTTGAATAAACAGACGAGCCTTGTAGTTGATCAAATAAGTCGTCGATTCTCGGTAGTGGGTAGCGGTTCTTGATGGTAAGTTTGTTCAACTCTCGGTAGTCGATACACAACCTGAATGTACCATCTTTCTTCTTGACAAACAAAACAGGAGCTCCCCACGGTGATGTGCTTGGTCGAATGAAACCACGCTCTAAAAGTTCTTGTAATTGGCTTTGCAGTTCTTTCATCTCGCTGGGTGCGAGTCTGTAAGGAGCACGAGCTATTGGTGCAGCTCCTGGTACAAGATCTATTTGAAATTCAACAGATCGATGTGGGGGTAATCCCGGTAATTCTTTCGGAAATACATCGGGAAATTCTTTTGCAATGGGAACATCATTGATGCTCTTTTCTTCAGTTTGTACTTTCTCGACGTGTGCTAGAACAGCATAGCAACCTTTTCTTATTAGTTTTTGTGCCTTCAAATTACTAATAAGATGTAGCTTCGTGTTGCCCTTTTCTCCGTACACCATTAAGGGTTTTCCTTTTTCTCGTATAATGCGAATTGTATTTTTGTAACAAACGATCTCCGCTTTCACTTCTTTCAACCAGTCCATACCGATTATCACATCAAAACTCCCTAACTCTACTGGTATCAAATCAATCTTAAATGTTTCGCTAACCAGTTTAATTTCTCGATTCCGACATATATTATCTGCTGAAATTAATTTACCATTTGCTAATTCGAGTAAAAATTTACTATCCAAAGGCGTCAATGGACAACTTAATTTAGAACAAAAATCTCTACTAATATAGCTTCTATCCGCACCCGAATCAAATAAAACGTAAGCAGATTTATTGTCAATAAGAAACGTACCCGTAACAAGCTCCGGGTCTTCCTGTGCCTCTACCGCATTAATATTGAAAACTCTTCCACGGCCTTGTCCATTCGTGTTCTCCTGGTTCGGGCAATTTCTAATAATGTGGCCTGGTTTTCCACATTTATAACAAACTACATTGGCATAACTTGCTCCGACACTACTTGCTCCGCCATTACTCGTTCTGACACCATTTGTTCCTTTCGTTCTATTAACCCCTGGTCCGTAGACCTCACACTTCGCCGCGCTATGACCATTTCTTTTACACTTGTTGCAAAATTTGGTGCAGAACCCCGAGTGATTCTTTTCACACCTTTGGCATAGCTGCTTCTGATTGTTGTTGTTGTTGCGGTTATTATTGTTGTTGGGATGATTGTTGTAATTGCTGTTGTTGTTGTTGTTGTTGTTGTTGTTGGGCCGTTTGTTGTAGTTGCGATTGATGTTGCGATTGTTGGGATAATTGTTGCGATTATTGTTGTAATTGCTGTTGTTGTTGTATTGGTGATTCTTATCACCGTTTTCCTCCCACTTTCTTTTGACTTGCTTCACATTGGCCTCTTCAGCAGTCTGTTCTTTAATTCTTTCTTCAATCTGGTTCACTAGTTTGTGAGCCATTCTACATGCCTGTTGTATGGAGGCGGGCTCGTGAGAACTTATATCTTCTTGGATTCTTTCCGGTAATCCTTTCACAAACGCGTCGATCTTCTCTTCCTCATCTTCGAATGCTCCCGGACACAATAGGCACAATTCTGTGAATCGTCTTTCGTACGTGGTAATATCAAATCCTTGGGTTCGTAACCCTCTAAGTTCTGTCTTGAGCTTATTGACCTCGGTTCTGGGACGGTACTTCTCGTTCATCAAGTGCTTGAATGCTGACCACGGTAGTGCGTACGCATCATCTTGTCCCACTTGCTCTAGATAGGTATTCCACCATGTTAACGCAGAACCTGTGAAGGTATGCGTAGCGTACTTCACTTTGTCCTCTTCAGTACACTTACTTATGGCAAACACCGATTCAACCTTCTCGGTCCACCGTTTCAATCCGATCGGTCCTTCGGTTCCATCAAATTCTAAAGGTTTGCAGGCAGTGAATTCTTTGTAGGTGCATCCTACACGATTTCCTGTACTGCTAGATCCAAGGTTATTGTTGGTATGTAGCGCAGCCTGTACTGCGGCTATGTTTGAAGCTAGAAAAGTACGGAATTCCTCTTCATTCATATTCACGGTGTGTCGAGTAGTCGGTGCCATTTCCTTCAAAATAGTTAAATGGAACAAGTTAATCATACAGAATATTAAGAGTAGTTAATAGTATTTCGTAGCATAATATGAACTCATTTATAAAAGCTTTTTCTTCATATTAGCGTTTTATAAGTTTAAATTCGGGTAGTACCTACCCGTTAAGTTCATACTTAGTAGCTAATATACAATTCAACTACTACAATTCTATATGAAAAACTGATTATAAAAATATTTCGTGTTCAAACTTTTATACAATATTTTACAAACTTACAATACCGCTTATTTTACATAAAGCATGAAATATAGCACACAATAACTTTGATACAATATAGTTGTGAAGACAATTCTAGCTAGTACACAAGTCGTTCAGCAAAGGCAATAAAGACACGTAATTCATACGTCCAGAAACAAGTCATGCATTCTGGTTTTACTAGGACTACTTCCCATCCTTGGTCTTGTGCAACATAACCGTTATGGCCGTTGATAAGACAGCGTGTTGTAACATCATCAAAGGGACGAGGGTTACGTAATGTCCAACAGTCCCGTAATAATCTAAAAACCTCATTTCTTACCCCAATTACCGACTCCGTCACTTGTGGAAACGTTTTGTTTAATAGTTGTAGCCCGATGTTCTTGTTCTCACTTTGGTGAGAAGCGAACATTACTAATCCGTAAGCATAACATGCTACTTTATGTTGCATGTTAGCCGCTTTTTCTAAATCACGAAGTCCAATATTCGGATATATTGAGTCAAAATAATTTCTTAACCCGTTGCGTAAAATAGCATTTGGGTTCCCCGCAATATATGCGTCAAAGTAAACACATCGTAACTTATGGGTTTCCCAATGTGATATCCCCCATCTTTCAAACGAAAGTCTCTTATAAACCAAGACATTCTTGGAATGTTCTTCGAATGTCTTACAAACTGATCTCGCCTTAAATAGTTGTGCCGAAGAATTCTGGCCGACTCTAGACAAGATTTCATCAATCATGTCTCCGGGTAGGTCTCTTAAAATATTGGGTTGTCTATCCATTTTGTGTTTTTAAACTGTAAAATAGACAAGAGTTAGATTCATAAAAAAATACTTATTAATACAAGCAATTTTTACATATATCATAAAGCATAAGAACACTATATTACATATATTACACCACACGAATACAACTATCTTATTCCGACTTGCTCGTTTCTTCTTCTTCGGTTTTGGTTCGTTTTGCCAAGTTTCTAGGGATATATGATGTTCCCCTAATACGAGCCGTCGTTGTCCACATTGGTTTAGAAAAACCTGGTGGTTTAGAGGTTCCCGGGTCATTGTTACAACTTAAGGACTTCGGGGGTTGACGATACATATAAAGTTCATCGGGATTGGAATTAGATTTCTCTATTTTTATGCCCTTTCCCTTATTATTTTCTTTTGCCTTTTTAAATTCAGTTGGGGTAATTTCTATAACATCATCGGAATTCTCGTCGGAATCCGATTCATCGGAGAATTGGTAATCCTCCCAATATTTTGCTTCCTTGGCGGAAACACCATTGACCATAATTAACTTTGGTCGGTTGGTTGAGGATTTTCTTTTAATTAACCGTTTTATTATTTCCCCCACCGGTTCTATTTCTTCATCCGGTTCCGATTCTTCTTCCGGTTCCGATTCTTCTTCCGGTTCCGACTCTTCTTCCGGTTCCTCTTCGGGAACTTGTGAATCAGTCCACAAATCATTCCAATTTACATTTGACTCTTCATTATTATTAGGTGAGTCAATGGGACTTGTTCTAGAGGTAGACATCTATCACATAATATCAAACACGTTAAGAGATTAATATATCACATAATATTCATATGTTAAAAATATATAGTTTCCAACAAAAATGTTAAGCAATCATTTTTAAAGAAAACACGGTCGAAGTCCAGACTCACTAATGCATCCTAACAAACTCGATAAGACACACTAATGCAAATTTTCTGGTTCTCTAAGACCAACGCTCTGATACCAACTGAAATGTCCCGTTCTTATTGATTAAAAACGTTCCATATTAATTGATTTCGTTGCGAGGTTTTGACCTCTATATGAGACGTTTTTCAAAGACTGCATTCATTTTTAAAACAAACCATAACCTTTATTTCATAGATAAAGGTTTTAAAAAACTTTACGTAGATTATCAAATAATGATAATCTAAAATATCATGTTTACACACGACCATTACATAATGGTTTACAATACAAATATGTTACAACAAAATAAGTTTCTTGAATGCAGTTTTTACACAATATCATACAAGCATGGACTCCAAATCTTGTCCTTATTTAAGTATGCGACAGCGGAAGCTCTTAATAATCACCTGAGAATAAACATGCTTAAAACGTCAACAAAAATGTTGGTGAGTTATTGGTTTAACCTATATATATCAAATCGTAACAATAGACCACAAGATTTCATATTTCAATACACATCCCATACATAGAGATAAAAATCATTCATATGGTGAACACCTGGTAACCGACAATAACAAGATGCATATATAAGAATATCCCCATCATTCCGGGACACCCTTCGGATATGATATAAATTTCGAAGTACTAAAGCATCCGGTACTTTGGATGGGGTTTGTTAGGCCCAATAGATCTATCTTTAGGATTCGCGTCAATTAGGGTGTCTGTTCCCTAATTCTTAGATTACCAGACTTAATAAAAAGGGGCATATTCGATTTCGATAATTCAACCATAGAATGTAGTTTCACGTACTTGTGTCTATTTTGTAAATCATTTATAAAACCTGCATGTATTCTCATCCCAAAAATATTAGATTTTAAAAGTGGGACTATAACTCACTTTCACAGATTTTTACTTCGTCGGGAAGTAAGACTTGGCCACTGGTTGATTCACGAACCTATAACAATATATACATATATATCAAAGTATGTTCAAAATATATTTACAACACTTTTAATATATTTTGATGTTTTAAGTTTATTAAGTCAGCTGTCCTCGTTAGTAACCTACAACTAGTTGTCCACAGTTAGATGTACATAAATAAATCGATAAATATTATCTTGAATCAATCCACGACCCAGTGTATACGTATCTCAGTATTGATCACAACTCAAACTATATATATTTTGGAATCAACCTCAACCCTGTATAGCTAACTCCAACATTCACATATAGAGTGTCTATGTTTGTTCCGAAATATATATAGATGTGTCGACATGATAGGTCGAAACATTGTATACGTGTCTATGGTATCTCAAGATTACATAATATATAATACAAGTTGATTAAGTTATGGTTGGAATAGATTTGTTACCAATTTTCACGTAGCTAAAATGAGAAAAATTATCCAATCTTGTTTTACCCATAACTTCTTCATTTTAAATCCGTTTTGAGTGAATCAAATTGCTATGGTTTCATATTGAACTCTATTTTATGAATCTAAACAAAAAAAGTATAGGTTTCTAGTCGGAAAAATAAGTTACAAGTCGTTTTTGTAAAGGTAGTCATTTCAGTCGAAAGAACGACGTCTAGATGACCATTTTAGAAAACATACTTCCACTTTGAGTTTAACCATAATTTTTGGATATAGTTTCATGTTCATAATAAAAATCATTTTCTCAGAATAACAACTTTTAAATCAAAGTTTATCATAGTTTTTAATTAACTAACCCAAAACAGCCCGCGGTGTTACTACGACGGCGTAAATCCGGTTTTACGGTGTTTTTCGTGTTTCCAGGTTTTAAATCATTAAGTTAGCATATCATATAGATATAGAACATGTGTTTAGTTGATTTTAAAAGTCAAGTTAGAAGGATTAACTTTTGTTTGCGAACAAGCTTAGAATTAACTAAACTATGTTCTAGTGATTACAAGTTTAAACCTTCGAATAAGATAGCTTTATATGTATGAATCGAATGATGTTATGAACATCATTACTACCTTAATTTCCTTGGATAAACCTACTGGAAAAGAGAAAAATGGATCTAGCTTCAATGGATCCTTGGATGGCTCGAAGTTCTTGAAGCAGAATCATGACACGAAAACAAGTTCAAGTAAGATCATCACTTGAAATAAGATTGTTATAGTTATAGAAATTGAACCAAAGTTTGAATATGATTATTACCTTGTATTAGAATGATAACCTACTGTAAGAAACAAAGATTTCTTGAGGTTGGATGATCACCTTACAAGATTGGAAGTGAGCTAGCAAACTTGAAAGTATTCTTGATTTTATGAAACTAGAACTTTTGGAATTTATGAAGAACACTTAGAACTTGAAGATAGAACTTGAGAGAGTTCAATTAGATGAAGAAAATTGAAGAATGAAAGTGTTTGTAGGTGTTTTTGGTCGTTGGTGTATGGATTAGATATAAAGGATATGTTATTTTGTTTTCATGTAAATAAGTCATGAATGATTACTCATATTTTTGTAATTTTATGAGATATTTCATGCTAGTTGCCAAATGATGGTTCCCACATGTGTTAGGTGACTCACATGGGCTGCTAAGAGCTGATCATTGGAGTGTATATACCAATAGTACATACATCTAAAAGCTGTGTATTGTACGAGTACGAATACGGGTGCATACGAGTAGAATTGTTGATGAAACTGAACGAGGATGTAATTGTAAGCATTTTTGTTAAGTAGAAGTATTTTGATAAGTGTATTGAAGTCTTTCAAAAGTGTATAAATACATATTAAAACACTACATGTATATAAATTTTAACTGAGTCGTTAAGTCATCGTTAGTCGTTACATGTAAGTGTTGTTTTGAAACCTTTAGGTTAACGATCTTGTTAAATGTTGTTAACCCAATGTTTATAATATCCAAAGAGATTTTAAATTATTATATTATCATGATATTATGATGTACGAATATCTCTTAATATGATATATATACATTAAATGTGGTTACAACGATAAACGTTACATATATGTCTCGTTTCAAAATCATTAAGTTAGTAGTCTTGTTTTTACATATGTAGTTCATTGTTAATATACTTAATGATATGTTTAATTATCATAATATAATGTTAACTATATATATAACCATATATATGTCATCATATAGTTTTTACAAGTTTTAACGTTCGTGAATCACCGGTCAACTTAGGTGGTCAATTGTCTATATGAAACCTATTTCAATTAATCAAGTCTTAACAAGTTTGATTGCTTAACATGTTGGAAACATTTAATCATGTAAATATCAATCCCAATTAATATATATAAACATGGAAAAGTTCGGGTCACTACAACATGTATACAATGGGTCGTGGATTGATTCGAGATAATATGTATAATATGGGTCTTGAAAATATTATGACAATATACTATTTCGACTTATTTATGTACTACTAACTTTGGACTACTAATTGTGTACTACTAACTGTGGACTACTAATTGTGGACTACTAACGTTGGACTGCTAACTTAAATCGTCAATATGGAAATAAAATATGATGTGAAAGTATTTCTATCATACTTTAATATATTTATATATTTGTTATAGGTTCGTGAATCGACCAGTGGCCAAGTCTTATTTTTCGACGAATTGAGAATCCGTGAAAGTGAGTTATAGTTCCACTTTTAAAATCTAATATTTTTGGGATGAGAATACATGCAATTTTATAAATGTTTTAAAAAATAGACACAAGTAATCGAAACTACATTCTATGTTGGATTATCGAACCGAATATGCCCCTTTTTAGCTTTATAACCTAAGAATTAGGGAACAGTACCCCTAATTGACGCGAATCCTAAAGATAGATCTATCGGGCCCAACAAGCCCCATCCGGGTTACGGATGTTTTAGTACTTTGATTTTATCATGTCCGATGAGAGTCCCGGAATGATGGGGATATTCTATATGCATCTTGTTAATGTCAGTTACCAGGTGTTCATCATATGAATGATTTTTATCTCTATGCAGTTTGCGAAATGCCTGATATGAGATGGATGTTTATGAAAAATGAAATCTTGTGATCTATTATTATAATTTGATATATATATATATATATATATATATATATATATATATATATATATATATATATATATATATATATATATATAGGTTAAACCTATAACTCACCAACATTTTTGTTGACGTTTTAAGCATGTTTATTCTCAGGTGATTATTAAGAGTTTTCGCTGTTGCATGCTAAATTAAGAACACGATTTGGAGTCAGCATGCTTGTAATATATTGTTTAAAAACTGCATTCGGAGACTTAAATTGTCATGTAATATTATTGTAAACCATTATGTAATGGTCGTGTGTAAACGCTACATTTTAGATTATCATTACTTGATAATTTACGTTATGCTTTTTAAATTTTTATCGATAAAATAAAGGTTATGGTTTGTTTTAAAATCGAATGCAGCCTTTTAAAAACGTCTCATATAGAGGTCAAACCTCGCAACAAAATCAATTAATATGAAACGTTTATAATCGATATGAACGGGACATTTCAGTATTCTTATTAGGCCCCACCTTCTTCTCAGCCTGTGACGATCCGGAAATTTCCGACCAAATTTAAACTTTATCTTTATATTATTCCGACACGATAAGCAAAGTTTGTTAAGTTAAATCTCAAGAATTTTAAATTGTGTTCATACATTCATTATAACCTCGACCAAATTCCGACGATTCACGAACCGTTATATATAAATAAATATGTATATATATGTATATATATATATATATATATTATAACTTAAAAATATTAATAAAGTATTAAACGTATAATACTTTACATGAACGTATTTGTTTCAATATGTTTATCGATGGAATTAGAAGATAATATCAAATGATTGATTTATCAGATACATTGTGATATGATTACGGGTCTATGTTATAAGGTCCGCTATGATTTAAGAAATCTATTCTTTTTGACGACATTCGAAAAATGGTAAAGTGATTTATAAGTAAGAACGTGGAGTGTAAATAACTTAGATGTTGGATATCGACAAGTTAAGTAACTCGACATTTTTCATTAAGATTATTTCATACGTTTATTTAACCTTTGAACTTTATCGCATGCTTCACCAACAGACTGTAATTTAAAAACTTGAAACCTATTATGAAAATATATGATTTTACTTTTCTAAAACGTTTTATGATATAACGATTTCCATTATTTTAACCTTTAAACAAAATGCTTCTTAAATATATTTAGTTTTGGAAAACAAAATTATCATATTTATTTGACTTAGTTTCAAACGTACAAAAACGTTTTCAATTTAAAAAGAACTTTATTATTAAAACGTATATAACTTTTATAAATATCTAGAACCACTTTTAACAACTCAGTACTTAACCAGTATGATAAAGATAACGATATTTATATTTTATTTTATTAAATATATATAACGATTTAAATTAATATTATATATATTTATACGCGTATTATACGTACATAGTTTTATACTTTTACCATACTTAAACTTTACCTTTACTTTATTTTTACTTTACCTTAACTTTAATAATTCACTTTAATAATTCATACTTTAATAATTCATACTTTAATAATTCACTTTAATAATTCATACTTTAATAATTCACTTTAATAATTCACACTTTAATAATTTATTTAATAATTCATACTTTAATAATTTATTTAATAATTCATACTTTAATAATTCACTTTAATAATTCATACTTTAATAATTCACTTTAATAATTCAAAAATCTATTATAAATAGAATTCAATAGGTTTCATTATTTGATAGAAACTTGAAAATATTTTCTCTAAACTCTCTCAATCGATTTACATATATATATTTACTCCGTAATATTTCAAGATATTATCAGTATACATAAAATATTACGACGGAGTGCTGTCCGAGTGATTTCGAAATTGTTTTTCGAGCGGGATAGAGCTAAGGAAATTATGGGTTAAAGCTATGTAGGTTATGGGTATGGTTCGGGAGTATTGCTCGTGAGTCAAACTAGTGTTTATCATCTCCGTTGCGTCTACGTACTTTTCCTGCAATATTAAATCTCAATATTGATACGTTCGTGAATCCAAGGCCAAGATTGCACTTGTTCAATGACGTCATATGTATTTTTACTACAAAATACAGTATTGTGAGTTTCATTTGCTCCCTTTTTAATTGCTTTTGCAATATATATTTTTGGGACTGAGAATACATGCGCTGTTTTTATAAATGTTTTACGAAATAGGCACAAGTACTAAAACTAATTCTATGTGGGTTTAAACCAGAAATATACCCTTAGCTTGGTAACATTAAACTACTTGTCTATGTACGGTAGGCGCGAATCCTAAAGATAGATCTATTGGGCCTGACAAACCCCATCCTGACTATGGGATGCTTTAGTACTTCGAGGTTATTTTAAACACACCTGATCTGGTGTACTTCAGAGGGTAAAACATGAACGTTAAGGCTTGTTACCGGGTGCCTACAACTTATAGAATACTTTTATACACTTGCAAGTGTACATATATTTATAAACGCAAATCTTGTGGTCTATTAATATATTGAAATGATTGTTATGATAAACCTATGAACTCACCAACCTTTTGGTTGACACTTTAAAGCATGTTTATTCTCAGGTATTAAAGAAATCTTCCACTGTGCATTAACTCATTTTAAGGATATTACTTGGAGTCATTCATGGCATATTTTGAAAGACGTTGCATTCAAGTCATTGAGTTCATCAAGATTATTATTAAGTCAATTATAGTTGGATGTATTATGAAATGGTGTGCATACCATCAATTTTCGTTGTAAAGAAAGTTTGTCTTTTAAAAGAGAATGCAATGTTTGTAAAATGTATCATATAGAGGTCAAATACCTCGCGATGTAATCAACTATTGTGAATCGTTTATAATGTATATGAACGGGTCCTTTCAGTTGGTATCAGAGCGGTGGTCTTAGCGAACCAGGTCTGCATTAGTGTGTCTAACTAATAGTCGTTAGGATGCATTAGTGAGTCTGGACTTCGACCGTGTCTGCATGTCAAAAGTTTCGCTTATCATTTTTGTCGAAAATCATCTGCTTATCATCTTTAGGAAATTACCTGCTCATTATTCTTAGTCTAGACACCTTTTACTGCATTGATTGCATGAATAAGTGTATAGACAAAATTCATATCTTAGCGTATCTGTTACTGTAGACCTTGCCTGATATCTCTCGTAAATTTCTCCGTAATATAAGGGATCCTGGTACTATACATATCTATGCACATTATACATTGAGAATACCATCCAACTATCAATTTCTGTCACTAAACTCTTCATACCAAAAATCTTTTCTGTGATCGCTTAAGATGGCCTCTACGAATCGACCAAGTTCCTCTGACTCCGAAGACAGCGTGACAGGAGCACACCAACCAATCAACTACCGTGATTACTGGAGAAAATGGGGGTGGGTTCGCGACATACTCACCCTATGGAGAAGGGAAGAAGGTACTCCATATCATGAACCAAATCTACCACCTAACCTTGGAGTACTTGACCCGCTAACCGACGAACCCGTTCGCGACACCGTTTATACCCTTTTTGCAAGAATTTTTTGTCTTGAGACTACCATTAACGGAACTAGAGAAGATATCCGACCTTTACCTCACACCGATAACCAACCAGGGTTAGTAGAAGAAGTTAAAGAACTCGGAGCTCGAGTGTTAACTTTAGAGAGCACGGTACACAATTTGCAAGCACCTGCAGTATCACCAACACCAGTAACATCACCAGCCTCAGCACCAACATCACTAGTACCACCAACAACAACATCCGCGTCACCAGCTTCGACATCTCATTCTGTACCTCGAGTATAATCATCGTTCTACATGACGTTCTACATCATTTATTTTCATTCGACATAGCGATTATGTAATCTCTAATGTTTTAGAGATTATATATTCTTGTTCTAACGGTAAATCAAATGAGTTTAATATCATATTGACTCATTAAATCCATGATTACATCCGAAGAAAATATATAGGTATATATATTTTTTTCCATAAAGATTGTAATTAAAAATTCTTTCGTACAAACTGTTAATGGTGAAAATATTTTAACGGGTAGGTAATACCTGAGGAATATTTAGATTTCACATTAATAAGTTACATTGTACATTCTTCGAATCTGATTCAACAGTCATTTACTATCCTACTTACAACCACCGATATACGTATCCGTTCACCGCAGAATAATCATTTTCATCCAATTTTATATTTGGATTTTGACCTATCAGAATCCAACAAGTGACATAATGAAGAAAACATTAGACAAAATAAAATTTGTTAAAAACAAACAAATTAACTATGAGAAATTTTGTTAAGAATCCACGCTAACTGTTCCTAGCTAACTGTTCCTAGCTAACTGATTACATTTTATTTATCGCAATTTATTTATCGCAATTTATATTCTTGCAATTTTATTTATCGTCATTTAATTTCTGTTATTTATTTTTACGCTCTTTAAATATCGAGACACGTATACAAGGTTTTGACATATCATATCGACGCATATATATATATATATATATATATATATATATATATATATATATATATATATATATATATATATATATATATATATATATATATATTATTTGGAATAACCATAGACACTCTATATGCAGTAATGCTGGAGTTAGCTATACAGGGTTGAGGTTGATTCTACAATAATATATATACTTTGAGTTGTGATCGAGTCTGAGATATGAATACGGTTCACGATACGTATTAATTAATTCAAATATTATATATTAAACTATATATGAATTATTGGACTGTTAATTGTGGACTATCGACTGTGGACTAATAACATTGGACAATTAAAATGAATTAAAATATTGATTATAACATATGAAACTAAATAATTCTTCAAGTTTGCCACTTGATTTCATCCTAAACTTCATTTGTATCTTGACGATTACAATCTGCATTCAAATCTTTCATGATTCTTGAAAACACCTCAATTGAGAGGATAAACCAACCGCACTTCATCTACGGAAGAAAAGATCGATGCATATAGTTATGCACCTGAAAACACTCGGAACCTGAGTAAACGTTTAACACGTATCTGTGCTAGCTCCCTGGGCGTTGTTATTACCGAAAATCACTTTGCAATTCCTTTTCAAAGTAGCAAATTTTGTCACAGCTCCAGCAAATCAACTTCGACTTTTCGTTCGAAACAACCATATCATAATTTTGATATATATCCGTGCTCTTTATTGTTACCGGGAACCTTTTATATTCCACCATATTACCATCAACGTTTAATCATCTAAAAACACAATTCTCTTGAAACTACCTCGGATTGATAACCGATGACCCAGATATGGTAGCATTAAATGCAGAGGAAATAGCAAAATCGTAGATGGTCTAAATGACCAAAAGTTTGATAATAAAGAATGGAATGTTGGGAACGCTCGATAGAAAATTTGGTACTGAAAAACAGATTGAGCTAACCATGAAGGAGACCAAGGAAAAATAGAAGGACCAAACCCTATATTCAAAGAATCCAGGTAATTCTGGATCCGATGAAATCTTTAGAGAATATCCTGCTTTGAAGTCATGTTAAAATCTTGCAAAAAATCTTTCTTCATCAACCTTCGATCTTAGAAATTCCAAAAATATCATCATAAATATCTTCTATATTTCTGAGGATATTTTCATAAGTATTCTTGTCCGAAATCATTTATCTCTTCGCAATATCAGTGTTATATCGAAAAGGAAACTGTTTAGTTTCTAAAATCTGAAATCTTCTAGTTTGAAGTATGAATGTTTTCGAAGTAGTGTTGGGAACTGAAGCATGAGTTAGTATAATATAATGACACTTGATCAACGTGATTATATTACAGTAAGTCATGCTGAGTTTCTAATGAAACATGATGATTCACAGACCATAACATCATCATGTGCCATGTTCCACGACTCTTACATTCTATCTAATCTCTAAACATATCAAGAACATAATTTCTTGATAATTCTGTCTTTTCTCTTGAATTCTGGTAATTTAACCAATCTAGATCGTGCTATTACAATTTCTTCCTTAGAACATTAGTCATGTTCATTCGAAACTCCATACTTATGAATTCTGAACCATTATTCGCTGACTTAAAGTCGAGAAGAGAAAACAAAAGGATGGAACTCCAAAATATAAAGGAAATGAAGAGGGTGGATTTATAATGAAATATCCGACAGAGCAATCAAAACAGATTATCGCATTTAACCAAAGAAGATCCTATTCCTTAATCTCCGAAGAATCAAATTTTATTCAGATTTTAAAGATTTCTTTAAATCCCTTGAATTCCAGAAATCCACCGTCACTACGTCAAAAGTTAAATTTCTATCTCAAACTGTTGTGACAGCTACCCTCGTACGCTTCACATAATCGAATCGTTTTATCTACATTACTCAGTAATGATGAAACTCTATTTATCAACTCATATTCGTCATAAAAACAGTTTTATGGATAACCATGACGACCTTACTCAAATTTCGGGACGAAATTTCTTTAACGGGTAGGTACTGTGACGATCCGGAAATTTCCGACCAAATTTAAACTTTATCTTTATATTATTCCGACACGATAAGCAAAGTTTGTTAAGTTAAATCTCAAGAATTTTAAATTGTGTTCATACATTCATTATAACCTCGACCAAATTCCGACGATTCACGAACCGTTATATATAAATAAATATGTATATATATGTATATATATATATATATATATATATATATATATATTATAACTTAAAAATATTAATAAAGTATTAAACGTATAATACTTTACATGAACGTATTTGTTTCAATATGTTTATCGATGGAATTAGAAGATAATATCAAATGATTGATTTATCAGATACATTGTGATATGATTACGGGTCTATGTTATAAGGTCCGCTATGATTTAAGAAATCTATTCTTTTTGACGACATTCGAAAAATGGTAAAGTGATTTATAAGTAAGAACGTGGAGTGTAAATAACTTAGATGTTGGATATCGACAAGTTAAGTAACTCGACATTTTTCATTAAGATTATTTCATACGTTTATTTAACCTTTGAACTTTATCGCATGCTTCACCAACAGACTGTAATTTAAAAACTTGAAACCTATTATGAAAATATATGATTTTACTTTTCTAAAACGTTTTATGATATAACGATTTCCATTATTTTAACCTTTAAACAAAATGCTTCTTAAATATATTTAGTTTTGGAAAACAAAATTATCATATTTATTTGACTTAGTTTCAAACGTACAAAAACATTTTCAATTTAAAAAGAACTTTATTATTAAAACGTATATAACTTTTATAAATATCTAGAACCACTTTTAACAACTCAGTACTTAACCAGTATGATAAAGATAACGATATTTATATTTTATTTTATTAAATATATATAACGATTTAAATTAATATTATATATATTTATACGCGTATTATACGTACATAGTTTTATACTTTTACCATACTTAAACTTTACCTTTACTTTATTTTTACTTTACCTTAACTTTAATAATTCACTTTAATAATTCATACTTTAATAATTCACTTTAATAATTCATACTTTAATAATTCACTTTAATAATTCACACTTTAATAATTTATTTAATAATTCATACTTTAATAATTTATTTAATAATTCATACTTTAATAATTTACTTTAATAATTCATACTTTAATAATTCAAAAATCTATTATAAATAGAATTCAATAGGTTTCATTATTTGATAGAAACTTGAAAATATTTTCTCTAAACTCTCTCAATCGATTTACATATATATATTTACTCCGTAATATTTCAAGATATTATCAGTATACATAAAATATTACGACGGAGTGCTGTCCGAGTGATTTCGAAATTGTTTTTCGAGCGGGATAGAGCTAAGGAAATTATGGGTTAAAGCTATGGA
The DNA here is from genome assembly GCF_046630445.1 of Rutidosis leptorrhynchoides. Classification (NCBI taxonomy): domain Eukaryota; kingdom Viridiplantae; phylum Streptophyta; class Magnoliopsida; order Asterales; family Asteraceae; genus Rutidosis; species Rutidosis leptorrhynchoides. The sequence continues at coordinate 473,727,207 of NC_092333.1, read as the reverse complement.
GGTTATGGGTATGGTTCGGGAGTATTGCTCGTGAGTCAAACTAGTGTTTATCATCTCCGTTGCGTCTACGTACTTTTCCTGCAATATTGAATCTCAATATTGATACGTTCGTGAATCCAAGGCCAACATTGCACTTGTTCAATGACGTCATATGTATTTTTACTACAAAATACAGTATTGTGAGTTTCATTTGCTCCCTTATTAATTGCTTTTGCAATATATATTTTTGGGACTGAGAATACATGCGCTGTTTTTATAAATGTTTTACGAAATAGGCACAAGTACTAAAACTAATTCTATGTGGGTTTAAACCAGAAATATACCCTTAGCTTGGTAACATTAAACTACTTGTCTATGTACGGTAGGCGCGAATCCTAAAGATAGATCTATTGGGCCTGACAAACCCCATCCTGACTATGAGATGCTTTAGTACTTCGAGGTTATTTTAAACACACCTGATCTGGTGTACTTCAGAGGGTAAAACATGAACGTTAAGGCTTGTTACCGGGTGCCTACAACTTATAGAATACTTTAATACACTTGCAAGTGTACATATATTTATAAACGAAAATCTTGTGGTCTATTAATATATTGAAATGATTGTTATGATAAACCTATGAACTCACCAACCTTTTGGTTGACACTTTAAAGCATGTTTATTCTCAGGTATTAAAGAAATCTTCCGCTGTGCATTAACTCATTTTAAGGATATTACTTGGAGTCATTCATGGCATATTTTGAAATACGTTGCATTCAAGTCATTGAATTCATCAAGATTATTATTAAGTCAATTATAGTTGGATGTATTATGAAATGGTGTGCATACCGTCAGTTTTCGTTGTAAAGAAAGTTTGTCTTTTAAAAGAGAATGCAATGTTTGTAAAATGTATCATATAGAGGTCAAATACCTCGCGATGTAATCAACTATTGTGAATCGTTTATAATGTATATGAACTGGTCCTTTCACAGCCGCAACAGTCAAGGGGTCTCTTCACAGTTTACCTGCAATCTTTATAGTGTGCGCAATCTAATTGACAACAGCAAACTTCTACGTCGCAAATCTAGACCCCTATTAATTCTATGGAACAAATTACACTTCTTTTCCGGGTCAACAACCTTGGCCATATATGCAGATACCGACGAGCTAGCCATTCTTGCCAAAATTTGCAAGGTCATGCCACTCTCGCATGATAGTTCATGCAAGCTGCCTCACCAGAAGTGCTTCCCTTATTTGCGCAGTCTGATTTCGTCCAGGACATGATGAAGAGTTGTGGGGTTAAAAGGTGAACTCGTTTCACAGCCTTTTGAGTTGCCTACTACTTTTGATATGTTTCTCCCGCACATATCTACATACTCGTTTCCTAGCGCGCCTAAAATACCGCACATGCTGGGTACATATAGAGGTCAATCAGACAGGGTCAATTTTCTTCAAAGGTTTGAAGACGCCATGCGTGCTAAAAAATGGGTCGATCCTGTAGGTTGTCAGATCTTCCCAATGACGTTGAAAGGAATTGCGCGGGGATGGGTCAATAAGCTTCCCGCCGGTAGCATTACCGGATTCGTGGATTTACGCCCAAAGTTTCGTATGCAGTACAACGTCCGCAGAAGTGCACTCACATCGAATTGTCATGATATTATGCAGATATCAAAGAAAACTTTAGGAGAATTCCTTACACGATACACTAATGAATGTTTGCGCATTCCAGATTTAAAGGCAGAACAACAAATTTTTGGGCTTATTCATGGAATTAGTTCCGAGCATCACCGTACTTTGGTGAATCATTTGCGTCGTACGGTGCCTGCTACTTACGTAGAGGCACTCAAAGAGTGCCATGATTATATGCATATATATGAAGACAGCGAGGTCCCGGATATAAGTCATCGCAACAACAAAAGAGACGATGATAATGATCGCCTGCGGGACCATAACCGCAATAACAATGCAAAAAATAGGTACTTTAGGGGATGACCTATTCAGAATGGCATAGGATGGCACAATGGTGGTAACTACCACTATAATAACCAGCGTAGGATCAACAACCAGAATTACGCGCTGCTTAAAAGTTTATCGAAAACACCTAAGGAACTATTGGCAACAAAACCCATATGCGCAACTTTTGCAGTAACAACGCCTCTGTCTATCGAAAACACCTAACAGATGCAAGAATTTGATGGAACGCATGATTGAAGCGATGAAAGCAGTAAAACTCGATTATCTCAACCCACCATGGAAAGACAAGGGAAAGGCTAGCACGTCGGAGCGGTGAAAGAAAAAACTTACGCATGGAAAAAGAAAACGGATAAAGGAAAATGCGTGGTTCTGACGATTAATATGGTAGAGATTGCGAAAGTAGGACAACGCAGGAAGGTAGAATCTGGTAAAGAATGGGAACTAGTTCCTGTTTCGTCCCCACCGGTGCCATCGTTAGATATATCCAATCAACTTGTTAACATCAAATGTCACATTCCTAAATGCGGAATACAGATCAAGCGCATGTACGTTGATACGGGAAGAGGTGTGGATATTATGTATGAGCATTGCCTGTTTACCTGTCTACCGTACATGTGGTTTTGATTACAGCTTATTTGCCACATCTACATAAATCAATTGTCATTTGATTTGAAAGTACTTCGGAGAGAGAATATAGTGAATTTTTGACCCTGTGTGACTTTTGAGTAGGTTTGGAGAGTTTCTTATATAAAGAAGCTTTTTAAAAAGATGTCACTAGTTATAAAGTATTTAAGAAAGTATAGTAGTTGTTAAAATAATTATAAAATTCTATTTTTTTCCTTTTTTATATCGAGGAATTAAAAAGGGCATCACATTAAAATATTGTGTTCATTGAGTCATTTATTCAATCTTACGCTGTAATCTTAAGTAATACTTTCATCACCAATCAACATTTCAAAAATAAGTAACGATAACACTATAATTCATTTGTGTTGTAGTATTTGATGTTCAAGTAAAAACATAAAATAGTACGTATTGACTAATGAAAAAAGTACAAATATACACATCCAGAGTCCTATAAAATTTTAAGAGTACTCACTCAATATACATACAGGTGTTCAATATTTAGTTTAAAGTCGATTTACTTGAAAACCAAATCAATTTTAAATTCGATTTTCAGTTCGATTTTTATTTTCAAATTGAAATTGATTTTCAGTTCAATTTAACTTTCTTATAAATACGCTCTAATTGAAAATCAGATTTTTTTTTTGTAAAGGGCATCTAGCTGGTGAATTTTACTATATAGAATAAAGGACAGTACAAATACATTCAACGACTATAAGAGTCTTATTGCCTCACAAAAAACATTTGCTAAAAGATATTGAATCTAACAACACATCCAACAACAAAAATAAGAACAACCATCCTCTATGAAATCTCCCAATTAGCTTTCATTAACCACACATATGAGAAGTCCTTCCACTTTAATGACATAATCTTCGACCTCACTATAGAGTAGAGGATATGACCTCAAATAAAACTTCACGACCTTCAACTCTTTTTAAGAAAATGGTGATTAATCTCTTTTCAAATGAAGTACACACTAGCAGAGTCATTATTGTTATCAGAGTCACGATTCTCATAGTCACTAATAGGGATGATAATGGATCAGATGATGTTATATCCACATCCATATCCATTTAATTTTTCATTATTCATATCCATATCCATATCCATTCAGTTTAAGCTCATCCGTCTATATCCATATCCGTTGGATTGAGCTGGTTAATGGATATCCGTTGAATATCAATTTAAATGTTAATCGAACGACGTTTTTGACAATTTAATATAGATTATAACAAATGTAAGTATTCAATCTTTATGTTTTTGGTTTGTTACGCATGTTTTGCGTATGTTTTGATTGTAATTTGTCGTCAATTATGAATTTAATTAAGCAAAATGCTCTATAATATAAGTACATATACGTTTAAAACTAATCTAAATATGTAACTTCTAATATTGTTAGTAATAATTTAATATTCGTGACTATGATAACTCTTATTTTTGTCTATAATTTAAGAATTTATAAGTTATATGTATATGTACGTATATCGACATGTAGATGTATATGTATATATTTTAGTACGTATATATGTATATATAGTTTTATTCTGGGTGGTAATGGATATATCCATGGATGATAAATTGTCATCCATATCCGATCCACAAAATATTTAGATCATCCATACACATATCCATATTCATTGTTCGTCCATTTACATCATCCATATACACTACAAATAGATCGGGTCGGGTGGATATCCATGGATGAAACATCCATTGCTATCCCTAGTCACTAGCTATGTTACTATTCGTTTTCTTCTTTTTTCAGTTCCGGTTGAAATTGAATACAGTTCTGATTTTTTGATTTTATCTTAAAAATTTTAAAACCGAATATACCGAAACAAATTAACTGAGAGCACCCGTAATTATACCAATTTTTACTTTCCCATTGTCTCATTTCACATTTTCTAATATCTGTTTTAGTTATTACATAGCTTATATATGGTTTGTTAATATAATACTGTAATTTCGTTTACAAATCTTATATATGGTTTGTTAACTCAGATTAGTTCGGGTTTTCTTCAAGACAGCAGTTGGGAGCGAGATACGCAACTGAGGGAGATGATCGTGTGGGTGGTTTACTCCCCTCTCGTTGATCACTACTTGAATATCACCCAAAGCATTTGGAACACAAGTTTTGTGAACACCAACAACCTGATCGCGTACTGTATCGCCTAAAGCCACATACGTTTTTCAAAGCTCTCATCATATGTGTTGGTGCATAATTAGTCCCCGAGTTCATTATAATCAAGTTAAAATGCTAAATTGTTTAACTTTCTCTGTTCGTATGCAACCGCACGGTTGTAGGATGAAACCGTACGGTTAGACAGGCAACCGCACGGTTGCAAGGTGCAACCGCACGGTTGCAACGTGCTGTGTGTATTTAAAGGGGATTTCGGGTTCATTGTTAGGGTTACGCATCCTAGCCTATACTACACGTACAATCCGCTTCCCTGGTGTTCTAGCATTCAATATAGTCGATCTTTAACATATCTAAGTCGATTTTGTCATTAAGATCAAAGGTTTTCATTGAGTTTTGAGTATAAAACCCAATAACGAGATTTTCTGCACTCGTTATTGAATCTAATATCGTTTAATTCTGTTTACACGATCCTATAAGTGGTATCAGAGCTTGTGTGATTGATTAAACGATTGGTTTTTGTCAAACTTTGTTAAGAAATTGTGTTTTTAGTGTTTTTGTCAAAAACCCTTTTGAATCATGACTTTTCAGTGTTAATTCGTGTTTTTGTTGAAGTAAATGTGTTTGTCTGGTCTAAAACTCTATTTTGGACGTCAAACATACGCTGGTTTTTCTCAAGATTGAGTGCTAGATCGACCAAAACCTTAAACCCTTGTTTCTGTGCAGTTTTTCCGCCCAGATTCGACCAAGTATTCAACCGTACGGTTACACACTGTAACCGCATGGGTACTCCATTCGGACACCACAACCGTACGGATACGTCTTGTATCCGTGTAATCTCCATCCGCTTAAATCACAATCGTATAACATCACAACCGTACAGATACACTCTGCATCCGTCCGGTTATACCCTACACCTGTATAATCTTATTTGGTTACACTTTGCAACCGTGTATATTGCAACCGTGCCACATCACTTGCATCCAAGTGTTGCAACAGTATAAACTTCTGCAACCGTACTGTGCAACCGTACGGTTACAATGTCAGACGTGTTTAAATCTCCTGAAATGCAATCAGCTCTTATCAGTGCTTCGTCGTCAGGTCTCCATCACTTGTTGAAGACAGAAAATGAGATTGGTAGCTCATATAGGGTACCTAGGCTGGAATCTTTGGATGATTTTGCAGAATGGAAGCCTAGGTTCCTGATTTCACTAAACCGCATAGACTCTAGGTTATATAATTTCTTAAAGGTTGAGTATGTTTTCCGACTAATGATCATGGGGATACCAAGATACCCATGGAATTGTCTGCAACTGAGCGTGAGGATTATAACCTTGAGTGTAAAGCTTATAGTCATCTTACTCAAGCATTGTCTAAAGAGATATTCCATTAATTTGAAACACATTTGAAAACCTATGCTTTATGGAATGCTCTAGAGAGTGGAAATGAAGGGACATCTGAGTATAGAAAAATAAAAGGCAAGCATCTGAAGAAAGAATGGGAGAATTTTGTTGTTCAACCCGATGAATCTCTAAAAGATGCTGTTACTAGATATCGTCATTTGTTAACTGAACTCAAACGCTTTGATATTGTCTTTCCTACCAAGAAGCTTGTCCAATGCTTTCGTGAGGGTCTACCGATTAAATGGGATCCAATGATTGTTGAGATTGAGAAGTCCTTTGCTATCATGGATAATTCGTTGAGTGCGTTTGTTACTAAGCTTCAGGCAAAGGAGCTAGAATTTCAAGAGAGATTGAAGAGGTTGGAGACCGTTCAGAATCCTGTGAAATATAAGGCTCCAGAAATAGGTTCATCTGAAGTGAAACACGCCCAGCCACAGACAGCTTTTACTTCAAATACTGATAACATAACGTCAATTTATGTCACTCCTGCACCTCAAAGTGTTCTGTATCAGACAACTTCAACCAAGGGGGCAAGTACTGAGGTTTTGAGAACAGAGAATATTCGCTTGCGTACGATAAAAGGAGTTGAGGAGGATATGGCGTTAGTCTCGATGGTAGTAAATTCTTACAATGATTTGTTACATGGGAGAATTGGAAATAGTCATTTGAAACAGGAAGACTACGATCAGATAGACGAGAACGAGATAAAAAAATGGATATTCTATGGGCTATGGGAAGTGTGATTCGCAGGGCAAAAAGATACATTGAAAAGACTGGGAGAAACACTTGGGTGTGAGTAAGAACACCAAATTTGGTTTTGACATGAACAAAGTAAGGTGTCATAACTGTCAAGAGTTGGGTCATTTCAAGCGAAACTGCACTAAACCAAAGCAGCAAGGATTTCATAACCCATTTCATAATCAGAAGCGTGAATCGAAGAATACTGTAAATGTTCCCATTATGGATGAATCATCACAGGCTTTAGCAGTTACTTATGATGATGAGTCCTATGATTGGTCCTTCGATGTGACTGATGCTTACGATCGTCATGCTAATGTAGTTAGGATTCAGATGACTGAGGAAGAAGAAGAAAGAGAAAAGGTTGAGAGAGAAAAGATGGGTTGCGTTGGAAGAGATAAACAATGCAAATGCTTAGGATGCAGAATGGAAGATAGGATTGACAGGGCATGGAACTGGGAAAATTACTTGCGTCGAGGGTATGTAAACAAGGGGGTGGAAGAGAAGTTTAAGTGGGCCATTCACAGTGAAGGGGACATTTGGACAGACAGTGAGTCATCCTCTTCAGATGACGACCCAAAGAAATCTTGTGTGTATGATAGTCAGTCTTCGATGTGCAACTCAGCATCTGTAAAGGACGAAGACATTGAATAAGAAGGGGATGGTCAATTTGGATCTTGGTTCAGATAGCTCAAGCTCAGAGTCAGAATTAGAATCCGAATCTGAGTCTGGTGAAGTCAAAAAAGAAGCTCCGCATCCCTATGCGTTCATGGCAGACTCTTCAAATAACTCTAAGGTAATGCCTGAAACTAATCCGATTTGTAAAAATTGTGTTAGCTTAGACTTGCAATTGCATGAACTTAGGAAGTCTGTTAAAACATGCAATAGATGTGTAACTCTAGAGGATCAGGTCAAAAGGTTGTCTTATATTTGCCAAAACTGTAATAATTGTGTTGCTTTAAATCGAGAAATAGATGACCTTAAAAAGGCTTATCAAGTTCTTAAGAAGCAATATGAGGATAATTTGTATTTTAAGAATAGAGAAAAAGAGTTTAGGGACATAATTAAGACATTAGACGATCAGGTGACCAATTTGAAGTCGAATGTGTTGTTAAATACTCAGACCATAATTAGGCAGATTAAGGAGATAGATGAGCTTAAGAGAGAAAAGGAATCCTTTAAGATCAGTTTTGAAACTAAAAAGGAAAAGGCCTATATTTTCAAGAGATTTGCGTTTGTCCCAGAGTATAGTCAGAATGTTGGAGGAAAAGAAACTAGTGGTGATTATAAATAATGCCCTTCTCCATTTGAGCATGACTATAGTTTCCCACCTCCGGAGAAACAGTTCGGGGAAGATTATGTTCCCATTCAACCGATCGAACAAGATAAGGGTAACGGGGTAGGTACATCTGAGACTCACAGTGCAGGAGTAGAAAAGACTGAAAATGTAGTAAAACGTAACCCTGAAACTGTTAAAATTCTGAAAAACCCAGCAAATCAGAGACCAATCAAGATTAGGAACCGATCGCCAATTAAATTTGTTAAAGGTCCTAATTTTGAGGAGGAGGACTTCTTGAAACCTGCTGGAAATTTACAATCAAAGTATGTTCCTCCACCAAAGCGGTCTCCTGATAGAACTCCTGAGTGATCTCATGTAGACAGGAGAACCCACTCAGAAATTTTAGAAATAGATCTCCACCTGCTCGTTGACCTAGCTTCAATTCCTACTTTAGGGATGATAAAATTGAAACTGTGCGTACATGTTTGCATTGTTCATTGTTCTAAACAATTTGTAGCACCCGGAAGGAGGATTGAGCTGAGTCCTCCTAAAAGGTTTCAAAAATTTCGATCAGAAACTCCTCCTAAGAGTCAGATATCGTCTAGACCTAACTCTCATGGGTCAAGTCAACACGTGATTTATGAGAACCACTCCACGATTGAAAATGGTAAAAGGGTTAAACAGGATAATGTTTATTTTAAGAAACCTTTACATAAGAACCAAATGTGGGTGACAAAGGAGGGTTTTAATGGGGCTAGTGGTACGGGCACCACTTTCAAGGAATATGAAATGGATGTTAATGTAAATGGGACACCCATTGCCAAAAAGGCATGGGTATCCCCCTCAAACTAATCATTTTTCTTTTTATTTGTGTAGGTTGCCTACAGTCCAAACAAAAACACTTGGATTGTTGATAGTGGGGCGTCCAGGCACATGATAGGAAATATGTCTCTGTTGAATGATGTTAGATCTGTTAAAGGTGGATCTGTTTCTTTTGCTGGTGATCAAGGAGGATTTATAACTGCTCAAGGGATGATTTCAAATTCTTCGATCAGTTTTGACAAAGTGAGCTATGTAAAGGAAAAGTCCAATAACCTGATGTCTGTCTCTCAAGTGTGTGACAAGAGGCACGCAGTTTTATTTGATGAACATCAGTGTTATATCATGAGAAAAGATTATAAAGTACCAGATGATATGATTCTTATGACGGCACCTAGATGTCAAGACTTGTACATTCTGGATATGTCAAAGGCTTATGTGAACGCAGCTACAAGGCATCAGGCTTTTGTGTCCAGAGCTTCTGAGCAAGAGTCAATGTTATGGCATAAGAGGATGGGTCACTTGAGTTTCAGGAAAATGAACCATTTAGTTCACAATTGCTTAGTCGAAGGGGTAAATGTTAAAGGGTTTCAGGCTCCTGATGGTTGCGTGTTGTGTAAGAAGGGGAAGCAAGCTAAGAAATCACATAAGGCTAAGAAACATCATTCCATTGATACTCCTCTTGAGATGCTTCATATGGACCTCTTCGGTCCAGTTAACAAGAAGAGTATTACTGGACACTCCTATTGCTTAGTGGTTACTGATGAATACTCACGGTTTACGTGGGTTGTGATGCTGAAAAGTAAAGCTGATACTTTTGAACAAATCAAATTGCTGATCATAAGGATTGAAACGTTGTACAAATTGAGGGTTCGTAGGATCCGGATAGATAATGGGACAGAGTTTTAAAATAAGAAAATGGAAGAGTTTTCAACAACAATTCAGTTCACCTTATACTCCACAGATGAATGGTGTTGCTAAAAGAAAGAATCGTACTCTAATTGAGACTGCTAGGACCATGCTGGCTGACTCAGAATTACCAGCTACCTTTTGGAGTGAAGCAGTTTTGAATGAGTGTTATACGATGAATAGAGTGCTTGTTGTGAAACGTCATGGCAAGACATGTTATGAGCTGCTTCTGAAAAGAAAACCTCACATTAAACATCTTGAACCGTTTGGATCTCTTTGTACTATAATGGTTAGAGATTCAGGTGGGAAATTCAATCCGAAAGCTGTTACATGTAGGTTCTTGGGTTATGGGAATGCGTGCAAACGAGTTTACAATTTGGAATCACGTTGTGTTGAAGAATGTACCGAAATTGATGTTCAAAGACATGCAGCAATTCCATCCAGAAAAGGGTACACGTGGCAGTTTGATTATGATAAGTTATTTGATTCATTCAAGCTTCCCGAGAATGACTCTGATGATGAAGAAATTGCTGCACAAATGATGTATAACATGCGTCTCTCTGCTGAACGTATGTATGATGTGCGTATGCAATCTCAAGTGCCTAAAATAACAGATAATACAGCACCAGTGACAGGGACTAATGATGATGACTAGGACTCAGGGGATTCAGTTCCAGCATTAGAGGAATCAACCTTATAGTCTGAGGAGGAGGACGTTTATCTGGATGAAGTATACGAGGACTTGGTAGAGGAGGAACCAAATAGAACTGTGTTGGAAGAACCACTTCAAGATGAGGAACCCATACAAACAGTTAGTGTGGATCCTTTACTAACTAATACAGATGACATCATTGAAACCAGCGGACTAAGACGGTCAGGTAGATCGGTTTCTCTCCCTAAATGTTTTGATGATTATGTAATTAACCCTGCAAGTGTTTCAGGTGCTAATACAGGTGAATCTTCTGCTTCGGATGAGCGTGTAACACCCTCTGCAAATGTTGTTACTGCTTTTTATACTAAATTGAATCAGACCGGAAGAATCTTCAGGAATGCGTACTGTGCTTTTGTATCGCAAATCGAACCGGAAGACGTCAAAGATGCTTTGCAGTATGATAAGTGGGTTTCAGCCATGCAGGAAGAACTTCAACAGTTTAATCACTTAGGTGTTTGGAGATTGGTAATACCACCCACAGGTTGTAAGCCGTATGGGCTGAAGTGGGTATTGAAAAATAAGACAGATGATCAGGGTATCGTGATCTGGAACAAAGCAAGATTGGTTGTTCGAGGTTATCAACAAATTCCAGAAGTTGATTATGACGAGGTATATGCTTCGGTTGCTAGACTTGAGGCGATACGGATGTTTTTAGCATTTGCTTCGTGGAAAGGTTTTAAACTGTTTCAGATGGATGTTAACAGTGCGTTTCTATATGGTACTCTCAAAGAAACTGTGTATGTAACTCAGCCACCGGGCTTTGTTGATCCACATCATCCAGAGAAGGTGTATCTCTTAGAAAAGGCGCTTTATGGTCTTCACCAAGCCCTGAGAGCTTGGTATGCTACTTTGGCAAACTATATGATACAAAATGGTTTTAGACGAGGGGTCATCGATCAGACTCTTTTTATTAAGGAAAGGGGGGACGACATAATATTGGTACTAGTGTATGTGCACGATATCATCTTTGGGTCAACCGATCAGAAAATGGTTGATGAGTTTCAGGACGTAATGCAAAAACGGTTTAAGATGAGTTCACTAGGGGCCATTAATTTCTTCTTAGGGTTGCAGGTTGATCAAACTGAAAAGGGCATTTTTCTACATCAATCAAAGTATGTAGCTGACATCTTGAGCCGGTTCAAGATGGAAGATGAACGAATTGCCAAGAATCCTCTGTTGGTGAATCACGGGATTACACCAGAAAACACAAGGCCAAAAGTCAATCCGACTCTTTACAGGGCTATTATTGGTTCTTTAATGTATCTTACAACGTCTCACCCAGATATCATGTTCGCTACTTGTTTGTGTGCTCGTTATCAGGAACAACCGAATGTGAATCATATGTTGGCAGCGAAGAAGATCATGCGTTATCTAAAAGGAACTCCAAGTTTGGGCTTATGGTATCCTAGAAAGGATGGGTTCGATCTGACGGCTTTTAGTGATTCTGATAATGGGGGTTGTAAAAGAGACTTCAAATCAACCTCGGGAGGTTATCAGTTTCTGGGTAGCAGATTGATAAGTTGGCAGTGTAAGAAACAAATGGCAGTTGCACAATCGACGTGTGAGACTGAATATATTGCAGTGGCAAGTTGTACTTCTCATGTTATCTGGATTCAACAACAACTTCTGGACTACGGTTTGCAAATTTCTAACACTCCTATATATGTTGATAATACTGCTGCTATTGCTGTTACTAAGAACCCTGTTAGTCATTCTAAGACCAAATACATAGGGATCAAGTACCATTTCATTAGGGACTGTTATGAAAAGAAACTAATAGATGTCCTACAAATAGGTACAACAACCCAAAGGGCTGACTTGTTTATGAAAGCGTTTGATAGACCCCGTTTCCTATTCCTATTAAATGTGTTAGGTGTGAAAGATAGGGCGGAAGTTGTGTCCGACAAGGAGTTATTGAAGTAACCATCCAATCTGTATCATTTGTATATTTTGCATTTTACATCATTTTTGCATGCTACTTAGTTTATTTTTATGTTTTCAATGATCATTTTATTTTCTGTTATGCATTTTTAAATTGAAAAACCAAAAAGATTGTGTTTATTTGCTTTCTGTAGAGTAGAATAGTTGATAAAATTGCTTCATCAGAAAATACAAAAAAATTGAAAAATGAAAAAAGTCATAAAAATCAGAAAAATCAGAAAATGAGAAGTTGCTATGTGAAAATGGGAAATGATTGTATTACTGGACTTGCATGTTAATCGTTCTGTGTAAAAAGTAAGTAGTACATGATTAGTTAATGAATGTTGATAAATTTTGAGGATTGAATTTTGGAATGAGAGGATCACTTGTGCATTAAGTAAATAATCTTGGCAAGAAAATCGCGAAAAGGTTTATAGCAGTTGACGGTAGTCACCTACCTATCATTGAGAATGTATTGAGAAATGATTGTTCAGGAACTCAACAGACGGTTGAGGTCTCCCCTACTACGATTTATACTCTGGTGAAGGATTGCTAAGTAAGTCCACAAGGTGAGTTTACTCTGTTCAAACCTGTACCAGTTTCTATTTACCTTTATTGCTTGGGCCGAAACGCCTTTGGTTAGTCAGGTATCCAAAGGGGGTTGTTCTCACTATGAACGGTTTGAAAAGTGCAATTCGGTATCACAGACATTTCGTCGGGTTGAGAAAGTAATTAAAGGAGACTGCTTCAACGCCAAAGATTAAAGTTGCAGTGTGGTTCATCTCTAAATGTGGTGCATTATCATCAAAGTTGTATCTATTTATTTTAAGTTTGTTTTCATTTATGTTTCAGTTTGCAAAGGCAAAAGCACAACATCAGAATATTCAAAAAAAAAATTGTTATTGGTTATTTATTTTTATATATATGGTTTAAAAGAAATAAAGATGGTGCACCACATCAACGTCAAAGAATTCGTGCTATTAAATGGTACAGACTTCGTGTCTATCAGATATTTATTGTGAAAGATGATCAAACACTATGCTGATCAGAACAATTTAAGTTATCTATATCCGAGGGGGAGAAGTGCCAGAGTTTCAGATCTAGAAAACTCAAATCATTCTGTACATTTATTGTCTGTGATATGGGTTGTGCCGATTGATCGAGATAGCTGAGGATATCTTTTGGAGGGTATTCTGATTTAGAATTCCATCACCCCCAAAATCATCATATCATTCCATCATTATTAGCTTTCCGCTCAAGCATGGGGTTTATAGCGACTGGTAACTGTGTTCTTACGGAGTATACAATAAAATTGAGATAAACAAAGCTTTCTGAATCGAAAGGTATAAGTTTAAGGTAGAAGCTCGTGGCTGACAGGGTTGCTAGAAACATCATGAGATGTTCTTGTTCAATCTAGTCGAAAGTACATCGAGGTGATAGCGGACAGCTTCAATATATTGTGCTCAATTGACTACCTAAAAAATTTGTGCGATCTAAAGTGAGGATTGAGTTTAAGATTATTTATCCATGTGCGCAAGTGATTTTCAAAAAGTATGGGAGGAAAGTCTAATAAATTTATTGATTTTCAAAGACTAAAAGTGTAAATACTTGAAAATCTAAATGGAACATAAAGTTCTGAATGAATAAATTGAACAAGGTTATTAATTGCAAATCATAGTTCAGTTCTGATCCCAAGAAAAATGTTGATTATTTCATCTTCTCACAAAAATATGGTAGTCTTGTATGTTAGTTGTATAGTTTGTTCTTAACAGTTTAATCTGTTTTCACACTTGTGATATACACCATGCTAGTTTATTGATTTAATTCATCATATGTATATGCCTGCATTTGTTTTCTATTATTTACTTTATAAAATGAAAAAGACAAAAAGATTTAGTGTGATTTTAATATTTTTGCATGTTTCATATTGTATATTGTTGCATATCATTTGGTAGTTACTTCATAAACTCTGTATGTGGACCAGGGGGAGTAAGCAAGTGTGTGAGTGTTAGTGGAAGAGATCCGTAAAATGAAAAGTTTATTAAGTCGCGTATTCACTTATTTGACTTAGGTTAAAATGCTTTTGGGATCTGGAAAAGATGTGTAAAGTTGAGATTTTATGGAGTGGTTTACATAAGTGAGTTGAATTGGTTGAGAATTAGTGTTAGAAGAAACGAGAATGAAAATTTAGTTTTAATGTTTTAATTGCAACCAGACGGTTACACTATGCAACCGCACGGTTACACCATGTAACTGCCCAGATAAGAGATATTTAAGAGTTTTTGGACTTAAAATCTAACCGCACGGTTACATATTGCAACTGCACATTTACATATTTTTTGAGCCGGATACAACCCTGCGACTGCACGGTTGCAGGACGGGTATAAATACCCAGACTCAGAACCGAGGGTTGCTTGTGCTCTCATTTGGTTAAGTGTTAAATTCATCGAAAATTGCAAAGTGTTAGGGGGAGCTTTTGATCTCGTTTTTCTGAATCTACTTGTGTTTCTCATCAATTTCATCTACTACAGGTTCTATTTCATCCATTAAATCTCTTGTTTTAATTAGTTTTTATTTTTTATAAGTTAAGATCAATATTGAGAGTGTTGATGTGTTTTAACTGAAATTGTTGTTTTAGACATGCTAATCGGAGGTATTAGTTGCTATAACAATGATTTATTTGATGATCAATACTCATTTTGGTCGATTTAGGTTTTGAAAACCATAACAGTTCGGATGAATGCAACCGCACAGTTGCATATTGCAACCGCACAGTTATGAGTGCAACCGAGTACTATTCTATGCATCCGCACGGTTGCACAGCAGATTCAAAATCTAAACAGGCATTGGTGCATCCGTATAAATTAGGACATACCCGTACGGTTACACTTGCAACCGTATCTGTTTTCATTGCAACCGTACGGATACATGTCAGAAACCCTAATTTTATTTTTAGCTGATAATTTTTGTGTTTGCAATATTATGGGTGTGTATTTCAGATAAGTCTGAGACTCCCGTTTCAAGTGTTTCTACTGTCAGGGCTACTGGTTCAGGTTCTGGTCAAACACGTGCTGAAAAGAAGACTAAACCAAGAAGGGTGACAAAGTCTCGATCTAAGAAGGCTGCTGAGCATAACAATGAGTTGCAGGTTGGACCTAACAACAACATGATTGCAAACTTGAATAAGATTGATACTTAGCTGATTATCATGGGATTATGGAGTTTCTTGAGTGTTCTAGGATTTACACAGCTATCACTATTGAGGTGCCAGCTTATGTGTCTCATCAACGTGAATTTTGGAAGAATGTTACTTTGTCCAAAGCTATGGATGGTGAACGAAGGATTGATGTGTTGAACAGTATGGTTCAGGGTAAGCCGATTGTTGTTACTGAGGGACATATCAGGAGGCTGTTAAACTTTCCTGATAAGGCAGATATGAAAACAAGGTTAAATTTGGGACTTGTCAAAGGCTGTTTCCAGAGATGTAAGTATTCTGGGGATTTGACTAAGTCAAAAGTGTTGAAGTCAGGTTTCTGTCCTACTTTCAAGTATTTGGCTCATGTTATTGTTCATTGTTTGAGTTCAAGAAGAGAAGGTCATGATGACTTAAACTTTTTGATGCAATCAATGATGGTGGCTTTAATTCTCAATCTTCCGTATAACTTCTCGGGAGTTATTTTTGATTACATGATCGAGAACGGCAAGTTTAAGTCTGATCCCTATCTGCTTTATCCTCGATTTCTTCAGCTAGTTATTAATTCTCAGCATACCGAGCTTATCAGGGAGGATAAGGATCTTATTAAGCTAAATGTTATGACCAATGAGTTGGTGAGGCGTATGATTTACTACAAGGGTAAAGTAGCACCACCAAACCGTCCTTTGTTTGGTCATCTGAAAAAGGCTGATTATGTTGCTAGGAACCCTAGAATGTGGAGAAATGAGGATAGTGATTCTGACAAGGAAGATATTATTCCTGATTTTGCAGAAACGGAGGATGAAGATGAGGTTGGTTCTCAATCAGGTCGAATAGCTGATGATCTCGAGAATTACAGCTTGGAAGATGAGGTTACCGAAGGTGGTGAGTTGTTAATGTCATTAAAAAGGAAGGAAGTTCAGGTGGATGAACCTCTGAGAAGACCAAAAAGAAAGAGAGGTCATGTGAGAAGGGTTGTTGATCCTTCAGGTGGGAGTCCAGCTACTCAAAGAGATGAGGCACTGTCTACTCAACGCGTTCAAGCGCCTCCGGTACCACCTGCTCAACCTACTCAACAAGTTCCAACTTCTCAAGTTGCTTCTATGCAGGAGGGTAGCTCACTGGCCTTGAAAATGCTAATCCAGCATTTGTTACTCTTCAGGCTACTGTGCTGAACTTGGTTAATAAAGTTGATGAGATGACAAAGAAGGATAAAGAGAAAAAGAAAAGGGTGAATGAGGTACAAGCTAAAGTGGACTCATTGATTTCTGAACTTGAGAAATCTCATAAGGTAGCTACTGATCTAAAACAGTTAACAGAAAAACAGGCTAAGAGGATCAGGCGGTTGGATCATCGTGATCGAGAGTTTAAAAGAAAGATTGAAGCTGATCCTCAAGATGGGTCAATTCGGTTGAAGAAGGAGCACATTGAAGATGATCTCTTTTCTACAGAAAGCAAATTCTCTTCAGATGTGACAACCCGGAAATTTCCGACCAAATTTAAACTTTAATCTTTATATGTTTCCGACACGATAAGCAAAGTCTGTAATGTTGAATCTCAAAAAATTTAAACTGTGTTCATACATTCATTTAACCTTGACCAAATTCCGACGATTGACGAACCATTATATAAATGGATGTGATTATATATATATATATATATATATATATATATATATATATATATATATATATATATTATAACTTGAGAATATTAACAAAGTATTAAATGTATAATACCTTACATGAACGTATTTGTTTCAATATGTTTATCGATGGAATTAGAAGATAATATCAAATGATTGATTTATCAGATACATTGTATGATTACGAGTCTCTGTTGAGAGGTCCACTTTGATTTAGGAAACCTTTCCTTTTTAACAATATTCGGAATAAATGGTAAAGTGATTCACAAGAAAGAACAAAGTGTCAATTAACGAGTGTTAGACAAAAGTTAGTGTAAATTCCTGTTTGATCTCCAATACATACTTTACAATAATTTCCTCGTGTCTTTTGATAAGATAATTATTTAGCTTTCATAATGATTGATCTTATAGAATAAATAACTAGGATAAGGTTCGTCGATTAGATAAATCCATTTGACATTTTACATTAAGATGATTTCATACGTTTATATTAACCATTGGACTTTACCTCACACTTCACCAACAAACTGTAATTTAAAAACTTGAAACCTATTCTGAATATATAAAATTCTACTTTTCTAAAACGTTTTATGATATAACGATTTCCAATATTTTAACCTTTTAACAAAATGATTCTTAAATATATTTAGTTTTGGAAAACAAAATTATCATATTTATTTGATTTAGTTTCAAACGTACAAAAATGTTTTCAGTTTAAAAAAAACTTTATTATTAAAACGTATATAACTTTTTATAAATATCTAGAACCACTTTTGACAACTCATTACTTAACCAGTATGATAAAGATAATGATATTTATATTGTATTTTATTAAATATATAACGATTTAAATTAATATTATATATATATTTATACGCGTATTATACGTACACAGTTTTATACTTTTACTATACTTTAAATTTACCTTTACTTTACTTTTACTTTACTTTAACTTTAATAATTCACTTTAATAATTCATACTTTAATAATTCACTTTAATAATTCACACTTTAATAATTCACTTTAATAATTCATATTTTAATAATTCACTTTAATAATTCATACTTTAATAATTCACTTTAATAATTCACTTTAATAATTCAAAAATCTATTATAAATAGAATTTAATAGGTTTCATTATTTCATAGAAACTTGAAATATATTTCTCTAAACTCTCTCAATCGATTTACATATATATATATTTACTCAGTATTATTTCATGATATTATTGGTATACATAAAATACTACGACGAGGTCATGAGCGTATTATTTCAAAACGGATTTTTTGAATGGGATAGAGCTAAGGAAAACATGGGTTATAGCTATGAAGGTTATGGGTATTATTCGGGGGGTATGCTCGTGAGGTCAAACTAGTGTTTATCATCTCCGTTGCGTCTACGTACGTTCCTGCAATATTGAATCTCAATATTGATACGTGAGCACTCATATCTTATCTTTTATATATTAATAGTGTATCCCTGATTAGTGCTCGAGTACTTATGATTTTTTGTGCTTGTATATTTTATTTCGTCAATATATAGTTTATGATAAATCACGAATTTGATACGTATGCGACTGAGATAAGGTATATGATATGAATGTCGTTGGAAAGCTGGCAAAAAATTAATAACTTTTCATTTAGAAAGCTTATGGTTTCGATGAACGGATTAAAAGATATGGTCAACTGAATTATTATTAATTTTAGTATTATTATTATTATTAAAATGATTATTATTATTACTATCGTCGTTATTATCGTCGTTATTATTATTATTATTTAATTATTATTATTATTATTATTATTATTATTATTATTATTATTATTATTATTATTATTATTATTATTATTATTATTATTATTATTATCATTATCGTTATTAATATAAGTATTATGATTGTTATTGTTATTAGTATGGTTATTACCATTAAGGTTATTATTAATATTATCATTATTATTATTATTATTATAATTATTAGTATTATCATTGATATTATTATTGATGTTTTGTTAGGTGTATATGAAATAGCTTATATTTTACTAGGAAATACTATTAAATACGATACAATTTTACACAAGATATTTATTTATTTAGAGAATGGATATACTTAAACCTTGCTACAATACTTATAGGCAGTGTACCTAATCGTACAGTAGTGTAGTTTTTAGTAAGTCCGGTTCGGTCCACAGGGAATCTTTTAGACAAAGCTTAACGCTATATTAATTTTATTTTATAAAAATACAAATATATATATAAGTAATATTATTATTATAAAGGGAGGTTTTTACCGTTTAATGACCGGTTTGTCGATTTTAAAGACTTTAGTTGCAGTTAAAACAAAATGTAAAATATTAAAAATAAATATAACTTAATTTAAAGCGTAAAGTAAATAACAATAATGAAATTGCGATAAATAAAAGTGCGATAAAATAAAATTGCGATAATTAAAAAGTACGATAATTAAAAGTGCAATTAAATACAATAACAATAAATAAAAGTGCGATAATTAGAAGTGCAATTAAATATAAAATAAAGGAAATTAAATATGAAATAAAAGAATTATGCTTATTTAAACTTCCGTAATCATGATGTTTGACGTGTTGATTTTAGTTTTATGCCCATGGGTTAATTGTCCTTTGTCCTGGATTATTTAATATGTCCGTCTGGTTTTTGTCCATAACAGTCCATCAGTCATAAATATAAAGTGTGAGTGTCCTCGTCAAATTATCCTTATACCCGAAGTTAAATATTCCAACTAATTGGGAACTTAAACTATAACAAGATTTTAATACTTTGTTTAATAATTACACCAGGTTATCGACTTCGTGTAACCCAAGGTTTTAATACTTTGTTAACAATTATACCAAGTGTCCTTGTACATAATTTCACCCCTGTTTTAATAATTCTAGTGACTATTAATCCATTCCCGTGTCCGGTTAAATGAACGATTATTCGTACATATAAATACCCCGCCCATCGTATCCGATCGAGTGTATATGGTTATTTATAGGGAGGTCCAATTGTAAATCTTTATATTAAAATTAACAAACTATCATTTAGTTAAATAAATATAAAGCCCATTAATAGCCCATAGTCTAATTTTCACAAGTGTCGTTCTTTTGTCCAAACCCCAATTATGGTACAAAGCCCAATTACCCAATTTTAGTAATTAGCCCAACATCATGATTACTTCGTTTTAAATAAGCATAATAATAACTTAGCTACGAGACATTAAATTAAAAAGGTTGAACATAACTTACAATGATTAAAATAGCGTAGCGTTACACGGACAGAATTTCGACTTACACCCTTACAACATTCGCTAACATACCCTTATTATTAGGATTAAAATTAAAATTAAAATTAAAATTAAAATATAAATATAAATATTTACGTATAGATATAGAGAGGATGAATATATTGATATTAAAAACGATCGAACTGCGTTGGCTTTTATAGGGATTTTAGTCCAGGGTGTCTCCGCAACTCGCGGCATTTTTTGCCTTCAAACTCCGCGAGTCGCGGAGTTTGTTTTTACAGCTCACCCAGCTTTGGCTCTTTGTTTGCCGACGGATTATATAAATAAATATAATATATAAATAATTTTAGTAATTATTTAAATATTATATTATATTTATGTGCATAGTTAACTTGTAATTTTTAGTCCGTTGCGTCGAGCGTTGAGAGTTGACTCTGGTCCCGGTTCCGGATTTTCGAACGTCCTTGCGTACAATTTAATATCTTGTACTTTGCGTTTTGAATCTTGTACTCTTGTAATTTCGAGACGTTTCTTATCAATAATTGGACCTCTTTGATTGTATTTTGTACTTTTGAGCTTTTTGGTCGTTTGCATCTTCAATTCGTCGAATCTGTCTTTTGTCTTCACCTTTTATTATTTAAACGAATATTACTTGTAAATAGAACAATTGCAACTAAAAGCTTGTCTTTATTGAGGAATAATGCTATGAAATATATGTTCGTTTTTAGCATTATCAATTATAATACTTATTAGTATCATTATCATTAAAACTAATATTAATATCATCTAATTATTATGATTACTATTATTATCATTATTATGAATACGATATAAAAGAGGACTAAAAGCTATTAAACAAGTCGATTAGGAAATAATGAGTATAAGTATCATGATTCAGTTAAATTATTGTTAAGATTATGATTTAGATAAAAATATTGTTTTCATTATTTTTATCATTATTAGTAATATTACTATGACATTAGTATTACTACAAAAGATTATTACTTGTTATCAAAATTATTATTATCATTAGTAAATATCAATATTGTTATTATTATTATTATTATTATTATTATTATTATTATTACTATTATTATTAAAATAATTAATATTATTATTATTATAAAATAATACAACTTTTGGTTCATTATTATTATTATTATCAATATTATATTATTTAATCAAATAAATACTTGATACAAATATATATTTATGATACATACATTTTTATCATTAAAAATATATTATGTGAACATTATACAAATTATAATACTTACTATATAAAAATATATTTTTATTATATATTAACATAAATTTTTATCATTAATACATTATAATAAATGATGAAATTAAAATATTGTAAGATACTGATTTAAATAAAAATATCATTTTCATTATTTTTATCATTATTATTATTATTAAAAGTATTATTAATATTAAAACTATCATTTTTACTAAAATTATCATTTTAATAGAAATATCAATGTTATTATAAAATCTCATTATTATTATCATTTTAGTATTATTATTAAAAATTATCATTTTGAATAGAACTATTATTTTTATAAAATATTATTATTATTACTATTAATATTAAAAGTATCGTTATTGTTAAAATTATTGTGATTAGAATTATCATTTTATGATAATTAATATCATCATTAATAAATCTAAATATTGTTATTATTATTAGTAGAATAATAATTATTATTATTATTATTACAAAATAATACAACTTTTACTTATTATTATTATTATCAATATCATTTTATCAAATGGATATGTGATACAAAGGTATTTTACAACATGTAATATAATTACATTAATAATACATACCACTATATTTTTATGATATTAAGTGAACTTTATAAATTTTATTACTTAAGATATATAAAAGTATGTTTTTATATATAAATTTTAATATAAATTTTTATTTATTAATAAACGATTTATATTATTTACTCTAATAAAATATGTTAAATATATTTAAAACGACTATATTTAAGTTATATAATAATCATGTATAGATTTTGGAAGTCATTTTGGGTCAAGTTGACTTTTGTTGACTTTTTCATATCAGTCTCGAGCATTAGGATTGTGATACACTAAGACTTGACCTAAATTGTTAGACAGATATTGACCAACATATAAATATATATAATTAATATAGGTTCGTGAATCCGAGGCCAACCTTGCACTTGTTCAATGCCATCATATGCATTATTACTACGAAATACAGTATTGTGAGTTTCATTTGCTCCCTTTTTAAATGCTTTTGCAATATATATTTTTGGGAATGAGAATACATGCGTTTTATAATTGTTTGACGAAATAGACACAAGTAATCGAAACTACATTCTATGGTTAAATTGTTATACCGGATATCGCCCTTGTTGAACTTGGTAGCCTAAGAATTGGTGTTTATTATAATTACCACATTGACGTGAATCCTAAAGATAGATCTATGGGCTTTGACACGCCCCAGTCAGAGAATTTGAACTGCTTTAGTACTTCGATGTTTATATGTTTGGGGATATTCTAGATGCATTTTGTTAATGTCGGTTACCAAGTGTTCAATCCATATGAATGAATTTTAAACACTTGCGAGTGTATGATTATTGAATAAATGAAATCTTGTGGTCTATTAAAATTATGGAAATGATTGATTACGATAAACTAATGAACTCACCAAACTTTTGGTTGACACTTAAAAGCATGTTTATTCTCAGGATTGAAAGAAATCTTCCGCTGTGCATTTGCTCATTTTAAAGATATTACTTGGAGTCATTCATGGCCTATTTCAAAAGACATTGCATTTAAGTCGTTGAGTTCATTAAAGATTATAATTAAGAAAATGACAGATTAGGTCATTTATAGTTGGATATTATGAAATGGTATGCATCCCTATCAACTTTCGATGTAATGAAAGTTTGTCTTTTAAAATGAATGCAATGTTTGTAAAATGTATCATATAGAGGTCCAATACCTCGCAATGTAATCATATGTTATTGTATTCGTCCTTATGGATTAGGACGGGTCATCTCATCAGACTCTTCATCTAAGGGGACTGAGAACGTAAGTCAGATACAGGAGGTACATTTTCCTAAAGCTCTGTCTGTTGATATTCATAAGTTAACATATTTTTTGGACCATCAAGGTACAGTGATTAGCTCGCTAGACTATGATGTGGAGGAGGGGGAAATTGTACATACTATGTCAGATGAAGAGGTAGCTAGAATGTTTGGTATTGAGGTAGATAAGTTGATTGCTGCTGAAAAAGCTCCAAATACTGCTGGTACACGTGAGAAGAGGCATTCAAGCGATGATAGTGCTGAAGAAGTTATAGTTGAGGATGCTTCGGATGATGAGAACGTTGATGAAAGTGCTAAGGAAGATGACTTGTCTGAGTTTGCTAATCTTTTTAACCAACAAAGTGATGATGTTCTGAATAGGAAAGTGGATGAGAAGCGAACAGTTGAGGAAGGTGAGTCGTCTGGTGTGAACAAAGAGGGTGAGAATCTTGATACCTTAAGTAAACAGAAAAACAAAGAATGGAGGGAGTATCAAAGATCCTGCACCAAAGCGTGGTTTAAGAAAGTACCGTTGGAACCAAAATACAAGTTATATTATGATCGAACGGGAAAGGTTATAGGAGGAAAGATTCTCAATTGGGCATATTTAAAAGATTTGAATTGCTTTGCTGTGCGTAGGGAGAATGGAGTATATTATTTTAAACATGTTGTTGATATTAAAACACTTCCATATTTTGAGATGATGGAACTGGCAAGATTAACACTGATTTATCATGATACTAACGGTTGGGGGCAGTGGATGCAGTTTAAGATCCGAAAAGAGTTCAAGTACGGCTGGTCCGTGTTAGAGCCGTAGTTCCCAAAAGTTTCTTATCGTACTGATCAATCAACGGGGAATATAGTTCGAGTGGTTAGGTATAAACAAGCAAAGACAATAAAGTTTGCACCAGTTCGTAAGATGCCACAGAATTTCGGTGATCGGTTTCGTTGGTGGTATTATGATGGGAGAACAGAAGAAGCGGTGATTGTGTTGGATAATCCTAATGGTAGTTTGGACCAGATCAGGATTATTGATCCGAGGTGGATTCGGAATTTGAGTAAGACTGATATCAAGGTGTTGAGGAAACATCCAATCTTTCATGAGTTGCCTAATACCGAGCAGGCGATTCAGTTTAACCGTGTTGTTCGTACTTGTTATGCTTATGATATCCATGCTTAATGTTTGTCAGATGGTTTTAATTTCATGAACTGTGAACTTGAATGTTTTCTTTTGGATTTAGTTCGATTTGGTTGTAATAACTTGATTTTAACGTCTTAATTTTCATATTATTGAATGTGTTGACTGTTTTTAGTTGTTTTGCAGGGAAAGTCTATAATGTGATTTTAGATAATGAACTGGGTCCTAGGGGGAGTTTGTTGGTGCATAATTAGTCCCCGAGTTCATTATAATCAAGTTAAAGTGCTAAATTGTTTAACTTTCTCTGTTCGTATGCAACCGCACGGTTGCAGGATGCAACCGTACGGTTAGACAGGCAACCGCACAGTTGCAAAGTGCAACCGCACGGTTGCAACGTGCTGTGTGTATTTAAAGGGGATTTCGGGTTCATTGTTAGGGTTACGCATCCTAGCCTATACTACACGTACAATCCGATTCCCTAGTGTTCTAGCATTCAATATAGTCGATCTTTAACATATCTGTTTTTTGATCCTCACACACTAATCGCCTTTTTTACTAGTTAAATAATAAACAGAAATGATCCCTCAATATAGTCTCTATCTCTTCCAAGAGTATATGTCCATCGAAAACACAACAAATATATAACATCTCACTTGCTTAGTCTTCTATCTATAAATGTCTATTTCCACCTACTCGATCTCCGAATTACAAAACATTTAACCAGCATTTATACTAGTTAAATCATATATGTGCAATATCTACATAGATTAATTTTGTGAGCTCGCATAGATTATGAGCTCGCACATTGAAATCATTTTAACTTCAAATGACAAATAATCGATAAAACATTAAATATTGGCCCCTAAAAAGTTGTTTAAAACCGATAGTTAAGAACAATAATTTATGTACAACTCTAATTATATATGTTTTAGTCCAAACTAATTTCATTATGTCAAAATTTCAAACGAATCAGACCATGCAAACATTTAAATATCTATAAAGATTATTAAATAACTATTTTAGTTTCAATTTAAAAATATGAACCCGTGCGTTTATATAATAATATACACATATTATATTAACATAATTTTTTAAATTTATCCGTGTAAATTAATTTTATATTATAAAATATCATTCACAGATAATATTATAACATTAATAAAAAAAATATTTTTTTTGTAATTTTTTCATAATAATAATATAATATAATATATAATATTATTAATAAAATTATAATATCTATCGTTGTTAATATTAATATAATATTTTATGGTAATATTATATAATATTTTAAGTAATGAAATCTGTATATTAGATAAATTATAAAATCCACTAATTCAATTAATATATGGAAACAACTGATAGACTGACATGTGACAGGAATAAAGGAGGTGTTGACACGTGGCAAGAATTAATCAGGAGTTGAAAAGTAGGATTTTATTGTCAACCACTTTATATAACGTGATTAGACTATACATATTGTCGGCCACAATCATTTATAATTATAGCTAGTACTCCGATTTATGAATGGAATGTGATTGAAAAAGTATCGAAGATGTGAAATAGAAGAATTTCTTTTCGCGAAAATACTTAATAACATTTAACGGATTCAAAAATTTACAAGTGCAACTAATACACACAAAAATCTAACAAATGGCAAAAAACCACTTACCTAAAATAAATTGTCTAACCATCAGGGCAGAATACAATAAGCTAGAAAAGTATAATGGTGTCAACACTACCAACAAAGAAAACCTATGTAACATATGTACCAATAAGCATACTAAAATAATATATTAACAACTTAAAAACAATGACGACTAAAAAACAAACGTAGGCTGTCACGACAGCAAAACAGACCACCAGCTAAGCATCTCAAGCCGTCATAATGAGACCTCAAAACGAGCAAAAACCAAAACAACCCGTGAACAAGGAGTAGAACTCTAACAAGGAGATTGTCTGGCTAATCTAAACCAAAGGGCGCCACTGGAAAGATGAGGACCCAAAACACAACCACGAAAAAGAAGCACCCCATGCTAGCAACCGAGCTACACCCACAAGTACACCACCACTACCTCATGCATTCCCCGTGAACCTTGGACCACCACCAGCTTCACCCAAAATTCCAAAGATGTTAGCGCCTCGAAACCACCATCCTCTGGCCACCCCTAGGGCCACCACCAACTGGGTGTGGGCTACCACAACTGCCAGAGAGCAACATGTCAGATTTCAACCGTCAACATTGTCAACAGTCACCAGTGGCACAACTAACTGGGTGGTGGACTACCATATGTCACCGTCAGTTAAATGGTCTAGATTTGAAACAGAGAGAAAGAAACATAGCGTGAGCCTCCCCACCACTAGTACAGTCGATGGCCACCACCACTATAGTTAGTGATCACCACCAACAGAGTGGTGGACAACCACCGCCGAAAAATTGATCCTGCCTCTGTTAGCGAGAGGTCAGGAGTTCGACTCCCCTCGGGTGCGACATTGCACACAAGCAAGGTTGAAGATTTCGGATCTCGGGGAGATCTCGTTTGGACATTTTTGGGAGATCTCGGCATCTCGGATAAATCTCAAGGAAATCTCGGACGTTGACTTACGTTAACTTTTTAGTTTTTATAATATAAAGATATACAAATAAATAAATATATGTATATTGTTCCGAAATTAGGGTATTCTACATCTTGTTAGTTTCTTACTTTATATCTAGTATAGGTCCTCGAGTTTCGCTCAAATTAGTGTTACTCATGTTGTAATTCTCTTTGTATCATTTCCTTATCAATAAAATTTTTTTGCTTTTCAAAAAAAAAAAAAATAAATAAATATATGTATATTTATATACATTTTACGGGATTTTACAAGAAAATCCAAGAAATTAGCGAGAAAATTCGAAAAGTTGCGAGATTCTGTGAGAAAATTTGAGAAATTAACGAGAAAATTTGAGAAATCGTGGCTTTGACCAAGTTTGACCCTGTTGACCGAGAAATCTTGGGATATGGACATCTCGTCTCGGCGACCTTTCAAAAACGAGATCTCTGGGAGAAATAAGAAGATTTACAACACTTCACACAATGTTGCCCCTTTACCCTTGAATTCCACCCAAGTTTGCCCCTTTACCCTTGAATTCTCCTGGCAGCAGTTGGGGCGGGGTACGAAAATACAGGGAGATGAACTGTAACATCCCCTACCTTGATACGCCCAAAATATGACCCAAATAAAAATTTTCTGGACTAGTACATCTGGACGGCGTCCAGGATTCTGGACGGCGTCCAGTACTGAAGGCCTGGACGGCGTCCAGCCTTTTGGGACGGCGTCCCAATGAACTACCAGAACATGATCCCCGTGCCCAACTTACATGAGCGAAAAACCCGCTTCCCGACAGTTTCAAACGAAACCCTTTTTACAACATGTCAATATAAGTTAAACTAAGAGATTTCCACAATAAAATCGAATTTTACATCATCGGGCCCACATCAGCCGTTTTACGTGTTTCGTTCAAAAATACAAGTTTCGACCGTACTAGTTTAATTTTTAAACTACACTAGAGCATGGCGTTTGGGATTAAACTACCCAAATCTTGGCCGAACTTCCAAAAAGCTAAACCCCCGAGAGCCACTACTATTCCAAACGAATACCTTTGCCCTTGTCCACGCCGGAGCCTAAAAAGGTAAACAACGAGAGGGTAAGCTAAAGTTTGTGAATGCAATAATTATACATATACATATATAATCTATTCACCTGCAAACACTTACACAATACCGTATACGAGCTAGCAATTTAGCAACTATGCAATCACAATGCAAAACTAGATATTCGCAATCTCAATGAGCTAGCATTACCAAAAGCATATAGTACACAATTCGATATGCTAAACAAACTATCACACATAACCATGGTAAACCATAACGCACACAAGGGAACAGTACTCGCACAATGACCGTTGGTACTCGCACAATGACCGTTAGTATAACTAACCCCCTAGGTGGACGTTCGCACTTACCGAACCACCCTTCACGCACATGTGGTCTCCATCGTACAACAGAGTAGTGAATCCACACACCCGAATAATACTATAGTGAATCCATACGCCCGGATAGCACTAACCACAAGCCCGCAAGCAAATACACTATATACGCATATATATAACTATTCCACTCACCTTAACGCCTTCGGTGAATGAGGTATCAAGTTTGCGACCTTCAATATAACGTACCTAATACATTACACATATAATCAATCACACAATCAAGTTGGTCAACCAACTCACTCACCATCTTAGCAACGTTTTGACCCATAGTGCAAATCTTGACCCATTTGCACACTTAACCCCAAATTAGGTCAACTTTGCCAAAAACCCTAACACTAGCCTGAAATGGTCTTAACCCACTTAATAGCGCAAGGTTATCGCATCCACACGCTCATTTTACAACTTAGGTCACCTAAGACTCATTTTACCCATTTCAAGGTTAACACACCCATTTGGGTCACCCATAACCCAAATAACACATATACTTAATCACAAGGTGTGCTAGTAATTACTAACCAATTTAAGACTCGAAAACACATTTAACATTTCAAAACCCTAGGTTAGTCATCCTTTGAGTCCTCATGTCCCAAACTCACCCAAAACCCCCCAATTCACTAACAAAAGGGTTCTATGTTCATCACTAACCCAAACCCTAACCCTTATCACTAATTAAGTAGAGGAATTAGGTTTAGAACTTATCACCACAATCACAACGTAGCTAGGGAGTAGATGAACAACCTTAAAACACGTACTTTGACCCGAAACAACCTTCTTCTTCCTCCTTGATTTGAGCTTTCTCTCACAAGGAAACTCTCTCTCTCTCTAAACTTGAAGTGAATGAAGATAAGGTAGGTAAAAGTGAAGTAAAGGCACCCACCAACTGACCCTTGGAGCCTTAAAGTCGTTCCCCAAGTGAAATTACCCATTTACCCCTTTTAAATATCATAAAGGAGACAGCTGGCCCGCCAGACCATTTGGACGGCGTCCAGCCCTTCACATTGGGACGGCTCCCATCGTTTTGGACGGCGTCCTGATCAACTGGGAAAACAGGATCTTACAACTCTCCCCACTTGAACCGGATTGCGTCCTCGCAATCCAAGCTGCATGACAAGCAGGTAGATACACCAAAACAAACTCTTCAGATTCCCATGTGAACTCGGAACCCTTACTACGTCGACATTGAACTTTAAAAGTTATCACCGCTTTATTTCTCAACATTTTCACTTTCTCATCAAGAATGGCCATTGGTTCCTCGACATACTCTAACTTGTTGTTCAAGGAAATCTCGTCCAATGGTACCCACGCCGTGTCATCCGCAAGACATTTACGGAGATAGGAAACATGGAATTTGTTATGAATTCTCGCAAACTCTTCGGGTAACTCAAGTCTATACGCGACCTCACCAACACGATCCAAGATCTTAAAAGGGCCAATATATCGTGGAGCTAACTTTCCCTTCTTTCAGAACCGAATAACACCTTTCCATGGTGAAACTTTAAGCATCGCCATGTGATAATGTTAAAAACGAACATATATTTCATAGCATTATCCCTCAAGAAAGACAAGCTTTTAGTTGCGATTGTTTTATTTACAAGTGATATTCGTTTAAATAATAAAAGGTGAAGACAAAAGACAGATTCGACGAATTGAAGACGCAAACGACCAAAAAGCTCAAAAGTACAAAATACAATCAAAGAGGTTCCAATTATTGATAAGAAACGTCTCAGAATTACAAGAGTACATGATTCAAAACGCAAAGTACAAGATATTAAATTGTACGCAAGGACGTTTGAAAATCCGGAACCGGGACCAGAGTCAACTCTCAACGCTCGACGCAACGGACTAAAAATTACAAGTCAATTATGCACATGAATATAATATAATATATAATTAATTCTTAAAATTAATATATATATTATATTATATTATAAAACCGTCGGCATAAAAAAACAAAGACTTTTGAGCCTCCCCATCTGGCCATGCGATCGCATGGCCTTGAAGGGCAAAGCCCATGCGATCGCATGAGCCCTTTTTCCAGGCCTGTCCTATAAAGTTCGCGAGTTTTGGACGCAAAAACACACATCTTTTTCTTCTCCTCATTCAACGTATAATATTTATATTTATATTATAATTTTAATTTTAATTTATAATAATAAGGGTGTGTTAGCGAATGTTGTAAGGGTGTAAGTCGAAATTCTATCCGTGTAACGCTACGCTATTTTTAATCATTGTAAGTTATGTTCAACCTTTTTAATTTAATGTCTTGTAGCTAAGTTATTATTATGCTTATTTAATCCGAAGTAATCGTGATGTTGGGCTAAAAATATTAGAATTGGGTAATTGGGCTTTGTACCATAATTGGAGTTTGGACAAAAGAACGACACTTGTGGAAATTAGACTATGAGCTATTTGTAGTGACCCGAACTTTTCCATGTTTATATATATTAATTGAGATTGATATTTACATGATTAAATGTTTCCAACATGTTAAGCAATCAAACTTGTTAAGACTTGATTAATTGAAATATGTTTCATATAGACAATTGACCACCCAAGTTGACCGGTGATTCACGAACGTTAAAACTTGTAAAAACTATATGATGACATATATATGGATATATATATAGTTAACCTGATACTATGATAAGTAAACATATCATTAAGTATATTAACAATGAACTACATATGTAAAAACAAGACTACTAACTTAATGATTTTTAAACGAGACATATATGTAACGATTATCGTTGTAAAGACATTTAATGTATATATATCATATTAAGAGATATTCATACATGATAATATCATGATAATATAATAATTTAAAATCTCATTTGATATTATAAACATTGGGTTAACAACATTTAACAAGATCGTTAACCTAAAGGTTTCAAAACAACACTTACATGTAACGACTAACGATGACTTAACGACTCAGTTAAAATGTATATACATGTAGTGTTTTAATATGTATTTATACACTTTTGAAAGACTTCAATACACTTATCAAAATACTTCTACTTAACAAAAATGCTTACAATTACATCCTCGTTCAGTTTCATCAACAATTCTACTCGTATGCACCCGTATTCGCACTCGTACAATACACAGCTTTTAGATGTATGTACTATTGGTATATACACGCCAATGATCAGCTCTTAGCAGCCCATGTGAGTCACCTAACACATGTGGGAACCATCATTTGGCAACTAGCATGAAATATCTCATAAAATTACAAAAATATGAGTAATCATTCATGACTTATTTACATGAAAACAAAATTACATATCCTTTATATCTAATCCATACACCAACGACCAAAAACACCTACAAACACTTTCATTCTTCAATTTTATTCATCTAATTGATCTCTCTCAAGTTCTATATTCAAGTTCTAAGTGTTCTTCATAAATTCCAAAAGTTCTAGTTTCATAAAATCAAGAATACTTTCAAGTTTGCTAGCTCACTTCCAATCTTGTAAGGTGATCATCCAACCTCAAGAAATCTTTGTTTCTTACAGTAGGTTATCATTCTAATACAAGGTAATAATCATATTCAAACTTTGGTTCAATTTCTATAACTATAACAATCTTATTTCAAGTGATGATCTTACTTGAACTTGTTTTCGTGTCATGATTCTGCTTCAAGAACTTTGAGCCATCCAAGGATCCATTGAAGCTAGATACTTTTTTCTCTTTTCCAGTAGGTTTATCCAAGGAACTTAAGGTAGTAATGATGTTCATAACATCATTCGATTCATACATATAAAGCTATCTTATTCGAAGGTTTAAACTTGTAATCACTAGAACATAGTTTAGTTAATTCTAAACTTGTTCGCAAACAAAAGTTAATCCTTCTAACTCGACTTTTAAAATCAACTAAACACATGTTCTATATCTATATGATATGCTAACTTAATGATTTAAAACCTGGAAACACGAAAAACACCGTAAAACCGGATTTACGCCGTCGTAGTAACACCGCGGGCTGTTTTGGGTTAGTTAATTAAAAACTATGATAAACTTTGATTTTAAAGTTGTTATTCTGAGAAAATGATTTTTATTATGAACATGAAACTATATCCAAAAATTATGATTAAACTCAAAGTGGAAGTATGTTTTCTAAAATGGTCATCTAGACGTCGTTCTTTCGACTGAAATGACTACCTTTACAAAAAAGACACGTAATTCATACGTCCAGAAACAAGTCATGCATTCTGGTTTTACTAGGACTACTTCCCATCCTTGGTCTTGTGCAACATAACCGTTATGGCCGTTGATAAGACAGCGTGTTGTAATGTCATCAAAGGGACGAGGGTTATGTAATGTCCAACAGTCCCGTAATAATCTAAAAACCTCATTTCTTACCCCAATTACCGACTCCGTCACTTGTGGAAACGTTTTGTTTAATAGTTGTAGCCCGATGTTCTTGTTCTCACTTTGGTGAGAAGCGAACATTACTAATCCGTAAGCATAACATGCTTCTTTATGTTGCATGTTAGCCGCTTTTACTAAATCACGAAGTCCAATATTCGGATATATTGAGTCAAAATAATTTCTTAACCCGTTGCGTAAAATAGCATTTGGGTTCCCCGCAATATATGCGTCAAAGTAAACACATCGTAACTTATGGGTTTCCCAATGTGATATCCCCCATCTTTCAAACGAAAGTCTCTTATAAACCAAGACATTCTTGGAACGTTCTTCGAATGTCTTACAAACTGATCTCGCCTTAAATAGTTGTGCCGAGGAATTCTGGCCGACTCTAGACAAGATTTCATCAATCATGTCTCCGGGTAGGTCTCTTAAAATATTGGGTTGTCTATCCATTTTGTGTTTTTAAACTGTAAAATAGACAAGAGTTAGATTCATAAAAAAATACTTATTAATACAAGCAATTTTTACATATATCATAAAGCATAAGAACACTATATTACATATATTACACCACACGAATACAACTATCTTATTCCGGCTCGCTCGTTTCTTCTTCTTCGGTTTTGGTTCGTTTTGCCAAGTTTCTAGGGATATATGATGTTCCCCTAATACGAGCCGTCGTTGTCCACATTGGTTTAGAAAAACCTGGTGGTTTAGAGGTTCCCGGGTCATTGTTACAACTTAAGGACTTCGGGCGTTGACGATACATATAAAGTTCATCGGGGTTGGAATTAGATTTCTCTATTTTTATGCCCTTTCCCTTATTATTTTCTTTTGCCTTTTTAAATTCAGTTGGGGTAATTTCTATAACATCATCGAAATTCTCGTCGGAATCCGATTCATAAAATAGAGTTCAATATGAAACCATAGCAATTTGATTCACTCAAAACGGATTTAAAATGAAGAAGTTACGGGTAAAACAATATTGGATAATTTTTCTCATTTTAGCTACGTGAAAATTGGTAACAAATCTATTCCAACCATAACTTAATCAACTTGTATTGTATATTATGTAATCTTGAGATACCATAGACACGTATACAATGTTTCGACCTATCATGTCGACACATCTATATATATTTCGGAACAACCATAGACACTCTATATGTGAATGTTGGAGTTAGCTATACAGGGTTGAGGTTGATTCCAAAATATATATAGTTTGAGTTGTGATCAATACTGAGATACGTATACACTGGGTCGTGGATTGATTCAAGATAATATTTATCGATTTATTTCTGTACATCTAACTGTGGACAACTAGTTGTAGGTTACTAACGAGGACAGCTGACTTAATAAACTTAAAACATCAAAATATATTAAAAGTGTTGTAAATATATTTTGAACATACTTTGATATATATGTATATATTGTTATAGGTTCGTGAATCAACCAGTGGCCAAGTCGTACTTCCCGACGAAGTAAAAATCTGTGAAAGTGAGTTATAGTCCCACTTTTAAAATCTAATATTTTTGGGATGAGAATACATGCAGGTTTTATAAATGATTTACAAAATAGACACAAGTACGTGAAACTACATTCTATGGTTGAATTATCGAAATCGAATATGCCCCTTTTTATTAAGTCTGGTAATCTAAGAATTAGGGAACAGACACCCTAATTGACGCGAATCCTAAAGATAGATCTATTGGGCCTAACAAACCCCATCCAAAGTACCGGATGCTTTAGTACTTCGAAATTTATATCATATCCGAAGGGTGTCCCGGAATGATGGGGATATTCTTATATATGCATCTTGTTAATGTCGGTTACCAGGTGTTCACCATATGAATGATTTTTATCTCTATGTATGGGATGTGTATTGAAATATGAAATCTTGTGGTCTATTGTTACGATTTGATATATATAGGTTAAACCTATAACTCACCAACATTTTTGTTGACGTTTAAAGCATGTTTATTCTCAGGTGAATATTAAGAGCTTCCGCTGTTGCATACTAAAATAAGGACAAGATTTGGAGTCCATGTTTGTATGATATTGTGTAAAAACTGCATTCAAGAAACTGATTTCGATGTAACATATTTGTATTGTAAACCATTATGTAATGGTCGTGTGTAAACAGGATATTTTAGATTATCATTATTTGATAATCTACGTAAAGGTTTTTAAACCTTTATTTATGAAATAAAGGTTATGGTTTGTTTTAAAAATGAATGCAGTCTTTGAAAAACGTCTCATATAGAGGTCAAAACCTCGCAACGAAATCAATTAATATGGAACGTTTTTAATCAATAAGAACGGGACATTTCACTATTAATGGGCTTTATATTTGTTTAACTAAATGATAGTTTGTTAATGTTAATATAAAGATTTACAATTGGGCGTCCCTATAAATAACCATTTACACTCGATTGGACACGATGGGCGGGGTATTTATATGTACGAATAATCGTTCATTTAACCAGACACGGGAATGGATTAATAGCCACTAGAATTATTAAAACAGGGGTGAAATTATGTACAAGGACACTTGGCATAATTGATAACAAAGTATTAAAACCTTGGGTTACACTCAGTCGACATCCTGGTCTAATTATTAAACAAAGTATTAAAATCTTGTTACAGTTTAAGTCCCCAATTAGTTGGAATATTTAACTTCGGGTATAAGGATAATTTGACGAGGACACTCGCACTTTATATTTATGACTGATGGACTGTTATGGACAAAAACCAGACGGATATATTAAATAATCCAGGACAAAGGACAATTAACCCATGAGCATAAAACTAAAATCAACACGTCAAACATCATGATTACAGAAGTTTAAATAAGCATAATTCTTTTATTTCATATTTAATTTCCTTTATTTTATATTTAATTGCACTTCTAATTATCGCACTTTTATTTTTTGTTATTTTATTTAATTGCACTTTTAATTATCGTACTTTTTAATTATCGCAAGTATATTTTATCGCACTTTTATTTATCGCAATTTCATTATCGTTATTTACTTTATGCTTTAAATTAAGTCTTTTATTTATTTAATATTTTACATTTGGTTTTAACTGCGACTAAATTTTTAAAATCGACAAACCGGTCATTAAACGGTAAAAACCCCCCTTTAAAATAATAATATTACTTATAAATTAAACTAATATAGCGTTAAGCTTTGATTAAAAGATTCCCTGTGGAACGAACCGGACTTACTAAAAACTACACTACTGTACGATTAAGTACACTGCCTATAAGTGTTGTAGCAAGGTTTAAGTATATCCATTCAATAAATAAATAAATATCTTGTGTAAAATTGTATCGTATTTAATAGTATTTCCTTGTAAAATATAAGCTATTTTATATACACCTCTACGCATATCACCATGTCACCTTCTTGTAATTCAATCGGTCACCTTCGTTTGTCGGCATACGACTTTTGTCTATCCTGGGCCTTTTTCAAATGATCCCGAATCATATCAATCTTACTATTCGTCTCTAAAACCAAATCGATACTCCCGATTTCTCTTTGGACCACTTCACCCCAACAAATCGGAGTTCGACACCTCCGTCCATAAAGCATCTCATAAGGTGGAATCCCGATACTAGTGTGATAACTATTATTGTACGAGAATTCCACCAATGGTAAGTGCTCATCCCAACTGCCGTCGAAATCAATAATACATGCCCGTAACATATCCTTCAAAGTTTGATTCGTACGTTCAGTTTGACCGTCCGTTTGAGGATGGTATGCCGTGCTCAATCTCAATTGTGTGCCCATATCTTCATGGAACTTTTCCCAAAACCGAGATGTGAAACGAGTATCCCGATCTGAAATAATAGATATAGGAACCCCGTGTCTCGATATCACCTCTTTGATGAACAAATTAGCCAAAGTCTCTGACGATATCGCTTCCCGAATGGGAAGAAACAAAGCACTCTTCGTCAACCGATCAACTATCACCCAAATCGTGTCAAATTGGGTTCCCGCTGTCTTTGGTAACTTTGTAATGAAATCCATGGTAATGTGCTCCCATTTCCATTTCGAAATTTCTAATGGTTGTAACATACCATACGGCTTTTGGTGCTCGGCCTTAACTTGCAAACACGTGACGCATTGCTCAACATACTTAACAACATCATGTTTCATGCCCGGCCACCAATACTCTTTCTTTAAATCATAATACATCTTTGTCACGCCCGAATGAATAGAATACTTTGACTTATGTGCTTCGTCAAGTAGCACTCATCGGTAATCTCCCATTCTAGGCACCCACACTCGTCCTTGGAAGGACAACAAACCATGCGGGCCTAAGGTAATAAACTCCGTTTGGCCCACAATTCGCTCCTCATGCTTATTGTTAACAAAAGCTTCAATTTGTATCTCACCGAGCTTTACAAGAAAATCGTTAGTAATAATCATGCGTAACGATCCTACTCGTATCGCCGGATGTTGACTCTTCTGACTTAACGCATCTGCGACGCCGACCACATTCGCCTTACCTGGATGATAAAGTATTTCACAATCATAATCTTTCACCACATCCATCCACCTACGTTGACGATAATTCAAATCTCGTTGGTCAAAAAGATGCTTCAAACTTTTATGATTCGAATAAATCGTACACTTGACACCGTACAAGTAATGGCGCCAAATTTTCAACGCATGAACAACCGCCGCCAATTCAAGATCATAAGTCGGATATCTCGTTTCGTGTTCCTTTAATTGTCGACAGGCATACACGATGACTTTACCTCTTTGCATTATAACACAACCGATCCCATTTAAAGAAGCATCACAATAAACCGTCATGTCTTCTACACCTTCCGGCAACACTAAAACCGGAGATTGACATAATTTCTCTTTTAGCAATTAAATCTCGCGTTCTTTCTCGTTAACTTTGTCAAAGGAGAAGCGATTTTAGAAAAGTCTTAGATAAACCGACGATAATAACCGACCAATCCGAGAAAACTTCGAATTTTCGTAGGCGTAGTCGGTCGTCCCCAACTCTTTACCGTCTCAATCTTTCCCGAATCTACTTGAATACCATCTTTGTTCACAATATGGCCAAGGAATTGAACTTCCCTTAGCCAAAATTCACATTTGGAGAATTTTGCATACAACTTCTCCTTCCGCAACGTCTTCAACACACCACGCAAATGATGTTCATGTTCCTTCATACTTTTCGAATAGACAAGTATGTCGTCAATGAACACAATTACCGACTTGTCCAACATAGGTTGGCACACTCGGTTCATAAGATCCATGAATGCCGCCGGTGAATTCGTGAGACCAAAAGGCATAACTACGAATTCAAAATGCCCGTAACGCGTTCGAAAAGCCGTTTTCTCTATGTCTTCCTCACGGACCCGCACTTGGTGATAGCCGGAAGTTAAGTCAATCTTAGAAAAATACGTTGCACCTTGGAGTTGGTCAAATAAATCGTCAATCCGAGGCAATGGATAACGATTCTTGATCGTCACTTTGTTCAACTCTCGATAATCGATGCACATCCGCATATTACCATCTTTCTTCTTCACAAATAAAAGCGGAGCACCCCACGGCGAGGAACTTGGTCGAATAAAACCCTTTTCAAGCAACTCTTGGGTTTGATTTAACAATTCTTGCATTTCTGTCGGCGCTAAACGATAAGAAGTTTTAACAATGGGGGTAGCCCCGGAACCAACTCAATGCGAAATTCAACTTGTCTCTCCACCGGAACACCCGGTAACTCATTCGGAAAGACGTCTTCAAATTCATTAACTACCTGAATTTCACGAATGGATGGTGGCTATTCACGATCATCAACTACATGAGCAAGAAAAGTCATACCACCACTAACAAGAAAACGGCGTGCCCGTGCAAAAATGCATATCGGCACAAGTCTTCTTCGCTTATTGCCATGAATAATTAACTCTCCCCCACTTGGGGTTTTTACCCGAATAAGCTTATCATGGCATACAATATCGGCTCTATAACGATCGAGCCAATCCATACCAACGACAATATCAAAATCACCCAAAGTCATCAGAATGAGATCGATTTTAAACGTTTCGGTACCAAATACAACATTACAATCTTTACAAACATCAACCCCTAGCACCGTCTTACCATCCGCTATTTCAACTTCTACCGGATGACCTAACTTAGCTAGCGGTTTATTTAACTTAGGCACAAATCTTGGAGACACAAACGACAAATTAGCACCACTATCAAAAAGTATCCATGCCGGACTAGAGTTAACCATGAAAGTACCTGAGACGACTTCATTGGATTGTTTGGCTTCTTCATTCGTCATCAAGTAGTTGCGACCCCTAGCCGTGTCCGCCGCTTTCTCTAACTTCTTAACATGATCACCCCACAACTCGGGACACTCCGACTTCCGGTGTCCTTCTTTATTGCAATTAAAACAAGTGAACTTTGTCGTTGCCGGGTTCGTGCAATCACGAGATAGATGACCGTATTGCCCACAATTATAACACCGAGGGTTGAATTCTTTAGAACCGCCCTTCTTCACACTCTCAACGCTCTCACTCGCACCCTTACTCTTCTTGTTCGAGTGACTATTGGCTTCAAACTTTCTCTTTCCAAACGTAAAGCCACCCTTTCTCAAAATGAGTGACTCGAAACCCTTGGCCATATCGAACAACTCATCAAAACTCTTTACTATGTTCACACTAATCTTCTTTTGATAACTATCGTTCAAGATTCGATAGAAGTCTTCCTTCAACATTTTATCATTCCCGACATACTCCGGGCAAAATTGGGTTTTGGACAAAAACATGGATTTGAGAGTGTTCAAATCCATCGACCCTTGCCTCAAGGAACGCAACTCGTCCTTAAGCCTAGTAAGATCGGCCGAAGTTCGGTATTCCTTGAAAAATTCCGCCTTGAATTCATCCCAAGTGAATTCCATGCATTGCTCTTCACCAAAAACTTGGATTTTTGCGTCCCACCACAACTTGGCATCGCCCCTCAACATACTACACATGTACCTTGTCTTCTTATCGAGAGGGCATTCACAAGTACGAAAAGCCCCCTCCATATCGGAGATCCAACGGGC
The DNA here is from genome assembly GCF_046630445.1 of Rutidosis leptorrhynchoides. NCBI lineage: Eukaryota > Viridiplantae > Streptophyta > Magnoliopsida > Asterales > Asteraceae > Rutidosis > Rutidosis leptorrhynchoides. The sequence goes on along the minus strand of NC_092333.1, from coordinate 473,686,920 downwards.
ACTCTTAAGAGGGTCTCGTTCACCATCGAAGGTGGGAGGCTGAGAATCCTTGAAATTCTTAAATAAGAAGTCCCGTCTCCCCCCATTATCTTCTTGTAGAACAAGCTTAACTTGTTTCCTTAACCACATTGACTAGTTGCTCGTCGATCGTATCTAGAAACATCTTTGAGAAACTCCGCTTTTTGACGTTTAAATATGGCCTCGACTTTGGCCATGAACTCCACATCCTCACTCGTACCTCCTTCATTGGTGTCGTGTCCATTTCTCATCTTCATTCTATAAAACGGAAATAGGTTAAACAACGAACGAAAAGACATGACACATATACAAATTCACCTCACCGCCCCATGTTGCTCAACAATCGTCGTACATCGCTTGTTTGACACGATTTGAACCCATAACAATGGTAGCTAATCATTGTTACGCGAGTACGTCGCATTAACTCGCTAGTACAACGTCTATCTTGCTTGATGATTGCAAAAACACAACACAAAACAATTAGCGCATAGTTAGTTCACCTAATCCTAGGCACTAACAAATCCTCGGTCTGACCAGTCTCCTACAAGTCCCGCATAAAGCGCATTTACAATAAAGTCTAAGTCTAGGCATCTATCTCAAGTCGCCTAAATCCCTTAAACCATGCTCTGATACCACTTGTAACATCCCTTACCTTGATACGCCCAAAATATGACCCAAATAAAAATTTTCTGGACTAGCACATCTGGACGGCATCCAGGATTCTGGCCGGCGTCCAGTACTGAAGGCCTGGACGGCGTCTAGCCTTTTGGGACGGCGTCCCAATGAACTACTAGAACCTGATCCCCGTGCCCAACTTACATGAGCGGAAAACCCGCTTCCCGACACTTTCAAACGAAACCCTTTTTACAACATGTCAATATAAGTTAAACTAAGAGATTTCCACAATAAAATCGAGTTTTACATCATCGGGCCCACATCGACCGTTTTACGTGTTTCGTTCAAAAATACAAGTTTCGATCGTACTAGTTTAATTTCCAAACTACACTAGAGCATGTTGTTTGGGATTAAACTACCCAAATCTTGGCCGACCTTCCAAAAAGCTAAACCCCGGAGAGCCACTACTATTCCAAATGAATACCTTTGCCCTTGTCCACGCCGGAGCCTAAAAAGGTAAACAACGAGAGGGTAAGCTAAAGCTTAGTGAATGCAATAATTATACATACACATATATAATCTATTCACCTGTAAACACTTACACAATACCGTATACGAGCTAGCAATTTAGCAACTATGCAATCACAATGCAAAACTAGATATCCGCAATCTCAATGATCTAGCATTACCAAAAGCATATAGTACACAATTCGATATGCTAAACAAACTATCACACATAACCATGGTTAACCATAATGCACACAAGGGAACGGTACTCGTACAATGACCGTTGGTACTCGCACAATGACCATAAGTATAACTAACCCCCTAGGTGGACGTCCGCACTTACCGAACCACCCTTCACGCACATGTGGTCTCCATCGCACAAAAGAGTAGTGAATCCACACGCCCGGATAACACTATAGTGAATCCACACCCCGGATAGCACTAACCACAAGCCCACAAGCAAATACACTATATACGCATATATATAACTATTCCACTCACCTTAACGCCTTCGGTGAATGAGGTATCAAGCTTGCGACCTTCAATATAACGTACCTAATACATTACGCATATAATCAATCACACAATCAAGTTGGTCAACCAACTCACTCACCATCTTAGCAACGTTTTGACCCATAGTGCAAATCTTGACCCATTTGCACTCTTAACCCCAAATTAGGTCAACTTTGCCAAAAATCCTAACACTAGCCCGAAATGGTCTTAACCCACTTAATAGCGCAATATTGTCGCATCCACACGCTCATTTTACAACTTAGGTCACCTAAGACTCATTTGACCCATTTCAAGGTTAACACACCCATTTGGGTCACCCATAACCCAAATAACACCCATATACTTAATCACAAGGTGTGCTAGTAATTACTAACCAATTTAAGACTCGAAAACACATTTAACATTTCAAAACCCTAGGTTAGTCATCCTTTGAGTCCTCATGTCCTAAACTCACCCAAAACTCCCAATTCACTAACAAAAGGGTTCTATGTACATAACTAACCCAAACCCTAACCCTTATCACTAATTAAGTAGAGGAATTAGGTTTAGAACTTACCACCACAATCACAATGTAGTTAGGGAGTGGATGAACAACTTTAAAACACGCACTTTGACCCAAAACAACCTTCTTTCTCCTCGATTTGAGCTTTCTCTCACAAGGAAACACTCTCTCTCTCTAAACTTGAAGTGGATGAAGATAAGGTAGGTAAAAGTGAAGTAAAGGCACCCACCAACTGACCCTTGGAGCCTTAAAGTCGTTCCCCAAGTGAAATTACCAATTTACCCCTTTTAAATATCATAAAGGAGACAGCTGGCTCGCCAGACCATTTGGACGGCGTCCAATGGTCTGGACGGCGTCCAGCCCTTCACATTGGGATGACGTCCCATCGTTTTAGACGGCGTCCCGATCAACTGGGAAAACAGGATCTTACATGAACGCGTGGCATTGTAGGAAATCGGTTTTTAAAACCTAATAGACACTAATTATTTAGAAGCTTTAGATCTCTATTCCTGAAAAAACATAGAAACCTTTTTCTTAATAGGAAGCGCTTTCTTTCCCACGCTTTAGAGACCTCCTTAATAGACAAACCGATTTATATTCATAATAAGGGTTATGTTTACACTCCGGTCTCTAATCTCCTTCTACCTATTTGGAATTTACTAACTGTCTAGTCGATTTTAAATCCACTTCCTACACATTATTGTTTTCTTTTTTAAACATGTGCCTACTTTTTGCGGGAATACAAAAAATTTGGGGAATTAAAATCCCTCCAGGAGTCCAGTCTCTTCCTACTAATTCAAAAACTGATGACCTAGCAACTTTAAACCTACCACTCACCACCATTAGAGCATAGGGTGTCTGTGTCTATTTGTCAGTATCCATTTCGGTGTCCAAAATGAATTTCGAAATTGACTGACAGTGACATGGGTGGAGGTGTCCACAGTGTCCAATTCAGTGTCCATTTTGGTGTCGATTTACATATTTTGTATTTTATTTTTATTTTTTAATACCTTTTTATTATTAATTATTTTTTTATTAATTGTGAAAAATAAAAACATTTCATTAATAAATATTTAAATAGTTTTCATTAATACTATTTACAATTTTTACAATAAAATATATATAAATATGAAAAGCATTTATTGAAATATTGAAATATGAAAACAATTTAGTGGGACCACCATACCTAAAACCAGTGTTGTAAAAAACCCGATTACTCGCCGATTAATCTCCGATCAATCATTTTCAAAAGCAATCCGTTCCGATTTCCAAAAATCCGTTTAATTAAACGGTCAACGTCAATTGATGCGTCAAAATCGAATTTGGTAATCAAAGTTGGTTAAAGTAAAAAATGATTAACATTTTAACATGAATTTAAACTAGAAATTTATAGTTTTAAAGCAAAATGAAGAGTTTTAGACAATTATGTTAAAGTTTATTTTTATATTTACGATTTTCTTCTATATTTATACATATAAATATTAAAATTTAATATTTAAATGTATACAGTATAATCCGATTAATCCCCTATTAATATCCGAATTGCCGATTAATCCTTTCAAAGTCCCGACCGATTAATCCCCGATTAGCGAATTTTGCAACCTTGCCTAAAACCATTGGCTTTTTTTACTCGAAATTATCTTCATCTTCTACCTACAGCTAGGGATGGCAATGGTCACCCGATCCGGTGGATATTCACCCGATCCACCCGCTTCGTGATGGATATGGATGAACCTAAATGAATATGGATACAGATATGGATGAACCTAATTGGATATGGATATGGACATGGATGAAAAGTTTCATCCATGGATATATCCATTACCACCCGAAATACGTATACAAATACATAAATATAGATATATAGATATATTCTTATATATTTACTATTACAAGCTCATTTACCATTAGATTTTCATTTTGCTTTCAACTCTATAATAAAATAACTATAATATATTACAATAAAACATGTATATCTAACAAAATAAACTTACAAATTTCATATTTAATTTTTTATAATCAATGTTTTATAATAAGTTTAGCAAATTTTGTTATATCTTCGACAAAGATTACACATTTTTATGGATAGAATTTTTAATGTCATGTCAAATATATTTTTGTTGTACTACGTTTACGTTTTAATCGCATATTAAAAAAATACTATAACATTTTTTTAATATCCATTGGATATCCATTAACCCGCTTAATCCATTGAATATGGATATGGATATGGACGGATGATCTGAAACTAAATAGATATGAATATGGATATGGATGAACAAAAACTAAATGGATGTGGATATGGATACGGAATCACCCGATCCATATCCGATACATTGCCATCCCTACCTACAGCGAGAGTATCAACCAGAAAAAAAAAAAATGATCACAATTAACATGAAAAGAAAATAAAGAAGTAAAATTAACGGCTCTAATTCAAAATCAAACCTCCAGCGGTCCATTTTTCCCACCGTCTGTGGCTCAACTTTGGAAACCGACTCCGAGATCGACGGCGGCCCGGTGTCGACCGACCGTCGATCTCGCCGCGATTTTGGGCGACTGTGGCAACCGACTGCGGACACCTGATGCTCTTATCTAAACAGTACCAATAATATCAATATCAATTACAATCAAAGCAGGAGCAACAACAACAATATCGATTACACCAAGAACACCTACAAAGCGATATTTAAAACAACCCGTTTCCTTTCAAAATGAAATTGGTTTTAAAGTGTTAACTTAACCATAGTTGCTTTTTGTATGGAAAACAATAGGAAAGGGATATTCGATAGATTTTGGATCAACTAAGTGTCGTATGTGTTGTTTGTTTCAATTTTGACACTCCTATTGTATTGCATACAAGTTGATATTATTATACCCTGATGTGTGTATCCTTGTTCTTCTGAAATCAGTGTACCTAACAAAATCCAAGTTGGGAGTGTGATATTGATAGAGTTGATGCACGAGTTTATGAGCAAGATCCCTTGGAAGCACACAAGATTTTATGAAGTAAAAGTGTTATACAATATTATTGATTTGTAGTTATCATCTTTTACTAAAATTTGTAATTATTAGTTTTTATATCAATATAGTCCATTATTGTAAATTAACTTCGGTTGTTATTTATGTCAAATGTAATGTTGACTCGAAGTTTGTATTCAGTTTTGCGTACATATGATTTATTTTTTAGTGTTATTGATTTTTGTGTTATTAATGGGGTGAATGCTGTTGTAACAAATAATTCAAATAGCACTTACTGTTTTTTTTTTTTTAATTTGTATCAATGATCAATGTATTGGAAAAAACATTAAAAGTACCAATTAGTAGTTTAATACAGAATAATAGAGATAGAGCTTAAAGACCGGTTTTCTAGGCATCATTAGGTGTTTAAACAATGTAAAAAAAAACACAAAGCAATTTTATATAAGGATATATATATATATATATATATATATATATATATATATATATATATATATATATATATATATATATATATATATTTCTTTCAAAAAGCAGACTTTTATTCATTCGCAAATTTATACAGTGATTTACATATACATCTCAAAGGAGTGTTGCTCCACTATCTAGCCCCACTATATATTACATTGACACATGAATTGCAAAAATGGAAAGGGTGCAAAGATTGCAGCCGTAATCCTCACGCGAGTGTAGAGGGCTAGTCCCAAAGTTTATACAAAGGTTGATGTCGGATTATAAAGTCACCTATGCCAATCGATCTTCATAGACCTACATCGTTTTGAGATCCATTCGTAACCTTTGATTTGTATATCACTTAAAGCAATCGGAGGAGTCCAACATGTGAGTTTAAACACCTTTTGATTCCGATTTCTCCAAATGAGGTACCCGCACACCCACTTGACCGCTTGCCAAACCTTCGCACCAATTCCAGAATTCACATCATTGTTGTTGAAGATGTCTTCAAAATTTTGACGATGAACATTATCTTTATCCCACCACGAATACACCTTTTCCCAAATAATTTTTGCATGTTTACACGAAAATAAAGAGTGTTCTACCGATTCCATTCCATTCCATCATCACATAACGGGGAACGGACGGAGTGAAGGTCAATACCCCTCTTGTCGAGTTCCAATAGCACGGGTAGCCTTTTCCGTTTAGCCCGCCATATCAAGATTTCAACTTTCTTCGGGATGAAATTATTTCTCAAAGTTTCACCATTTGTAGACTCACTTGTTTGAAAAACTTTCGAGAAGATTAGTTCAGTGAGCATTTTGGTATTAAAAACACTGTTACCACTTAGCGTCCATTTCCACGAGTCTTCTTTTGATGAGTCGAAAGTCATAGATTGCAGCAAGTAGTTTTTCTCGATTAATTCTCCTCTTGTTCGCCCGTTTGGAACCCGTACCCAGCCCACATCAGAAACAACAGTAAGGAGTCTGCCACAGAATACGATCACAGACCTTGATATCTTGGTTCTCTTCCATCCGAAACAGTCTAGTATAGATTGATTTGAGAGGCTCGTTACCGAGCCAAGGATCGTGCCAGAATCTAGTGCTGTTACCATTCCCGATTGCCTTCACCATTGATCGTGTAAAATCGATTCCAAGCTCGTCCATTTTGAAGCATGTTTTAACAATTTCTAGCCACAAACTATTAGAGCTAGATACACAATGAGACCCACCCGCATTAAGATGTCCCGACCCCCTATAAATGCTCTTAATTACTTAACCCACAAGGAGGTGGTTTCAGTATTAAACCTCCACCACCACTTGCCAATTAT